>NC_136636.1:16611985-16921985 GCF_949748355.1 Melanostigma gelatinosum | reverse complement strand
TCAGATTTCAGGGTGAGGCTTTCTGAAAGAGGGCCTTAAATACTTCTTCTACCACTGAATGTTACACAGAAAGCTGTAGAAATACTTTAAAAGTCACACCCCTGATCAATGTATGTTTAAACACAGGCTTTGTGTTAAAGGCCGACCTGTGGTTAAAGTGCAGACCTGTCTTATTGTGAATCTTGAAGTGAGTGATGACTGTTTTTTGTTTCTTTTCCTTTTGTCCTCTCCAGAACAGCTGCTCTGACCTGGATTCGTATCTGCGGGGTCCGCTGAGTCAATACCTCCTCAACGTCTCCACGGCAGCAGAGCTATGCAGCCAGACGCTGTGCGCTTCTCACGGCCGCTGCCTGCGCCAAAATCCAGACAGCCACGTTTACCTGCATCTGAACCCCGTCAGCCACGCTATCGTCAGGCAGCGCGGTAAGACGGCGGTCGTCGGTGAGCTCGGCGAAGAAGAGAAGAGAAGCTTTCGAACCCAGTTTCAGTGCCAGTGCTACAGCGGCTATCAGGGAGAGGGCTGCGATCAGACTGACCCTCTGCACCAAAGAGGGGCGGCATCTCAAATCACGGCGTCGGCACTGCAATGTGTCATCTTACTGATTGTCTCTCTGCTCCTCTGTTAACACACCATGCATACTGTAGATACGGCTGCGTTTCATACGTCTAAATACTGGAGCATACGAGATGAACATGTGAGGAGTGTCCTTTTTTTTCTTCTTTTAATTGCTGTAAAATATGAATGACACAAAGTGAAATTGTGAAAGAAACACTGTGGGAATTGCAACGTTATATTTGTTGAAGAACTTTTAATCTTTTTTTTACACAATTGAGGGCTCGCTGGAAATTACCTTGTTTACATTTTGCTCTGTTTCCTCTCGGTCACTGTTTCCCAAGGTGTCGAATTCCATGTTTCTCATAGAGAGGACATTTGTTGGGAATGTGAGGAACAAGTTAATGTATGTCAGCAGGTGTGTGGTGAAGGTGGAATATATGCACTTAAGTCTGGTAATAGCACAATGAATTTGAAGTGCCTGATCTTTTTTCAACATGACCTCTGACATCTGATGTTTTTCTGGAGGCAATCACAGTATTACTATTTATTTGAATGTATTTTTAGGTGTTTTGTATGATATTTTCTTATCTTTGTGTCCAAAACATGACTACTAGTTTTCTCTTAAAAAAGTATTTTCTGTATTTCAGAAGCTATTTTACATCTGAATCTAAAAAGCAAATGCTGACACTTTGTATGTTCCACAATTTCACTTACATGACCTTACATGCTCTTTTTATGCTGTTTTCTCAACTTTGACTTTTGTCCAAGTAAATAAACTTTGTTTATGTCCATGTGTAATTTCTTTTAAGATTGACATAACACTGTAGAGCGGAGAGACAACTTTGAAGGCAAGGCAATTTATATTATAGAGGGCGGTTCATACACAAGGTAACGTAAAGTGCTTTACAGAGGCATACAAATATATTAAACACAAGACTTTAATAAACCATGAAAACTGCATTATAAGGCAATGAAAACACAAACAGAAAATTAGGACAAACGGATAAGTGGTTAAAAATTAGGAATAAATTGCTTTTTAAAATGAAAGCGAACAGTATGTGTCCAATTTATTGAAAAGCCACCGTAAATGTTTTAAGCCCTGATTTAAACGAGCCGCCGGTGTCATCAGAGCTCAGGTGTTCAGGAAGCTTGTTCTACAGATGCTGAGCATAGAAAGTAAACGCTGCTTCACCTTGCTTGGTTTTGATACTGATACTGGGAACACTGCTTGTCCCAGATGACCTGAGGGGTCTGGATGCTTCATAGCCTACAAGTAAATCATAGATTTATACCATTTAATGCTGTTTCGATGAGTAATAGCCTTTTAAAATCCATCCTCGAACTGAATTTGGTATTCAGATAACAGAGGTTTGGCTCTGCTGTTTGCAGTCAATAAAAGACAAGCATCTGGGGGGGAAACATGTCATCATTGTCCATTAAGGGGAGGCAAATTGTCTTTGTCCACGAAGGGAGGCAAAGCCAGCGAGTGCTCAGGGAGGGACACATTTTGCAGGCTGCTGCCTCATACCCCTTCCCCATGTAATTGTAGGGTGCCGTTAAGCCAAGAGTTATTTTTACTGCTTTTAAGAGTCGAGCAAGGCATACATTTTAATTGGCAGGAGGAAGAGTTCATTATGGCTTGCTTGACAGCTATTTAGAGTACAACTATATTGCCTTTCCAGGTCAAGTCTCTTCAGTAAACTGCTTATTTTCAGCTACTTTTTTATTTTTTTCAAACAAACTGAAAACAGTGTTCAGACTTTTAATTTGCCTGTAACTTTAAATCTGCTCCTTAAAATGATTTGCATTCCTGTAATTGGCTGGCAGGGATTCTGTGCACCCGACTGACTGGTTGTTTGAAAACATTTGCTCGCTTCTGATTGGTTGGTTGAAAGTGCTCACTTTTGTTCCATCCCCATTCCTTTCTCATGTATGTGTCATTCAGATCATGAGACTGCTGCTGGATTTTCCCTTCACGTTCAGACCACAAAGTATTCTCGCAAAGCGAATTCCTCATCCAGTTGTTAAATAGGTAAGTTAGTTTGTCATTTCGTCCAAGATCATTGTGTCACACTACATGAATGCTTTAATTCCATGTAGCTTCACCACATCAACATTTGTGGTTATCTGGGAAACCATGCTGGATTTTTAGACAAATAAATAACATGTAAAGTCAAAAGCTAACTTATACAGATTCTGAAAAAAACAACACCCGCTGATTTGCCTTGCGTTTTGATCTTACAAACATCAGTTGCATCACAACTTGAAAAATGTGTTTGCGGTAATTTTGCAATATCCTGTCATGATACTAACCGCCCAATGATTTGATTGGCTCCTGGAATGGAACCTACACCCTTTCTCCTTCTCTTTGTTACTCAATTCACAGCAAAGACCACAGAGACACACAAAAAGTGACAACAGACAACAGTAAAACAAAATTGAAGCTTTATTCCTATGTTATGACACAGTCAATAGTTATCCTTTGTGTAATATAGTCATGGTGGCAGTTCAAGCACACACATTTTAATATAGTAAATTGCATAGCCACCTTCGCCTGCAGGAGAAGCCAGCTAACTTTGTTAACATCACATTGATACAAATTACGCAAACAATTAGTTAGCTTACTTATCACAAATTGTTTCATTTAATTCACAAATAATGGTAAAATGATTTAAGATCTTAACAAAAAGTAAGTTAAAAAGTCATTGATTTGACTGACATGAACAGGACAACAAAGTTACTGGTCCAAACAGAGAAGCTACTGCTTGTTTCTGTACTCCTGGAAATCAGCAGTGCTGTGTTTTCCTTTTTTTTTGCAGGGATGAGTTCCTTTCATCATGAGGTGCCGCTTTTCTTAAACCTGATCAGCCTTGTTTCAGGGCTGCAGTTTGCAACATCACCTTTTTCCCATGTGCCTTTCCTCACTGTGTGGAACGCTCCGACTGCCAGCTGTCTCTCTCAATATGGTGTGGACCTCGACTTGGGCACGTTCAGCATCGTCCAGAACAAGAACCAGACCTTTATGGGCGAAAACATAACCATCTTTTACTCTGAAAAGCTCGGCCTGTATCCCAGGTACTCCAGTCAAGCTGTGGCTGTCAATGGCGGGGTGCCGCAGAACGCCAGTCTCGATGAACACCTCGGAGTGGCCTCTGAAAATATCCGCACCTGGATCCCTGACGGGGATTTTCAGGGTCTGGCTGTGGTGGACTGGGAGAGCTGGAGACCTGTATGGGAGAGAAACTGGGACACTAAGCAGGTGTACTGGGTGGGATCAAAAGCGCTGGTGAGGTCCAGGCATCCCGACTGGAGCCCTGCGCAGGTCGACGCTGCCGCTCGGGTGGAGTTTGAGAAAGCTGGGAGGAAGTTCATGGAGGAAACGCTGAAACTCGGGCAGCAAGAGAGACCAAATGGGCTGTGGGGTTATTATGGTTTTCCCAACTGCTACAACTACTACAATAACAAAAGCACAAACTACACGGGGGAGTGTCCCCCTGCAGAGCTGAAGAACAACGACGAGCTGTCGTGGTTGTGGAACATCTCCTCTGCTCTTTATCCTGACATCTACCTCACTCTGGAGCTGCGACACCTCGACAGAGAGGTGCTCCTCTACACCCACCACCGCATCCTGGAGGCCATGAGAGCAGGAGCTCGGCTGACTCCATCAGCACCGCCTGTGTTCCCGTACGCTCGCATCGTTTACACATACACGTTAGATTTCCTCTCTCAGGCAAGTGGCAGATGTTTTAACTCCACGCACTTTTGGGATTGTCGCGGTTTGGTGTGAACGTTCTGTCTAACCTCTTGTGTTGTCCTCCTGCAGGAGCACCTGGTGTACACCATCGGAGAGAGTGCTGCTTTAGGATCTGCCGGGGTGGTGCTTTGGGGCGACCATGCCTTCTCCAAATCTCAGGTAGGCCAACAGTTACCGAGATCGACTGGATGGCTGTCAAGGTGATCCGCTCTTCACTTTCTTGGTTCTGATACCATGAAATACCATGAAACCATGCACGCAGTATGTTTCAATACCTGCCTACACGTTCTGTGTTTATGATCGTGTATATTTCACTTTATTGATCAAGAGTATTTTCTGAAAAATGTTTTGAAAAATTGATGGTGATGTTGTTTTGTTGAGGGCAAGATAAACCAAAAAAAAAAGACATAAACCTGAAGCTTAGTGTACTGGAGCAGAGCTGTGTGACATGTTTTAATTCTGATGGTGTGTGTTCTTACAGTTAGACAATTTAAAAACAAGAACAGCAACTTGACCCCTTTTAGTACATTTTATTTTACCAATATGTTTTGGATATTTACCTCCTTCATCAGAGTTTAAAAAAAAGCTTCTTTAAAACTATTTGAATTGTGCATTACTTTATTGTTGTAGTTCATGCGTTAGAATTGTTCTTCTGGCATTATTCAGTATCTCTTTTATTGTCAGCAAATCCCATCCAATGGCACTCCTACTGAATATATGCACCTTTTAAACATGGAACACAAATGTATCGTTTTTTCTTTTTTTTTAAGGCTAAATCATTTCCTCACACTTGCTTCTTTCCTTCTTTTAGGTCATTTGTAATACTATCAGATCCTACATCGATGACACTCTGGGTCCTTACCTGGTGAACGTAACGGCGGCGGCCGTTCTTTGCAGCCAGACCATTTGTTCCTCTCAGGGAAGATGCCAGAGGAGGAACCCGACCTCGAAGGTCTACCTCCACCTGGAAGCTGCCGCGTGGAAGGTGGTGTCTGAGAAGAAACCAGGCAGACGGCAGAGCTACAGAGTTCTAGGACAGATGAGAACACGCGAGGTAACGTTCTTGAAGTCCGAGTTTCAGTGCAAGTGTTACCCAGGGTGGGCCGGTGAGAGCTGCTCCAAACCAATTCAAGGATAAAAGACTTTGCTGGAGGGAGAATGTTTGTGTTTTCTTCACGAATACCTTTTCCTTGATTTACATCGGAGATGATTTAGAATAAATCCCCATTTAACAATTTAAGCAGACTAATGATGTAATACTATACTAATTAAGGAATGTTGTTTAATTGCATAAAATGTGTCTGATGGTTTTACCATCAGAGTTGCAGATATCAGCCTAAAACTGTGTGAGATTTCACTCTCAAAGTCCCCCTCCACTCAAAGTTCAGCTTCTTGTTACTTCACTATGATGTTTGAGCTTCACTGTGCAGTATGCTGTGTGTGCAGGGTTTGACACTAGAAAACACTGAAGAAGTTTGTCCATGCTAACATTAAAAGTTGAATTTGTGTACTTAGAGCAGGATTTCGGGTCAACTTACACAAGTGTGATGTGGAAACGTGAAACCTCCAGTACACAAACACAGAAGCTGCAACGCAAATCGCATACTTTTTCTTTTTACTTTTAGTACATACTGCAGCTGCCCTTACAAAGTGCACACTGTTGCATGCAGTTTGCATTCAACTGTGACACACTACATCCTCATAACATGGCAAAGGACTGTGGGTCAGAATAGCTACGAAAGCATGATGACTTGCATACTGCGAAATACGACTGGATGTAGTCAGACTTCCTGGTATTTCTGTCATAATTCCGTTGACATATCATGTATCAAAATCTTTTTCTGGCATACTAAATATATGGTAGTATGGTTATTGTAACTCACAGTGAGAACGGACTTTACAGTGAAGTAGAAGACATCTTTTGTCCAGCAAGTTGAACTTTTGAAATGACCAATATTTGCAGATTCATAGATTCTGGATTGTTTACAATGATTGTTAAGTAGTAAATTCTTTTGTTTGTGGAACATATTTCTCAAATAATAAAGAGTATTTCAGTATTAAAGTGTGTCTGGGGGATGTCTTTCATGTCACCATTGATGGGAGTTTAGTTATCACGTAAACTCAACTTACAGTTTTTTTGAAATTGCTAAACCACAATTTCTGAAACTAGGGCGCTCTCCTCTCTCTCCTCTCTCTACACACAAAACCAAAAACATATATAATGCATAACGTCATTTTTTTAATGCAAAAGTAAACACTTCATTCAAAACTATATAAACGTATCCAAAAATGTTGCATCACAACTTTGAACACAAATTCCAAAGAAATAGATCTTTCCACTTGCCAACTGCACACTCTTCAAAAGAGCCCTTGACAAACAAACCAATGTGTTTACTCTCAATACTCATATACCGGTACTCAAAACAGTATCAGACACAAGTACTTAAGTACCTACACTGAAGATGACATGAACGTTTTGTACTGTTAACAGTATACTGCACACGTCTTCCTCTGATCCGAAATGTGCCTCCCTTGTTACACACCAAAGAGCAAACCTGAATCATATGGTGTTCAAGCTCTGATTTCTAAGAGATCTATTTGGTTCCAGGTGTTGATAGGGTAATGATAATTGAGTGTGTGGCATTTCAGTGGCAGAGTTAAGCAAATGACGCTCAGGCTTTTAGTTTTGAATGATGTTTCCAATGAATAATGTGTGTGAATGTTTGCTTTGAGTGCATTTCAGAATCTCAAACAGTTAACATGGTCTGTATATAATCACAGGAGTTAGTGGTTTCAATACTGGTACCACAAGGACTAGCTTTGATGTCTTGGCAATTGCAAAAAAAAACCTCGTCATTCTGAGTCCAAAACAACCAGTGGTGGAAAGTAAAAGTACATTTACTCATATACAATACTAAAGTTGTATTTGTGGTATTTGTAGTTACCATGGTATTTACCACAGTAGGAGCCGCATCTTGAGTTCTGTGTCCGGTAGGAGCTTTGGGTCATGAACACAATAAAGGTAGGAACTCTCACTCAGGCAGGTGTTGCTGCACGGAGGAAGAGCACCGTCACATGTTGCAAGGTAAACGCTGCGTTGTTTTTCTAGTAATGTGTAGTTTGGCTTCATGGAGATTTGTGGATTCTTGCATGTAACATGTTGAAGACCATGAACAGTGATCAACAACTGTTGCATCAAAGACAAAGATGCAGAAGCTTCACTCTTGTTATTTGGGGTTAACTAGCTACTCGACATTAACGATACTAGCGCGTCAATTAACCTCAGCCTGTTATGCCCCGCCCCTCAGTGGTTTTGAGTTTAGGCTTGACTGCTACTTTATGCTCCTTTATGCCTGCTATACTACATTTCAGTGTGACATATTATACTGTCAAAGCTTCATACTTTACAGATGCACAGACGTTATCCAAAAATACATATTATAGGACTCAAACTACTAAAGTAAAGGACCAGCTGTTTTGTTTGCCAGTTTAGTAAACACCAGATGTAATCCACATGACCAGCAGGTGGCGCTGTTGGACAGCGAACTAGAAGAGCTGTAGGCGACATCAAGGTCAGAGCTCTGGCTGTTGATATTAATCACAAGAAGAGTCAAATCACCGTAGTAGAGCAATAAACATATTTAACTCTGTATGTCAGGTTCTGGTAACGTTCCACCCCGAGTCTGCAGCCGCTGAAGTGTTCACGATGCTGTAACACAGAGAGAGCACAAGGTGACCTCGATTGATTTACAAGTGGTGTGTACAATGTTGTCTTTATCTGATGGCCACCGCTGCTCCAAACTGGTGTCGTTGGTAGTCATTTCCTTCCTCTGTCCCCGGAGGACCGACTCCCACGAGGCCCCGCTGTTTCCTACTTCCGGCTTTATCATCACTTGCTGGATTGTGAGGAAATAAGCAGGAGACGGACATCTTTTTTTCACATATGCAGCTGGTGAGCTTTTTTTTTAAATGTAATTTTAGTCTTTGGTGTTGATTGTTTGGTTTCTTGAACCAGACAAACTGCTCAATTGGCTTCCAAAAGACCGAGGACAGAATTTAATGTCGAAGCTAAAACACCGTATTTACCTGCCATTACGTGATAATGGCAGGAATAAATACACAACAAGGCTCTCGTACTGATTGACATTAAATGCTGCTTGTCAGTTTGTTCGTTATTATTATTATTATTATTATTGTCTTCACCCAGGCGGCTTAAAATCCAACTCCCTCTGTCCAAATACAGAGCAGGAATTATAATAATGATGTGTTTTAATCGGCTTGGGTTTATTAAAGTTTTAGTTTTGTTTGCAGTATTAAAATCATATTCAAAATGTCAGTTAAAATGTTCCCCCTGTGTTTGCACATTTAGCCCATGAACGGCCAAAAGCAAAACTTGTACTTGACATGTTACAACAGGTTGAAATATAAACTGCTGTAAAATGTATATAACACGGTGAATTTGACACAAGGCCCTCTAGTTCGCTATCCTCTCATCTCTGCATTTCTTCATTTTGGCGTCTCTCTCTGTCACCCCTCCATGGTCACGTCTCCTCTTTCCCTGCTGCTCGGTCTAGAGATCGTCTCGCTTGCTCCTGGTTTAATAACTGTTTTGTCACGCTCTGGGTCTTTGTCCTTCAGAGGATTCCGACTCTCTGATCAGGTTTCTTAAAGATCTGATGTGCACTTGTTTGCATGATTGATGTGCGTACATGTCACCAAACGTCGCGTGCGTCGATCGGGATATTAAATGTGTAACTCAAAGGAGTAGTTCGACATTCACTTGTTTGCTTTCTTGCTGAGAGTTTGGTATGAATATCGATGTCACTCTCATGTCTGTGCGCTAAATATGCAGCTACAACAGTAGATGGTTAGCTTAGCTTCACTCAAAGACTGGAAACAGGGAAACTCTTAGCCTGGCTCTGTCAAGGACAAAAAAATGATGTTATTGAGCCACAAAGTGGAGATCGCTGTTTGGTTCCTGTTTCATATCAGTCGACTAGGGGACCTTATATAGTGGAGTATGATTGGCCTACAATCAACTGATCGTCAAATCATGTCTCATTTATCCCCCTTGTTTGAACTTCATGTGTCTAAAGAGAAATAGTCACGGACACGGTTTCTTGTCCTGCTTGCCAACTTTCGGTCCTAAATCCATTTTCCTCATTGTGCACAGACGGAAGGGAAACAACAGGGACGCTAAGAGACAGTCAACAGGAGAGAGAAGCACAAACAGCTGTTTCTATGGGCCTCCCCCAGATGATTTTAGAAAATGAAAAAACATATCGAGCACTCTGATTGTACTGCGTTCTTATTTGAGTGCTCAGAATACTAAATTCAGGCCTATTCTTTGATTTTGAAATAACCGTGTTGTTATTTATAAATGAGCCTTTTGTTTATTTACCACATTTTCCGTCCCTGTGACGATTCAACTGTGAGATTGAATCAGTCGACTATTTGGCGTCACCCTACAGTCGCCCTTGTTTCATCCTAAACTGGTACCAAGTGATTATGTGCCAAACTATTTCTTGGAAGTGACGTCTTGAAGACTCTGCTGGTTTTTGTACAGATTAAACGTATAAATGTTGATTTGTGAGCTTTAGAGGGGCTGGGAGGCGGATTTATTTTCTTTTTGCCAAAATGTTGAAATATTCTTGTAACCCTAATGAAATTTGACAGTTTAAGTAAAAAGATTTTATGAAAAGCACCGCCACATGATCATTTCTATGCATCTGTTAGATGGTAAGCTGCACTTTTTTTGTAAGAGCAAGAATAACAAGCCGCTAATTCACACTTACAGCTCCTGATTGTGAGTGAATAGGGGGTGGAGGCCGACGAAGAAGGGTCCTTGAATCACTTTTTATCACATCTCCCATGTGCGTAAATGAAATCAGAGCAGGGCATCGGAGACGTGACATGAAAAGGCAGAAGAGGCGAAGTGTGAGGGAGGTCACAGTGTCCTATATGTCTGAAGAGACGGAGGTCTGAAATGTCTGCACTTAGAAGCGACTTGTGGACCGGCAGGATCACTACCAGCAGCAGTCGGACCACATCCTGCAGGAGTGCGTCGATGCAATGAACGGATGCAGACAAGCTGATGGTTATCAATACATTTGCAGATATATCAGATTGTAGGGATGTGCAAAGATAAATAACAGATCACAGTGTGTTTTAGTGACCGTGTGTTATTGCTGTTGAGGATTTGCTTTCTCTGCGGTATGCCTCCTGATGAGAGGTGACCTGACAGACTGTCCCATGTGACTTATCCTGAGACGGGCAGCAACCCCCCCCCAACATCAAGACCCAATCGGAGCTCGGAGAATAGGCCTACCATTTCAGAGCAACTCCCATTCACACGCACTCTGGTGACACAAAGGTGGCTCCTGCCACAGTCACACAATAACTGCATGTGTGTGCCCCCTGGAGCCGTTCAGGTGGAAAATGACACTGCCCAATCATTCGCTAAGGGAAGGTCTTTCCTCCGGCAGCGGCCAATCAAATGCTCACGTGAGCCTTTTCCTTAAAACAATGGCCAAATCAGTGGCTCGCAATGCTTGCCGTGGTCATGTTGATCATGATAAAATGCAATTATCCTTCTGTTTCATGGACACATATTGATGGCATTGGGTGGTGACAGATTATGTGACTAGATAAATGCAAGCTAATGAGACAGTAACGAAGGAAATGGAAAGAGAATGAGTTTTTTTTTTTTTTTTTCTCAACCCAGACGCCCTTTCAGTTTGTAATTAATTCAAAAATGATTTTTTTTTTCTTCCTGCAAGCATATAATCCATTTCAGCATTTTCTTCATTCATTTTGAAGGATTTGAACTTTGCTCATTTGAATAAACATTTTGCTCCATATTAGTCTGGGTAATGAAGTGGATCTCAGAAGAAAAATGCTTTTGTTATGAGAGTGGAGACTGCTGTGTCACTCTGGTCAGCTCAGCGGGGAACTTGCTGATTGGATACCAGACTCAGTTTAATACAGAATACTAATAATGACTTGTAGTTATTATTATTATTATTATTATTATTATTATTATTGTTTTAATGTGAAGAGCGGGGAGGTGTGTGTTTTTAGAAATGGGAAAGTGGGGTTTTATTCACAAAGCACCATAGATCCCAGTCTCCATGTTGGATTGAAGAGTAGAAGTATTGTTGCCGCAGGTTGTTGAGTTTAGCAACACTAAACTTCAACACTACATTTGAATCCCATAATTGTAGCATCGCTGTTCTATAAGAACAGCATATAAATAAAACAAGCCTGTGTTTAGAATTAAAATTGTTTATTTAGCTTCAGAATAGGAGAAGGAACATTTCATCCTTCAGATTCAAAATCACCATATTTTGAGATGCATCGTTTTTACTGGACAGGAAGAGTAGAAAAAACTAATCTGAAAAATATTCAAGTCAGATAAATGTAGGGGAGAAAATAGTACACTATTTGCCTCTAAGATTTGTTGAGGAGAGGTATAAAGTTAAACAAAATGAGAATACTCAAGTAAAGTACAAGTACCTCAGATTTGTACTAAAGTACAATACACCACTCTTTATAACTCACTATAATATAGCAGTAAGCATGTATTTGTCAATAACATTTACATGCAACATATACAACATAAGTGCCTGTGCACACACGTAAACACACAAAGAAGTCAGATGCAGTGTTGCTGTTTTAAATTGTGTTTAATTTGAGCTCGGATGAAGCTGAAAAAATAACAAACTATACCTTTCTAGACACCGTCAAAGTGATTTCACTTTAGAAAACCTAATACGCTGTGTGTTTATAAAAAAAATGAATCCTTCATTTTGAAAACTGTTTTCAAGAGAGAAGGAAATAATTCATGTCTTTATATTATTTTATGTATGAATAAGGTCATCAAAGTGGTGCAACAGTCATTTCCTGCCTCTGGAAAGTTTTCTGGTCTCTGATACCGAACTACATCAAGGCAGAATGTGATTTAATGGGATTCTTGACTCCTATTTCACTATCTTAATAGACTGTCTGTTCCTCCTATATTTGATTTACCAACTTTTATTATAAACAACTACAGTATGCAGCCTCTGCACACGCTCGCACAGACGCACACAAAGAAGCACACACTTGTATGAATTCAAGATTAGTCCAGGGGATTCAAGGATTGCTGGGTCTCAACACAAATGTCATTGTGAGTCTTAACCTTTACCGGAGCACGTTATCTGCTCTGATATAGCGGGGACGGGGACCAAACGCGATGCGATTTGAAAGGTCCCCATCCAAGTCATGCCCACCGGCTATCTTGCCTCCACAGTTCAACACCAGCACAATACGGCACGTCGCAAAGTTTCACGGATCTGATCTGTCCCGCCGAATCTGCGTCTCCCTGCCGTCAATCAATGAGCTGTGGCTGGAGAATAGGAGCTGGGTCACTCTGCGTCGGGAGAGGATGTGAAGAAACACGACACAGAATGCGATGCAAAAATCTAAAAGTAAATTTGCCACGTCTCAGCTGCGCTTTTATTTAAATTGTAGCTTAAATGGTAGAGGGGTTTATGGGAGAGAGAGAGACGGGGGAGAAAAGACTGATGTGGTATTCGAGGCAGATGTGTTTGCACAAGTGCTGCCATGTGTATCTGTCACTACGGGTCATGAGTTATGAAACTGACAATGTCAGCTCCTTGCTTCAACCACACAGATCAGAGGTTGTCCTTGATGTCAGCTCGGATAGACAAATGGAGATCTGCATTACATAAACCATGGTGCATTTAAAAAAAAAAAAAAAGGCAGCTGCAGGGATGCTTTCTTCTATCTTAACTAAATCTTTATTTCCTCCAGCATGTTGATAATAACAGTTATAGGCAGAGTAAGGAAGCGGTTTACTCTGCATTGCACAAATAATTCATTTTTATTCATGTTTCGTCCATTACTGTGTGCTACTTTCAACTTCATATTGTCCTCAAGAGGGAATTTGTCTTGCAGCCAGGTGAAGCACCGGGACTTGAAAATAAAACATAATAAGACACATAAAACACATAACAAGAGTCAACAGACGCATTAGCAGCCCCGTGAGGCTGCACTGTAGTTGGGCACAGCGGTGCTTTGACTCTGAATGCTCTTTACAGAGGTGTATGGCAATCCATCCAGCAGTTGTTGACTCCGGACCAGAGTGCTGGATCTAACCAAACCAACACAGACGCACATGTAAAACAATGGACATAAAGTGATGATACAACATAAAACCTGGCGTCCATCCAGCTGACTAAGACATACAGGTGATGGCACGAGAGATTAGTTTCTCACCCTTTTAGACACTTCATATGGAGGATGGAGAGGACAAAGTGACTCCAGCCTTTGATATTGCTCTCACTAAATATGTGAGACAGAGCAGGTAGTTTATAGCACAGATTATCCTCAGAAAGAAATCGAATTACACGTAATTATTAACGAAACTATGTTCAAGCTCTTTCTATTTTTACATACACACATTTTTGATGATTTTTCTTTAACCATACTAATGGGAATTGATTAAAAATGACACAGCTGTGTTGTTTGGGTGGATATTACATTTTCTTTTATTTCATAAATCCGAGCTTGAGAAAGCGTCACTGAGTAGCAGAATATTTACATGAAAGAAAAATCACTTCTGTCACAGTGATCCGTTTTCATTTGGTCAAATGAGCTGCTGATGTATGTCCTTCGACTGAATACTTCTCAACACAAGTAACATTTACTCCACTGTTATTCACTTCTACACAGGAAGGATAATCCGATCAACCTCCGGTGAACGTGTTGGGCTGCCGGTTAGATTGATGCTCACAGCAGGGGGCAGTAGTGAACAGTGTTTCCTCTGAGAGACACAGTGACGAAGCCCAAACTAAGATGCCTGTTTTCTATGTTTTTGTTTGCTCCTCTCTTTCTTTCTTTCTTTAGTTTGTTCTGTTTGTTTATGCCGTATGTAAAGCGTCTTTGGGTACTCAGAAAAGCGCAATATAAATTGAAAGTATTATTATTCTATCAGTGTTTCTGGGCAAGTTCACAAGTCAAACAACTCGACATTCATTTCCATCATTATTCATCCGTGCTTAAAGACATACGTGTGTAAATATGTTAACTGCAGGAGCCATTCACCACGGAAACGTGCGTGAAATGTTCATTTTAAGAACTATTCTTTCAAACTTAACTCCTGCATGCTTTGTGAGTCCCACGCTTTATTCTTCATGAATTACACTGAAGATGAGGATTATAACATCAGGTGGTCTCTCTGCGTTTTTTCCTCCCTGGTCTTTTACCCCCCGGTCTGCCTGAATTGCATCTTTCTGCGCTTCAGTGGAGCAGTGTGGCTCCATGGGGTGACATTGGCTCGGCATGCTGTTGTTCTTGGGCGTTACTAAACAGCGGCTGTCCGGCAGTTGCTCAGCCACCATCCGAAATCCTCCATTTCTGCACCTGTTTCCAAGACAACTGACATTTAAAGGGGTGGCTCTGGTTATTGACTGTTTGCCCTTGACCAGCACTCTGCTTGCACTTGAAAACAACTGGTGACCGTTTTTATTATTTCCCCCTGAAGCTCCCGGCAAACTCCCTGTCCCTTCATGGCAGCTGATAGCGGAGGTAGAAGAACAAACTACATGGGAACTTTTCCTTTTGCGTGGAGCAACAGGATGAAAAAAATACGTACATTTTAATTAAAGACGAAGATTGATCCATGGATTGATTTAAGTCATTCTTTGTGAGTGTGGCTGAAACGAGCAAGCCGGCCGCCGTAGATCAGTTAAGTAACAGGACGACAGGTTCATGTTGGCACGCTCCGGTGTAACCACCCCACCACCATTTCAGATGAAAGCACCAGGGACACACACAGAGCCTGATGTCTCAGTCTGGCCATCTCCTGTTTCACACTGATGATTATGGTGAAATCAGTCACTAACAGGTGAAACCAGTCGAGCACAAATAATGGTATTCCTCACCTCAGAATAGCAGCACAGGTTTTGCCTCTGGCTATTTTCAACAGGGAGATTTGTAAAAGGATTCTTCAGGGATTTAGTGTTGCACCTCTGTAAGGCTGCTGGACTCACAAGAGACAGGTTTTTATAAAATAAATCAAAATGGAAGCTGCATAGTCCAGAGATCCTGATTATCAAACTGGGTTGTTCAGGCCTTATTCTTTCTAGTCTCTTTGGCCGGCTGAATAGGAGACCACTGACGTGCAATAACTGGGTTTACGTTAGAAAATGAGCAGAATACTGAACCTGACTTGCTTAATGTTGTCTTCACTGACTCTTCTGAAGCTGGTGGGAGAAAACAAGCCAACCAAGCGTGGTTACATTTTGAGGAGGCGTACAACAGCTACAATGTAGCGACATCGCAACCCTTAAATCGGACCTATGAATCCAGATGTAGTCTCAAGTTTTGGTAAGACCACATTAGTCTTCTGTCCAAAACCATATCGTGACTCATAAAAGTGAGCGATATCCTGTGACGTGAAGCACACAAGTGACTGTAAAGATGTGTTCAGTTTATAACGGTGTAACAAAAAAGGAGCTCTGTAATATAGCAATGATCAACATGTTGACGTCAACACAGTCTCACGAGTTTGTGAAGTCGTAACAAAATGCAATCTTCATGTACGGCAACACAAATTGTCCGTTTTCTTTGTGTCACTTGGAACACCTTATTAACACCAGAAGGACATTACAAAACGAAAGTTAGGTTTATGCCACAAAAGCACTTAGTATGGTTTAGGAAAAACGTCATGGTTGGTTTTAAAATACCGACCGTACAGTTAGCTTCAGAAAAACTGTCACCAGCGTAACAAAACCACAACACTTTGAGACACGCGGTGGCAAACGCCGGTCTTGTGGTTGAAAGTCCTGTTTGTGGGATTAATTCAATTTAAAGTATTGTGTAAAAACACATTATCTATGATCGCAATCTAATAATGTGCAATAAATGTTTTTAGAGTTTCAGTTGAGAAAGAGTCTTTTCTCTTTTCTCATTTAAATGCAGAAATCTGAGTCTTGAGTGTCGGTGTAGATTAAATGCTCTGCTGATGATACACAGATGTATTTACCCGAGAAGCTGGATCAGGAGCAAGATAAACCATCTACAAATAATATTTTTCATTTCATGACTTTCACTGAAGATACAATTGTATTGGTCCAGACTGGATTCAATCTGACTCTTTTTCTTTCTTGTTTTAACTGCAGTTAAACAATTTCCATTATTGTATTATTTTTGAAACAAGAACAAAGAGAGGAGACCATTTCTTTTTCATTTTAGTTATTGCCATAGAGGCTTTAAAATTGTGATTAAACAGACGGGATCGATACAGACTGGAGCCAATCTATTTTCTGAACTTCTAACTTCCTTTGAAATATCTGCAGGTGAAGGCATTTTTAGTGCTTCAAAGCTCAACCATCATTTCAACTTTGAGCAGATGATTCAGAGTTATATTTACTCGCTATTACTTCATTACCGTGTAGAATATAATGCCATGAGACGAGTTGATGCTGTATCATTTGTGCAGACTCATGCTTTTCAGAAACTGGGAACAGTTTCCGTTCCCAGTCGAGGCATCATGCAGCACACACCGCTGTATTCTCTCCGTAGCAGAAAGCCCCGTTTCACTGAGTCACTTCTGAGCCGTTACAACGCTCATTTACAAATGTCAAATCACAGCAAGCAACTGTTAATCAGACTGAAGACTTACAGCTGCAAACAAATAAGTCCTGCAGTCGTCACAAAAACAAGTCATAGCTTCAGTCAGCTAATTCTGTCTCAAGTCACGTCAGTATGTCAACTGTTGAGTTTAGTGGATGCTTTACAATGTTACCAGCAGGAATAGTGAGACCAAACAAATAACGATGACAGAACTATAATATAATCAGCTTTGCTGCATCCATTTACATTTTCATTGGTTTTGCGTCAGAAAAATAGGATTCCATTCGAGTATTCTCTTGTGATGAGTGCAGACATATCTGGGGGCTTTTAAAAAATATTCTGCAAAAGCAACATTTTCCAGAAGTTTCACGTCAAAGTGATTTGTCCATTGAAGACTCATTGAAGACCTTACAAAATGTCATGTGCTGTTACAATGTTCAGATCTCCATTTGATGCCATGCAACGTGCCTCTAAAGGTCATGCACGCTGCATGTTTTCATCTAGAAGAAAAGAACCCATGTGAAGTTGAGGAAGGAATTCTCAAAGGTAATCAGGCAGATAGCGAGAAGACAGACAAATTGAGCAAAAGAAAGGACACTTGATGCATATTCACTCCAATAAACACCCCCTAAAAAGGGCTTTCAAGGTCACCAAGATAAAAAAGCAAAACCATAATCTTCAAGTCCCACTTTTCCGTCTCCCTGACTAACATCACCCTCTCTCCTCATCTCCAGAGAAGTCTCCAGGAGCTCTCGTGATTGGCTGTGCTCTGCAGCACAGTTCACAATCGATTACGGCACGGTGAGCTCCCGTTAACAGCTTTTCTCTGCTGCTCCTGTGGCTTTGATACTGTCACTATAGACTCCAACTTCGCCCTTAACCCTTCAACCACTGTCCTCGCTCTCTTTCTCTTTGTCTCCTTCACTCTTTCTTTGCACTTTTCCTTTCATTTTCAAAGCCTCAGACTATTGCCACTCAAAGACATTTATCTCTCTCGCTCTCGCTCTCTCTTGGAGTTCTTACTCTTAAGTCACTTGGAGCCTCCTCTCCTTTCACTCACCTTGTCCTGTCATCTTAAATTTCAGTCAGTTTTGTGTCCCCAGGGGGAGCAAAAGAAGAAAATAAGATAAAAGAGAGAGATGTTCTTTACAGCAATAAGTAGTGAAACATAATGGATGATGTCTTGCATAATATTGGATACCTGAACAAAATGTATCTGCCTGATTATTTTTATGCAGGGGTGTAGTAGTCGGAGAATAGTCCACAGCAAAGTATCCCCAAGAAATACGCTCCATTCCAGACCTTTCAATTTATGTCCTAGTGCAGATGGCAAATTCAGGGTCCGAGAAGTGAAGCCAATGCAGAAGTGATTCGACTTGCATTCTTTCTAATATCTATCAGCGGCGAAAAAAAGTGAGAAAATGTCCCTACTTCTCCCTTGATTTATTACCTCAGGAAACATTGTAAACATAAGTTTATGATCTCAATAGCTAGTTTTAAGGATTCTTCAATACAGCATGATGTTTGTTTAGTAAATTATGCAGCAGGGTATGCTTTAGGGCGTGGCTACCTCGTGATGGACAGGTTGTTGCCACAGCGTTTTCCGGTCTGGGAGTTGTACGTGTTTTTGTCTTGCAACCCTTTTGCAGTGCGTTTCCAGCTCATAAAGGTTATTCTAACCTTCTTGGACACCAAACAAATGCAGCGTTCGCTTGTACTTAGCTCCACCCTCGAGTGTCACTGCTGGTTGGAAATATAGCCAAGATGGCGATGGACAAAATGCAGAACCCGAGGGTTCAAAACTGTATTTAAACCAATGGGTGACGTCGCGGTGACTACGTTGACTTCTTATTTACAGTCCACTGCACATTTGCAGTGCCTGTACAGCAAGTAGTGGTCCTGAAATGGGGCGAGATGTATAAAGACAACTGGATACAGCGTTGGAGGCGGACCCCTGTTCGTTCTTATGAAAGTTGCTCAGATGCACATGAAGCAAACAAAGTTAGACTTTTTTTAGAAAAAATTAAGATGTGAACGCACATGAAGGAAATAATGTTTATAATGCTCTCTGTACAGTATGTAGAAACATCTACGGCAAATAGTATGTGGACAGGTGTGTCCACATACTATTGTAGACAACTGTGTTCATTTGTGGCAACAGTCTGTAGAAAGCCCAAAGCGAGTTAGGTGTTGAATAACTTGATCTGGCCCACAGAGCACTGACCCCATCTGACGCCTTTGAGGTGAGTTGGGGCTCTGAGCCAGGCCTCATCACCCAACACCACCAACACTCCTGTGACTGAATGGGTGCAAAACGCTGCAGCCAGATTCCAAAATCAAGCAGAAAGTCTTCCCAGAAGAGTGGAGGCTGAAATCGTAGCATGTTTGGAATCAGATGTTCAACAATCACACAGGGCGTCATATTCAGGCGTCTGCAGGCTTATTGGTACGCTGAGATTTCAGATCGATCATACAGCCTCACATTTTTTTATTAATATATACTTACCCATACGTGGTCTCAACAATCCTTAACCAATTACTCTACAACCACACCAGATGCAGGTCTTCAGTTCTGTTTGTTTATTGTGTTTAGTTGTTGATTCAGTTGTTTAAACATGCATGAGAATGGATGTATTAATAAGGTCATTTACTGTGTGTGTGTGTGTGTGTGTGTGTCACGGGTGAAGGCAAATTAGTGCAGCCCCCAAATGTTTGTTTCAATGTGGAAAAAAAGCTAGAGAAAATATGAATAAATTAATGTAAAAAACAGAATTGAACATATTAAAAAGTCTTTGTGTCTTAAGTGGCAGTTATAACCTTGTGTTTGGGTGTAACTTGTAATTGAAAACAAGATAAATGTTGTATTGCAAAATCACAGCCTTTGCTTCTATTTACTTCTTGCCAGCAATTAAATCATTACTCTGTCGCAGCCTTTCTGTTGCACCATGTCGTATCCGCCTCCTTGGGATGAAAGTAAAAGAAAAAAAATGTTGCTGTTCGAGTAGAAATGCGATTCACACAAAACTGCGACTGAAATGCGCATTTCCAGCTTTTTGTGAAGGTGTTCATGTAGCAGCTAGCCCCCCCCCCCCCCCCGTGGTTTTTATTGTCAAAAGGCAGTGAACCATTCTCTCAGAAACACAAAAGATGTGCAGTGAGAGAGGCCACTGGCTCGATCTGCCCACAGTGTTCTTTTCTTCTCTCCTTTTTCTATTTTCTCTATTATGGCTCACAGAAAAAGCTTTAAGTGGCATTTAACTCTTCTACTTGCTGCAGACATGGCCTACAGCAGCTAAACTCTGCTCTTTTTTCTCCATGTATACAAGAACATATACCTGCATCCCAGATATATATATTTCTGTTCTCGTGCGATTCTGTTATTGTTTGTATTCTAAACGCAAAGTTCAATCGTTTGTTCTGGAGATTTTGATCAAATCCTTTGGCCTTCTCCAGCATCATCATGTGATAATAAGCGGTCGTATACCGGAGAGGATAGTAGTGGTTTGTCCAACACTCCACATATACCTGTTAAGGTTTACGTTTGGTTAGCGGCAGGCCTTTGCGTGGTTGGGGGAAAGCTTTTGGTCTTTGTTAAAAGAAACCAACATTGACTGTCGGTGGGAAACAGGAAAAACAAACTGCGCACAGTGTGGCTCGATAACAACGTTGCTCATTCATTTGAATGTAAACACATGTTGCCGTTGACTATCTGCTGAACGACTGACGTTGACGTTTTTCTTGTTCCTGTTCAAAGATGGGCTTCAGGGTTTGACGTGAATGGCCTCCTTGATGTTTCTAAAGTTGAAAATGATCAATAGGCTGATTTGAAATGTTTGCTTCAGTTCAGTTTAAAGATTCTGATTCCGAGTCCGTTCAGTTTTGTTTTTTTTCCAAGCTAAGCTGTCCCATCACGTTAGAAAGCTCTTCAGTAGATCAAGAGGCTTCCAGTTCATAAAGCCTTGATGTTCCTCCTCTGCACACATGTTCCACATACATGCTCTGCTTTCATCACTGACTTTGCTAATCTGCACCCTCCATTGTTTGTTTTGTGTTAACCTTCGTTTAATAAGCTCATGAATTAAGCTAAGGCCTTAAACAAATCATGCAACGGAAGTTGTGCACTCAGGTCACACGCTGCCACCTGAGCGAGTCCCTTTCGCTGAAGAAGGTGGTGGGATACGCTCAAAAGGTCCGGTAAATAGCTGTAGACGAACCACGATGAGAAAAGTATTCTATTTCACGGAGAGTGAAACTTCATTCTTGACGTTAGAAGCAGCAGCCCTGTCTCTTAAAAATGACGTTCCCATACAACGAAACTGCATTCTGAATTACGTTTCAAGGGGAAAGTATTTTGATGTGGATTACATTTGCTTTACAATTTAAGAAATACGCTTCAAATGAGTCAGCAGAAGACTGCATAGGGAGGATATTGTGGGGTTGGTTAAAAGACACAGGGCTGTCACCCAGGAGACTGCTTTTCATGTCCTGTGTCAACCAAGTAGTTGTTTAGTTGTTTAGGCAACACAAGTACAGGTTTTGGTTTTGTCTCAATTTCATATTCACCCAACAAAGTAGTTGTATTGTGTTTTTTGTTTTGCTTCAATTTACAACATCAACCACGTTTTAAACTTTTTAAAACTGCGACCGTAATTCAGGTTAAAAATGTTTCTCTCAAAGTGTAATTGAGAGCGTAGTTTAGTTGTAGAGGATCATATATTTGTAGGACACATGGCTGCACCACGAGGGCCATGTCGCTGTTCTTGGGATTTCAATCATGATCTTCCTCAGCAGATTTTGCCCAGTTGCCATGGAAATGTAGATGCTCAAATACCCACATTTTTGAGAAGATTGAGGATCCATACTGGCTTAAAAATTGAGGTTAAAATGAGATCGCTTGTTCTGCTTGATTGTGTGATTGATGAAAGATGTAAAACAGCTACTAAATGGACCGCATATTGAGACTGTTTGTCTGCTGACTCAAAGGATGAACTTTCAATCTCACTGTAGAGCAGTTACGCTTTAAGGATTAAGAAATTCTTAAAGAGTTCAGAAAATAAAAATGACAATTCGTAAAAAACCTAAAGCTGCTGAAGAACCTCCTGTGATACGACCGAAAGCTCCAGAACAGCTCCTAAATGGAACTGAGATTATTCTATTCTATCTCTTATTTTCTCCTCAGTAACAGTTTCCACATCAGTTGTGTGCCTCATTGTGTTTGTTGTAGCTTGAATGCATCAGAGAGAAATGCTGACAGGTTCAATGCCACACTCGATGTCATCATTGCCCAGATTAAAATATCTCCTTCACTCTCCTGCTGCGTCTCCCCAGAAGATGGAGACTTGAGAGGATCGGAGCAAAGCAGTGTGTGACAGGTGATGAAGATCTCCAACGCAGAATAACGCAGGACAAACAACACGTCCGACGTGTGCCCAAAATCCCTCTGGGTGGTGTAGTTTATACTGCTCGCTCTCCATTGGTATCGCAACTAACTGCTCTTGATGGCAGGTGCCACATGTAATGGAGGGACGAGGCTGGGGCAGACATGCCCTCCAGGGCCCCGGCTCATCGCGTTTCGTTTGGAGACGGATCTTGTTGGGACCTTGCCGGTGTATGGTGTCCTCTGCCTCGCTCCTCTCTCCTCAGAGCCATAATCACAGCAGACTGCGTGTCACAGCGCCCTGCTCTAATTGGCCTGTCACTCTCCGTGCGCTTGTAGGAGGGGGAGGGGTTGGCCTTTGTGGGGCTGCCATGGCGACTGGGCCATTTAATGAGAACGAGCACGCTGTGACTAATGACATCCCTGAGCCCATCGGATATACTGCAAATGGACAATTTTCTGCATCACTCACACACAATACGCAAACATAAAGGCACACACCTCAGCGTGGTCAAACCTCCTTGAATAGAAGACTGTCTTCACCATGAATCAAAGCATGACAAGTGGACTTCAGTATCAATGCTCAGGCTATCATCTATTCTCACACACTCTTGAGCATGAATACTTGTATCTAATAAGGCTACTGCTAATGTTTTATGGAGATATTAACTGCAGCTTAAGATACACATTAACTATTAGGTGGGCCATTGCTCGGGATACTTTAATGGGCGTGAGGCATATCATCCATAACAGGAGTATGGATTTGAAGTGAGGCGTGATAACAGTCGACCACGTTCGCAGGCGAGAGAGAGGAAGAGACATTTACTCGATCATCTTCCGTCTCTTCCCATCATCCTGTTTATTGGTCCGTTAGTGACCAAGTAACACCATGAAACGCGTGGATATCTATCAAGTATCTCGCTTCCTGAGCTGGACGGCAGTTTGCCATATTTTTGGATTACCCAGAAGGTAACGACGTACCTAAAACAACAGTCATTCATGACGTTTAAGGTCAAGTTTACAAGGATAGCACAATTCAGGGAGCATGCAGCCTCCTGTATTAGATTGCATTTTTTTTTTTCTTGCTGATGCTGGTTTGGGGCTTAATAATCGATTGATTAGACAATGAAACGTTTTAGTAAATACACTTATTAACAATGCTAGACATTGATATGAGACATTTATAAATCAATTTGAATATATGTATCATGTAGTCGTGTGTCTACTACGAACACTTTGATGATTCTGAAGTACTGAAGTACTACATCAGTTAAACATATTGATAATAGTTGATCAGTAAATAGGACGCAAGTGCAGAGAGAAGGCAGGCAGATGCAGAAGTATAGGATTAAAAAAACAAACGGGAAAACTACAAAATTATAGACAGAATAGCAGATAAAATGACAAACAACACAGCTCACATGTCAACAAACCTGCAACACAAAAAACCTTCAGGAACATTCCAGGTAGGAGTCCTGCTCACAATTCTGGGTCACGTGAGCGATAGACACCCAAAGGCTTTTGTAGTCACCTTATTGGCTCATCGACTATCGACTTAGCCTGAAGAAAAAGGTAACCAGTGATGTCAGTAAAACCAATAAAATGGATCCCATTATTCACACTCAGCTCTACAGTGCTTGATGCCTTTCAGCTCATTGATTTGTTTTTTCTTGGCCACAACAACAGAATCAAACTGTAAACGGGCAAAGTTATCGTCACATAAATAACTCTAAAAGGATAAATGACGGGTAATATTGGACTTACTTTTATCAGATGGCCGACGGCATACAGTTCGGCATATCAACTTAAAAAGTGACTATGTTAGGGTTGTTTATGACCCAAAACCTATCCACTGCAGGTTTACGAAATCACATCTGCGTGATGTGAGCAACATGAACAATGCTCGGTGACAGGACTCGGAAAATGGAAGCCAAATCAAAAAAACTAGACCGAATGTTGTTTGCCTTGGTTACAGCCCCATATAGCCTGATCCTTCAGCATGGCCTACTCCCCTTAGAGAAAGGGACACTGCTGTTATCTGTGCCATTAGACCATTACCATTAATTAGTGCTTTGGTGAGGCACCGTATCGAGAGTTCGAACATGCTTGCAAAATCAAAACATGAATCGAAATGCCAGGGAAAGTATGTCCCTCGCTGCAATCCCCAGTTAATCAGCAGTGATAATGTTTTGCTAAACTATAATCTCATGTGAATATTAATAAGGACTCTAAGGGATCTCAGCTGAGTGATGAGGGAGCGCTCGTGGCTCCAATCTGAAAAACGGCCAAAACTGTCGACAGACTGTTGAATCACTCAGCTCTCACTTAGGCTGCCTTTGTCGTCCTCAGTGGCTCTGCAGTGTGAAAGGCTGTGTTTCAGTAACAGCATAGAGTTGTTTTTATCAACAAACTGCCATTTTGCATGCATCACACCCCCCACGCAGCCCAAAAAAACACACACACATGAAGGAACACAGTAAAATGGCATGCAGGAGATTAGAGTGGACCTCTCAGACATTTCTTCTTGCACGTTTGGGTGTCCCAGGATGATGAGGAGCGATATCTCTGAAGGGCATCACAAATGTTTACAGCCCATGTCGTCTTCGAGAATCGATAATGACATGAAGACCCTGGGCAGGTTAATGGTGTGTGAAGGGACTGTTATGTATGAAATCCAGATTGCTTCTTGTAGAAATGGTGCCTGCATCACATCTGAGTCTGACTGCTGCGGCTGATCTAAGTCTGGCCCGTGACCCTCGTCGAGATGCACGTCAAATAAGCAGAATCAATCATGGAGACAGCGTTCGGCCATTACGGACCAAATGAGATGACCGACGCAGTCAGCCCTGTGGGTTTGCCTTGATTTAACAACATATTAAAAACACTGGCAGGTGAGTGTGGATGTGTTCTGAAAGCGCAGGACCAGTTTAAGTATCGTAACAATAAACCATGATGGGGGGGGGGAAAAGGTAAAAGCACCCCGAGATCAGGACCGAGGGGCAATTGCAGCCTGCTTTGTGGCTAACCAGCTATGGTTTGGTTTCTTGCGGGGGCATCCCCGGCTGATGGGACATGCAACCCCTCGGAGGGGAAATTTATTGGTATGGATTTTGTGCTGCTACTGGTGCATTGAATCAGTGTGGCCAAGCAGGCAGGCAGATGGAAATGGGGCTGTTCTGAGAGTGAATTATCGGCAGTCACACACTCAATTTACCCCTGCAAACCTAGTTAGGGAGGGAACAGACAGGGAGGCGTACACATGCTGTGGGACGGCGCTTATGTACGCTGACACGCATGCACCCGTTAAAACATGCACTCCACATTAGCTAACCGGATTAAGAACATTAAATCGAGACAACAATGAAATCCAATTTCTCATTTGTGCAATAAATTGAAATGATACAGTATTTCATGAGTACGACATGAAATATTTCACCACATAAATGTGTTGAAAAATAAAATGTCACATAAAAAAAGAGCATCTTCAAATGCATCCAGCCATTACTGATTAAAATACAGATATCCGTTAGTTTGTGTCATTAACTCCTACTACTCATGCATGTTACGCCTCAACTCGACGCCGGCCCACTACATAATTGGCCGCGTTACAGCCGGCAGCCTCGCAGACAGACAGTGGAGGACTGTTTTGCCAGCCTGTTGTGTTTGATCTGGACGACTGTGTTGAAACCTCTTAATACCAGTTCATATAAAATATTCATCTTCATTTCGCAGGCCGTGAATCATCGAGGTGTATCTGGCCCTCCGCCCCCGCTCCTGTCCTGTGGCAGAGCAGACATCTGTTTGAAATTAGACACCAGATTGTGTTACTTAAACCGCTAGCAGGAGCGATTGCTGATCGCTCCCTAACCCAGCGAGCAATCTGTTAGTGGGCTGAATCGTGGGGATGTGATCATGAGCGTGTTCTTGTACTATTTAAAGCCTGGCCTCCCTCCCAAACTCCCTTGAAAATATAGGCCCACAGTGATGCTACTCAATTACGCTGGATAGAATAGCAAGTTGTGACTTTTTTAACAGCAGTCTTGGGGGAAACTATCACGTGCTCACAGTTTTACTTTTACTATTAATGACAAACTGTTGTTCCTTCTGTCCATGAATGAGCAAGATTCGGCTCTGTGAGACAGCACAGAGGTGCTTAGAGCTAAAAACTTACGTCAGCATGCTAACATGCTTACAATGACAATGCTAACACGCTGACAATGCTAACACGCTGACAATGCTAACACGCTGATGTGCAACAGGTGTAATGCTCACCGCGTAGACCATCTTAATTTAGTGTGCTGGCATGATGTTATTTAATAATTAGCAGTATACACAAAGTGCAACAGAGGATAATGGGGTCGTCATTAGTTTTACAGGTGTTTCGTCATACATGTTTGACCTGATGATGGCGCAGATGTGTTACAATTCATGCTGAGGGCAGCATGTGTGAGCTCAACCAAATCTCATGATAATCCATCCAATCGCAGTTGAGATATTTCACTTAAAACCACAAACTTGAATCTTATGGTGGTGCTTGAGGAAAGGTCGGGGGATCACTGAAGTCATTAGGATTCATCCTCTCCTGACCATGAATGTCTCTACAAAATTACATGGAAATCCATCTGATAGTTGCTGAGATATTTCAGTCGTGGCCAAAGAGGTACACTAATTTTCATATTGGCATTTCCATCCCTAGAGCATAGCAATATACCAGTGTACTCATTGCAGGTAAAACAGCGGTCAGAATAATGACCGTCTGTCTACAGTCCTAATTCCATTTCAATACATAGCTGAGTAGAGGGGTTTGACTTAAAAACTGTGTATATATATATATACACAGTTTTTAAGTCAAACCCCTCTACTATATATATATGAATACATGTATTTTTGTTTGTAAATAAATCTTGAATAATCTGTCGTAATGCATCAGATTATAACTGCTCTGTCATCTTTTAACTTGTTCTCGTTTCTAATTCTGTTATATTTTCTGTCTGTTTAAGTTTCTATATTTATCTGTGTCCCTTTATATACATCATTTTTCTTATATCCTGATTATAATGCTCAGAGACGTCAAATATTAGAATATGTATGTATACATAGTTGTGACATTAACATCTGTGTATTATTGATCATTCTCAATACTCTTAAAGTGTTGTTCTGATATGATCTTATTGTGGAAAAAAAATACTTATTTTGCAAAGGCCATAGTCTTTTGTAACAAATTTTCCTATTTCTGTTTTCTTCTTTACTTTGTATTCTATTTACGTTGACATATATGGTTATCTTGTTTTATCATGTTTTTAGCAGTTGCTGACGTGGTCATTATTTCAGACGTCTTTTGATTTGTTGAAGCAGCTTGTGGCTTTAATAAGTTTAGTTCATGTTGTTTCATATTGTAGATCTGATACCTGACAAATGTTCACAACTGTAACGTTCTATCTCTAATAAACTCAAGTTTGCCTGAAGTCAACCAACCATTTATTTTGCATAACTTCTCTCCCTTTAACTTCATCATTGGATTTATAAACCAGTAATCAAGCCATTATTTACAACTTAAAAGCTCACTATTAAGGATGACTAACTACAAAAAGGAACCCTGTTTCAAAATGTCCAACAATCTCTAGCTTAGTTCGTGCCTCAGGTGAGATACATTTATCTTCTACTCTTGACTTTTACCAAATGACCAGTGACGACTGAGGAATGGTTTCTCATTCATCAATACTCACTTTGACTACCGGTTACCATTAGTCAATACTGTACAATTACACGCAGGATATGATGCCAAGTGATAATCCCCAGCAGCTGTCTGGTAAAATCAATCAGACCATTGAAGCCCAGAGACAATAGTTGAGACATGACTAATGAATGCTGTGGTGAAGTCAGGACGTCTTTGATAGATGGTCGTATTCTCTGAAGAAGGCAGAGGAACAGATTGTGATTAAATCTCCAACAAAGTTATTTTCCGGAAGTAATAAAAAGAAATTGCTGCAGTTATTTCCCCTTTTTCTTTTCTGTTAATGGTGTGCGTGACAACAGTACGTGCATCTTTTCATTTTCTGCATGCAGAGCTGAGAGGTTTTAATGCAAAACCACTCACTCACTTTGGTCTTCCTATCATTCGAGTGATCCTCCCACAATGACGTTTCAGAAGAAACCGAATAAGTGTCCAACACTGAGAGCCGGTTTGCCAAGCAGTTATTCAGAACGCATTAAAGGGATCGAAATGACACATGAGCTAATCAAAGCTGGATATTAAGCATTGATTTGAAGCAGGTCTCCCTCAACAGTCAATTCATGTAAAGCTCTTTAATATTTGGTTGCATGAATCAGACTCGCATTAACCCTCAGCCCTGTTTCTCTTCCCAGCATTCAGCGCTCACTCTGATTGTCACAGAACCTGTTTTTACATCTAAATGTTTGTGCAAAACAGACAGCAGTTTGGTATTGGTAAACGTGGCTTGTTTATCCTTCAAAAGAAACCATTAGTCAAACTAACAAAGAGCGGGATGTGAGCAGACGTTACTGGCAGAAGCATTCAAATCCACTGCTACTCTGCCAGGTTAGTAATTGCTCTTTTTATGGTGGTAATTATTTCCTCTAGGTGCGCACTGTTGCACACTGCAATTATACATGTGCTGCTATCTCTGTGTGTAAGGAAATGTGGATGGAGAGATGTGGGAAGTATTCTGAAAAATTATACATTTTGTGTGTGTGTGTGTGTGTGGGGGGGGGGGGGGGGGGGAGGGGGATTGAAGCTGTTGAGATCTGAGTTTCTAGAAAAAATCAAACAGTGGTGTGATGTGGTTCCATTTGTAAAAAGAAAAGATATATTTGTGTATTCCTGCCTTCAGTCAAGGCCTCGCTTCAGTAACACAACCCTGATGAAAGGCATTTTACAGAAGACCCAGCATGTAAACGTGATAAGGCCAATAACTTACTATTCATAATTCCTTTCTTTCCTTTGTCCCCCTGTCCTCTCAGTGTGACCTGCAGGACCAGCCTGGAAAATACAATTACACAAACACCTCTCACAGGTAAGGTCTCCACTGGGAAATGGTGCAGACTGTGTTTCCTGATGTTTCTCAGACGAGGGAGCTTCTGGGGAGAAGAAGAGGTCCAGAAATTCCTATGGATGATTCAGTGAAACAGCAGCGCCCAGTGCACAGTACAAGCGTCCAGGTAGGTGTCTGTATTCTGACAACATTAATAAATGACTATACCCTGTGTGGAGGACACAATGCTGCAATGTCCTACTCAAATAGAGGCCCTGAAGTTAGTCTGATTAAAATAACGTTTTGCAAATGATAACAACCAGGACAGGGTTCATAATGGATTCAAGCAACACAACTGTAAGCCATAAAATGAACCGCACAAGAGAAGCGAATACAAATTATCCTTCTCCTCTTTGCTGAGTGACCTTCAATTGCAAATGGATTCACAGTTGTGTTTCCAGTGCGTACGGAGAATTGAGAACATGTTTTAGCTTAATGGATGTGAGTTTAAGTGAAACGCTTGTTAAAAGGTTACTTAAGTGAAAACAAAATTGCCAGTCCTTAAAGCTGCAGTATTCAGTATTTTTATATATTATATTCAACAGGTCATATCACACACACGTCACATCTAATGTGAAAGGGGTCACTCACAGCGAGAATCACTCGACTCTGCTGTTCCTCTCGCTTGGCGTTTTAGCATCTTTGAGCTCGTTGCTTTGGTTTAATTTGGTAAATAAAGCTTATTTTGTTTATCTTGGTGTGTCTCCCTATTGTTATGGCTACTTGAACCAGGTCATGAGGGAAGTCATCACAAAATCATCGCTCAGCACATGCAGCATGTCAGATAATTAGTAACAAGAAATTGCAATATGCCAAAGATGCAGTATATGTTTGAGGTTATTTAAAAATGTTGCAACCATCACATATTTTATCCATCCGAGAGCGCTGAAAAGTCTTGCTCGGTACATATTTTAGTCACAATTCTTTAATAACCAAATGTATTGACTATTAGCTGGTATCACAGGGCGTCTTATCAACCACTCCGTGTGTTTGGATGGGAGGAGATGCAATAAATGTCCCTTCCTCAAGTCTAGTGTGTGGTATCGTAACCTAATTCTGAGAGACAACATCTCCTGTGAAGATTCTTCCTGTCGTCACACGACTGAACATTCCCATTCAGCTGAACTGGAAGCTATATTTATTGTCAATCATATTTTTTTACCCCCATTAACATTTGGAGGATTTGATATCATTGCTCAACCTGAGATTTGATGAGCAGCTGCCAATTAACCTGACTCCCCTCTGTGTTTGACCTCATCAGTGTGGCATTAAACTACCACGGTCACCAGGGCCCTGTGCCGTATCACAAAACTGTACAGCCAGAAAGAGACTGAGGGGATGAAGGTACATCTCTGCCAATTTGTGTTTTTTTTTTGTGTGTGAGGTCAGCCTTCACTTGACTTTATTCTTCAATGTATCTAAATTCTGTCCAACCTCATTCTACCGCTCTGCAGCGACCCATCTTTCTGATGTGATGAATCTCATTACACTGTGTGCGTGCGTGCGTGCATCTACGTGTGCGTGTGCGTCTGTGGTTTGTAATGCATTAGCTCGCTCCTCCCAGCGGAGTGCCAGTCTAAACTAAGCAGCGTGATGATGATGCTCTCTGTGAGCTGACAAAACCCATTTGGCCAGGAGGAGCTGATCTACACCAGCGCTGTTTACAGTATGGGAGGGGGGGAGGGAGGAGGGAGGGGGGGGAGGATCTGTCTGTGTCCGCCTCGCGTCCTTGTCTGGGTATTAGCAACACTCATACACATTTAAATCAACCATCTGTATAAGTGTTATCAGGTACATCTATTCAATCTAATGCAATACAACATCCCTGAACATCTATCTTTACATTCAGTTATTGGGGACATTGCCAGAAATGTGTACATTGAATTCTATGTTTTTTACTGTATTATGACTGTCGTGAACGGTGGCGTTCTACTGGACTACATTATATTGAGAGGTGTTTCTATCTGTTATCCTCCCTGTACAATAGGGGGGCAGAATAATAAACATCTCTGAATATAATGCAGTCTAGTGCCTCAATGCTGAAACATATCATTTAATTACACAAAGAACAAATACAGAGTATACACAAAGAAATGTAAAGTGGATGAAATAGTTGACATATGTTGCAGTAAATCAAAGTATATTATAAATATATTATATATTATAATATATGTATATAATATAATATATTACAAAGTTATAAGATTTAAATTTGATCAGATTTTTCAGTTTTTGTCAGAAAGGTGTTTATTCAACTGTATTGTAATTCATGAGGCTGTAGTCTGTGGTGTTGTTTTATTGTAAAGCATTATAAAGCAAAGTGTTTCTAATACCATGTTTAACAAGTGTCGCGTACTGAAAATGTTAAAATGTGGCCATGTTGTTGGGTAAATATTAGGGGTGTAACGATACGCGTATTCGTATTGAACCGCTCGGTACGAGGCTCACGGTTCGGTACGCATGACGAACCGAATACGTTTGAATTTATTTATTTTTTTTAACCTTTATTGAACCAGGTAGTCCCATTGAGATAAAAATCTCTTTTGCAAGATGTAAGTAACAATACAAGATGTAAGTAACAATACTACATAACATTAAGGAGCAGTTTTTGTTTTTTATGCTTCTGTGTTGAAGACACCCCAGAAGATGAGTCACTCAGGTATAGTTCCATCATTGTTCAAAGTCAAAGAATAACTTTGTTAGTTGTAATGAATCAATATATTTTAAAATCAAGTACATTTCTCTGGCATTTATAGTTTTCTACTGTACCGAAACGTACCAAACCGTGGCTCCAATGTATCGTACCCAACCCAACCGTGAGTTTTGTGAACCGTTACACCCCTATTAAATCTATTTTATTTTAGATATTTGTTGAGTCAATATTCTAAGAAACCAGCTTCAGAGAACTAGTAAAATGACTACAAATCTTAAGGCCTCTTTCTTATAGTCCTATGTATCACTGAAGCCCTTGTTCATCTGATAAGTGGCGATGATTAGGTACTATCACTTGCACTATACACTGATTCTGTTTATTTGTGTAATGAGTCATATTAAACATCCAGTGGAGCAAACTATACCTCACCGAGGCAATATCATTTAGAGAATCAAGATCAGAGGCCCTGGAACCCCCGGTCCTGCCTCAACATCCCTCCTCGTTGTTAGGAACAAGATAAAGAAGGAGATGCAGAGAAACAAAGAGTGTTTGGCTGGCCACAGTTCAAATGAGGGGAAAGCTTCTTATTAGCACGAGTCAGATCAAATCCAAGTCGTGAAATCATATCACTAAAGGACTCTGGCAGTGTGTTTCTGCACAGGGAATTTGTCAGCCTTGTCAGGAAGCTGTGGTATTATTTGAATACATTATTTCAATGTTTTGGGCATCAAGAAGGTAGATTGAAGACGCAATGTTATATGAATAAATCTTTGTTTACAGGGCTGTAAATTCCTAATAAGTTTTCTGGAGTTTCCTGGAAACTTGGAACTAATTACAAGTAAGAACAGAGACAATTACCTAATTGTAATTATTTGTTAAAATCTTGTGGCCAGTAGACTGCAGGTCAGCTGAAGGTGTCCAACCAGCTCTTATTCATCCTGTTGTCTGCTCTGTGTTTTCCCTGCCATCCTCCTAACTCTCCTGTCTTTACAAAGGAGCTGTCATTGCTTTTTAGAACGAACATTTGCCTCTCCGCGTCGTCTCGCAGACACCGAGGCCCCGCCCGTAGCATACAATTCAACATTACATTTGAAATATATGATTATTATTCAAATAAAACGGAATAACCCATCTGTATAAATAACTGAACACCAGACAGTACAGTAAAAAACTAAATTTTCTCCAAAACATTTTCACAATAACAACATTATATTGTGAACTGCACGTCTTATACCCTGAATTTAAAGTGCCCCTAAATTCCCAGTGCAGCCACCTTTACCAAATCACCACGCGACTGCTGCTTCATTGTGTTCATAATTGTAATCTTTTGGACCAATGAAAGGGCCGAACTATGCTGGTTAATTAAAACCGCAATCAAATTGACCCCTTAAACTGGCTGCAAAAGGGGACCTCATTCAATTAAATCATGCATCACTTTCCTTTCAATAACATACAAACAAACAAGTGAGGGGGATGGAGTCGTGTAAATCCACGTGCATGTTGATTGCCTTCTACTGCTGGGATTTTTATAATTTGGTAAACAGTGGCTGAGGCTTCGTTTGAGGTGCCATGGAGGAGTCGGCGGAGCAAAGGGGATTAAAGACCCTTCCACTGGCCTTCTATTGGCACTTGTCATGCATTTAATTTGATGCTGTAATTAACTTTTGGAATCTCGAGGCATTTTGCAACATGTGTACACGGGATTTTTTGCAGATAAATGCAGAGTGGGGGCTGATAGGACGAAGGAGCTGACTGCTGCAGAAAGCATTTCCCGTTTATCTCTTCCCACTACAAGAAAGGCCGTGATCCCGGAGCCCTCTGAAGGCCTAATGTTATACATCCTCATTGTGCGTATGTGTGTACGGGCCCATGTGCATTTGTGTGAGAGTAATTATGTTGATGGAATACCTTGTGTTTGCAATGTTTCCTTCCATTTAGAGCTTCACTTTGCACAGCAGATGTCGTCCACCTGCTACTTGCTATCTGCCTGCTTGACTGAGAGAATATAAAACAGTCAAGGACCTACTTGGATGCAGTCAAGGGTATACGTTTTTTTGGACTGATATACAAAGACACACACATTTACACACACTGAACCATGTGTGAACAAACAGCGCACACACACACACACACAGGTAAATCAATTCATGTAGGAATTCACAAGGGTTTAACAGAACGGAGAGCGGGCGACTTTTTCATGTGGGCCAGCCAATCAGGCGATAATTGCTTTGAAATTAAGTACCTTTTGTATTTGAATGCTAATTAACTGATGAAAGGAAATACTCAATAAGTCATTTACAGAAACCTAAAAGAAAATGTTGCCCAAATGAGTGCTTTAAAAAAATGAGGAGTTCTTTTTCATTTTTCAGCACCAACGGCAATAGATTGACTGTTTAAATGAGAGACGGTAATGAGTCATTGACCTTAATACACATGTCATTAAAGTTTAATTGAATTTACACGATGCCCTGTTGGTTATTTACTGTAGGTGGTTGTCGATTAAATTTAGCTTTGAATCACATTAAATGAGACAATATAATGTATTTCAACACCAGCTTTAAAGCTTTAATGCTGCTGAAGTACATATGCGGATGGTTAATTTCACATTTCAACCCCATTGCCCTCCGGCTCCTCAACACAAATTTGCTCGGCTGCAGGGCTGTCAGGGTCACTAAGAAAATTCCCATGTCAGGCTTCCCTCTTTTTGCAGCCTTGAGATAAGACTTTTGTTTGTTCTGTGCACATCCAGCCTCTCCCATAAGTATTATGCATTTCTAATAGGGAAAAAAAACGAAAACATTGAATATCATTTGAATATCTGCTGGAGAAAATGATTCTGTAAACGCATGGGAAAGGATCCTGTTGAGATGTGAGCAAGGGCACAGTGAAGGGACAACAGCAAAATAAGTTTGGTTTGTGCAAATGTGTGTGTAACATTCACGTATACATAGAAAAGCTGTCAAAATAGCAGTATATTTACTCCAGTACTGGAGTTAAGATTGGGTTCATGTACTTTACTTGAGTATTTGTCCTGCTTTATACCCATACAATTTCATTTCAGATGGAAATATTGTACTTTTTACTCCACTATTTGTGTGATGCAGGGAATATCTTTTCAGAATAATATATTACATTAAGAAACACATAACATTACAAAACACAAAGCACTGTTAAAGATTGAACCAGTTGTTCCCAACGTGTTTGGACTGTAAGATAAACAGTTTCTTCCCTGGTGTCAGTTGAATAACTGAGCAAAGAATTAAAGAGCAAAGACGAGTGAAAAGTAGTGATAAGTTAGCTACTTAGTTAGTAACTTCGTTTTTCCCCTTTCCTACACTATTGTTCATCTAATGACCCTTTTGGACGTATCTTGTGACCATTTGGAGGAACCGGACCTGAACAATTAGTTAAAACCAGCTACATTACAATTCTGCTTACACAGTGATGATTCAGTATTAACGATCTAATAATGCCATCTATCAGTTGCAGGAGAACATTTTGTCGATAATACTTTTGTACTTTAGTGTAGTAGGATTTGGAATACTTATAACAGTTGCTTTTACGTTGTTTTATTTGGACTTAAGGAAAGGATCTGGGCACCTCTTCCACCTCTCTCGATCATACTGATAACCTTTCTCTGTTAACTTGATAGACAGTGTTTAAAGTACAGAGGTTTTGCTCCAGTTCATGAATGTGTGTGTGTGTGTGGCTGTGTGTTTAAGATGACTGTTATGTCCCCTCCTGATGTTCTTTGGCCTCGTCATTAACCTGGGATTAGCCTTGCACAGATGGAAGTCGAGGGTCAGGGAGTAAGTGAGTCACCCTGCTGCACAGTCTGGTTTCCAAGTCCTGAATTGAAACTCACTCTTAAATGTGTGAAAGAAAAGAAAAAAACTTCTCCTTACCTCAAGGGTACTTGAGTAAGTCTTTGTGCTTCAGATTTGTTGAGTGGATAGTGGGTATTTCTTGAAGTTGTTCGACAACATTTATTTTTGTGGTGCTCATGCACGTTTAAAAAAGGGCCGAAGAGTTTAAACACAGTGGTGACCGTTTGGCCGGCGTGGCGATATGGGAGTGGGGGTTGGGGTGGAGCGTGTGGCTGAAGCTTCTGAAGGGGGCAGAATTTGCTTCGTGAGGATAATTGATGCTTTGCTGCAGGAGAAGAGGGCAAAGCAGGCATGAAATTGTGCAGGGGATCAGATCCGTATCGGAGCATACGGGAGAGCTGAGGGAGAACAACGGAGCCTGGCAGCCCGGGGTGGCTGGATTAGGGTGCCGGTCAGCACTGAGGTACAGTTAAGAGCCAATTTTATCCTCCAGCAACCCAATCAGTGGAAAAGCCCTGTATCCTATCAGAGCCCAAGTTTAGAGAGGATACGCAGAGCTGCTGGGCAACAGCCATCAAGACATTCATATAGCCATCAGAACAGAGAGAGGGACGGGCACCGAGAATGCAGAGAAAGGTGGAAATAAATGAAAAAATGCAAAAAGAAACTTCCTATGAGTAACTCGTCTACAAGTATAAATTCAAACTCTTGACGTCTTGAAACTAAAAGTGATAACTTCATGATCACACTCATGGTCACGCTGCACTTAAGGCTAAGAAAATGAAGATCTGAGCAGGGGGTTGGTTGGTCATTTTACACCTGAATAGCCAGCTGGTCTCTCATTGTGCCATGCAGGTTCACAGCGTATAAGCACTGAGCAGGGTCATCCGCCCAATTCCCCCTGTGTGTTCTTGTAGCGGTGCAGTGTTATTGTGTTTGCAGCGTGGCGTTGACAAATGCATATGGAGGACACAGCTCATCAGGATTCCCGAGCTGTCCGTCTGTGAATAAGAAGAGGGAATTGGCTGTCAATCCCTAATTAATAAACTCTGCTCCGCTCGCCCCGCTCTGCTCCGAGTTGTCTGATCAATAACCATTGTGCACTGCCTCAGATGGAAGCCATTCAGATTGATCTGCTAATATCCTGGGTGATAGCCAGAGCTAGACTGGAGATGACAGTAGGCTCAAAGCCCATTACCTCCTTATTTACTGTTTTAAATTCTGCTATAGTCAGAGCCAGTTGCTGTCTCTTGAGTAACAAATAGGGGAAATCTCTTCTCTCTTCCCGGGACAAGTCAAGGACAAAGCAGATGGAAAACGCACGAGTGTCTCTTCATTTTCGCTCGTTTTCTGGGCAGGGATATATTTTAAACACGTGCGCATGCAGATGTAGACATTTCTGTTTTACTATTTAACATAATATTTGCAAGTATAAACTGCCAACCTTCTTTTCGGATATGGCGAGAGATGTCGTAGTGATCAATTCGCTCCCTGTATCTTCCTTTCCAACCTGAAATCAATGCCCCCATCGCCTCCAAAACAAAAATGACACAGCATTTCAAAACGAGCTGGTTAATTCTCATCCTATTATGAATCAAAAGCCCAAGCTCAGGAACACAGATGGAAAGCCTCACATTTAAGAGCAGCACCGGGCCCGACAACAGTGTCTACTCTGGTGACATGTGTAGAGCTTGAGAGTGGATTAATGACTCCGAACCTTAGCACTCAGGTCCGGTGTTTATTTAAATTGAAAGACGAATTACTTCCTGGTTGCACTTGCTGAGCGCTGAGTTAATAGTTCTCTCTGTATGTTATTTGCCACAGTGATGGATGTTTAAATTCAGCTTGAATCTATGTTGCAGTTGTGCGCGCACATCATTTTCATTTGCAGTAGGAATTATTACAACAATTTAGATTTAACCTCCAAATAAAGTGCAACAGATAATCATGCTTTGCCCTATATTGTATGTAGTTGTGGCCAAGCCACCATGTTACATACGTTTGTTTTAGAATTGATTTTATGATTCTTTTATTGTTTTTTTCAGCACTTTGTCCCCAGCCTGTGGAACGGCCTGCTGGAGGAGCTGAGGGGGAAAAGAGTAGACGTCTTTAAAGGGAAACTTTAAACACAACTTGCCTAATTGTATCTAGTTTTATTCTATTACACATTATTTTACTCATTTAAATGGCTATATTCATTCAAAGGTTATTATTTATTCATTAAACGTGTGTTCTTTTTATTTATTTTTATGTTCAGCACTTGGAGTTGCACTTGATGTATGTCTTGTGGGATATAGCTAAAGGTCAATTGATTGATGTTATAAGATCTCAACAATGTCTTAACTGAGTGTATCGTCATTACAGACGAAGAAACAAAATAAAACAAGTTAAAAATAAGAATTTGATCTTAAAGGACAAACTAAGTCCGAAACACAGTCTTGTATTACTCCATCAACATAATTACATGCACAGTCAATGGCAGGGCAGAGGGCTCTTGTGAGGCTGGAGTTTCTGCGTACTTTGTAGCACAGGACCTGCATCAGGTGGCCTAGACACGGGAGCTGTTGATTAGCACTCTTCCACAATCATTATTCTTGTTCAATGGACTTGAACTGAATTATCACAACATCCGAGGAAGGATTTGAATTCGAGGTGTGCCTTTGTTTATGCTCTATCGTCCAATTTCAGTGGCAAACTTGTTGTTAGTGCCGTCCTGCAGAGCGAGCCTTCCTTGATGTTATCTCTGCTGATCACTTTGGGATGATTACAGAGGTTGGACTGCCATACGACGCTGGCGGCACACAAATTCTGAGTGTGTGGGGGAGGATTGAGGCACCCGGGAGCAGTACGGTGAGGGATAATGTGTGAATGCCCTCAACAATCACCTTTGACGTTGTTTTTGCAATGATTGAAGCTATCTGCAGGATCACAGCCTGTCAGGACCTGGGGATTATTCTACATCTGCTTACTGAGCTTTAGAGTGACATTTCGGGGGATTGTGTGATGTGTGTGACTTGTAGAAGTGGTCTCTTGTGTGTGTATTCAATCACTAACTGAGATATTGCTGCTTGCAAAGTGCATATGTTATGTACATATACATATTTGTTCAATTAGTTGATCTGTAGGGGTTAACATACAAACACACATACACCCTACCGACCCATCCACCCACACACACAAACAAACAGGCCCATTAATCAGCTTTTCTGATTCAGGTCTTAACCTCCTGCCTGCTACTCCACTGGCAGGTCCCGCCTCTCTGTTGAGTAGCCACAAAGAGGCTGGAGATTCATGAAGAGCCTCAAACAGGCAAAGCATGCATCATAAAACCTGTTTATTTCTGTTGTAACCTTGCTAATTATGTGTGTATAGGGACAGGTGTTAAAAACATTTTGAGCTTCAGCTTTGGGGGGAAATTAAGCTACTTAATGGCAGGTTTACTCCACCGATTTACCTTTGCACTAACCTACAATACAACTGTCAGACTCATGATGGACAGTTAAAAGAAAAGTAACAAGATTGACGCAGCATAAACAGAGATATTACCTTTATTTTGATATCAGTTGGGACCAGACATTCTTCTTCTTTGTCCAAACCGTTGTCCAAACCCTCAATGCAACTCAACTGACGTAATAATGAACCCCACAGCTGGTTGAGCTTAGGTACTGACCTTGCGAGGTTAGGGTCTTGATAGCCCATCGGTCTGTCCATAGGGCTTGAACAAGTCACGTGCCCTGCACCTCGAGCGATCGTGGACGCCTGGTCAATCGTAGTGCTTGAATGCTGGGCAACGTGAGTCTTACCAAGAATAGCAGCGGGATTCATAATGACGCTTTGGTGGGAAATCATGTGTGTTACCCAAGTCACGACTAATGTAGCCTCACGCAGGGATGAGGAGCTGCAGAGGTCTGGTGAGCTCACATCTTTCAACACCAGATTTTAAAAAAAACTTGTAATCGTCAGCCCCGACCGACACCTACTCAAGTGTCACTTGGGGTCATTTGCCAAATGATGTGCAGCTCCCTCTGGAGTCACAGAAGGCTTTATACAACATTTTTCACATATGCAGTAGTTTGCCTTAAGAACTGTAAACACACATTGATGTGCAAACTTGTCAAAGTTCCCCTTTAAACAAGCAGTGTGTTGAATTTAATGGCATAGCGGTGAATTTGCAGATTCTAACCAACGGAACACTCCTTACGGACACTCCTCCCTTTCCAAGCATGTAGAGGACCTACGGTGGCCTTCAGGTAATGTAAAAACACGAAAGGCTCTCTAGAGCCAGTGTTGGGTTTGTTCATGCTGGGCTACTATAGAAACATGGCGGTGCAACATGGCAGACACTGTGGAAGAGGAGCTTCTCCCTAAAGGGCTCATTCTAAGCAACAACAAAAAACACAAAGATTTTTAGTTTCAGGTGATTATACACGAATGAAAACATATTGTAATAATGAACGTTTTATTCCATTTCTGCCAATAGATCCTCCCTAAATCTCACTGCTCCTTCAAAGCAACAGTAAAATGTCTCAGGTTTACTTTACTTCACTGTTCAGTTTACAGGGAATGTATTAGTTAATGCTTCTTCTCCACATTAGATAGTATACAACTGACTGTTCTAATTATGGTGCACACCATGCGCTATGTGTTGGCTTACTGAATGTTGGATTTTGCAGTATTGAGCAAATTAACCAGACTTTGACGTTGATCCAAAATGTAAAAGCCTGATGATTTGCTACTAATAACCGTGGAGGGATTGCCGAGGCCTGTTTACTTGTGTGCAGATGTCTTGATTACTGAGCCATTATATTAATTGAGATAAGCTTTACCATGCTGCTCATACACCCTGAATATCCCCTGTATAAATAATCAGCGCTTAGTAATGCAAGGGTAATACAAAATCCTGCAGAGGCCGGCGAAGGCAGCCCAGCAGTCCAAAGGCAGCTCCAGAGGTGAAAGAAGACACCCACTGTAAAAACTGTGGTGAATCATGTCTGCAGCCTCATGGGACCAGTGGACCATGTCCTGGCACTGATAGTTTGACAGATGATACATCACCATCAACTGTGAAATTTATTGTTATGACAGCAGGAAAGATGGTATCGTGCTGCAGCAATATCCACAATCATACAAACACACAGATATGCACAGACACACACACAAGTGTATTGTAACTGCAAATACACACAAGCCGGAGAACAAATGATAAATTCACTTTCCCCCCCACCATAAAATTTGTATCTGGCAGATCACAGATTAAATAAAGTTTTGTTTTCATTGCTTAAAAATACAATAAGTCACAGTTTGTAAGGCTGATTTCTATCATTGTTATTGAAGTACTGTGCATTTGCCACTAGATGTCTCACTCCATGCTTGTTTATATGCCACACTCCTGCGCGCGCACACACACACACACACACACACAGTCACATGCAGGGTGCACATGGTGTGTTTAATATGACCAGCCCAGCCACTCTCCACATGTGTTGCAGTCTCCTCTCGGAGGACAGGAAAGCATCTGCCTCCCTCTGTCTGTCTAACACATTTCTGGGAAAATAGCCCAAACCTGCGGCTCAGGAGGAGCGAGAGAAAACACACACACACACAAACACACACACACACACAAATAAACATAGAATTATATGCCTGAACAAAAACAACAGTTATTTGTGCAAATATGTGTTATGTTTGCACACTAATTTCCGTTGTATGTTAAAGAGAATTCGATTGGGCTGCGTGATGCTGCTTATCGCTACATGCTGGAAGTGATGTAATAATAATACTGATAACAATAATGATTTATGTACATTTCTCAGCCCAGAATGAAATAACGACATAAATCAACCATTAACTGTAATAAGGCAAGACACTGGCTTCATTAGGTGCTCAGAAGAAGTCTCCCCAATAGGAGCCATGCTCTCTGTCTCACCTGGTTGGTTAGTTTTGCTGTGTGTAGTGTTTTTGTTTTTTTCATTGTTGTGCTCTAGGGCAGCGGTTCCCAAACTTTTTAGGCCACGCACCCCCTTCTACATCCCGACCGGGTTCACGCACCCCCCCCCCCCCCCACACACACACACCTTAAAAAAAAAAAAGCAACAGAGCCGCATAAAAATTGGACTAATGAGAGAACAGTTTGCTCGCGCGTGGCGTTTGTTTACAAGATAAAAAACACAAACTCTTCCTGCACCGTGCCTTCGAAAAGGTAACGGACATAACGTTACGAAGGTAACGGACGATTGGCCAGATTGGCCACATCTGTAGGCTCGTCTACTTGCAGAGAGTAAAACTCACTCTTCTTCACGCGACCGACTAATGTAGCCAGGATGTCTTCGGACAAAGCATCGATGCGCGCGACAGTGTTGTTGGACACCGGGATCACGTCCAACTTTTTCGCTTCTCTCTCTCCAATCATACATTCCACCATCTCTTTAACATTTTTCCCTCTCCTTCTCCCTATTACGCGGTCAGAATACTACCACAACACGCCGCCTGTCTCCGGCAGAAATGCGCTCATCCACGCACGGGAACAACACCGAGTTGTAATATATACCTCCATAACACCCCGCCACTCTCGGCTCATACCTCCCCAGCAACGAGGCACATCACCCGGTCACAATACCTCCAGAATGTCCCCCGGGTCAAATCCGGGACTTGGTGTTATGGTTCCGAGTGGCCGGCGCTCACCCGTTGGCGCCGGGACGCGAGGTCTCCAGCCGCCCCCGCCGCGAGGCACCCGATCGTCAGGTCTTCAGCCCTCGGAACAGGCCGCGGGTCAACAACTCGTGGGTGGCGGGGTAGAGGCGAGGCAGATCACAGAAAAGTATGGCAAAGATATGTTGATGAGAAGCGTATTTGTACGTCAAACACAAACGTAATCAGGGAGAAAATACGTTCGTGGTAAAACGTAATTGAGAATGCATTTTAGTTTTGGGGGAACGTAATTTTTAGGAGACAGGACTGCACCGCCATTACACTTTTCCTCTCGCGCACCCCCTAGAGGCAGCTCGTGCACCCCCAGGGGTGCGCGCACCCCACTTTGGGAATCCCTGCACTAGAGTATGTGCGGATCACTTTATAAGTGGTCAGTGATTTTATTTACAAATTCGTTTGTGAACAGTATTTAAGAAAGGAAATATAAATGAATCCGATAAGACTACTTCGGTAAACTTGTATTTCAATGTTTATTACAAACTGTTTCAGGTAAACTCTCTACTCTCCAAGATGCCGATAATCCAGACTGGTCTCCGTCTCTAAAACTTGGACATGAGAAGGTTACCGAAGCTTCATCGGCCCGTGACAGCAGTCGGTACCAGAGACCGTCGAGCGTGTACAACAGGCGAAACACAGAGATGCAGCCTCAGCATTGCTTGATATGAGTTTAACGTCGGATCATGCATATAACAGCCCACCAGCAGCAGAGGATGAGGACGAGGACGAGGATAAGAATAACCAAGCCAACCAGACAGACCTCGGTGGGGCCACGATTGCAGCAATGCAAGCTGAGATGCAGCGCCGACTCTCAGAAAATCTGAATTTGAAAAAGGAACTTTCCGATGAACGATCCATGTTTGATTCAGAATTTTTCGAAAATAATGATGAAAAGTGAGATATTATACTGGACTGCCGGACTTCTCAACCCTGCAAATTCTATACCATTTTATAGAACCACACATCCCATATTCTACTTGTGTAAGGACTGGGGGTGTTCACGAGATACGTGTAGATGTTGGCGTAGTTTACCGATGGAAGATAAGTAGGATCGGCACTGAAACGATCTGCACTCATCGTATAGGGATCCAAATTACCAATAACCTTCAATTTGGCCAGGTAGCGAACCTTTGATGCACTATCCAGTGATTCAAAGTATGGTATTTTCGCCGCACTTCCTTGTTTACTCGCCGCCATGTAGGATCTGTATGTACTCCAACATGGAGGACAGACCTCGTAACTAAGGAGATCGTGACGTCGGCGAGACCACTCTATAGTGCATTAACGTGTTTAAACTGAGCAAACTTAATGAGCTGATTACGACGGTGAGATGCGGTTTAATGCCCGGGAGAAAGCCAGTGAAGCTACCTTGAGCTACAATTGTTTTTGTTAAAAAAGAACCTTCACGCTCAGTTTAAAAGCTTGTTATGATGGCAGTGTGACCTCAGAGCAGAAGTCAACTTTACCTGGAGCCTTGAGATGAAAGATGACCATCCGTAGGATGATACATTATCTCGACCCCCTCATGACCTCACTGTGACCTGAAGTCATTGCCATTCTCTTCTCGGCAACAGAATGGCTTTCTGTCACTCTGCATGATGTGATGTATTTCTCCAACAGTATGAACAAGCTTCCAAGACGAGTGATTTACCCCAAAACGTTGCGTAATCATTATTGATTCTCATTGTTCTCGATTTGTCTAATCACCTTAATTGCTGAAATACTATTTTAGAGAGCAGATAATCACAACCATAATAACTGTCTGCTGATCCTTCTCCAAAACTACTGAAGAAATTTATGTTATTTATTTATTCTTTATTTTTATCTCAATTAATTAGTGAACAGAGTGAGAGACGTGTGTTGACCACATTTATTGACCCATAATCTAGTAAACTTTGATTTGTAAGTGTTCATTTTGAAGCAGATTTGATGTGTGTGTGTGTGTGTGTGTGTGTGTGTGTGTGTGTGTGTGTATGAGAGAGAAATGGCCTGCAGCGTTGTCATTAAGTTTGAAAAGTTATAGAGGAAGATTATAGAGTAAGACAAACAATACAATATATTTTCTGTAACTAAGCAACCCTTTTTGTAATTCTATTTTGCAGGTTTTTTAGTCTGGAGAAGTCATGTGACCAAGTGTAGTCATGTGACCACAATTCGGAACATTGCAGTCATTGACATTCTAGAACATTTGATGACATCATGGTTTGTCAGAATGAATCCTGGTGATATCACGGAATGTTTGTCAGAATGAATGTTCTTCTGTGATGTCACGGAATGTTCCTTTGATGTAAGAGGAGGTATACCCTGAAATCCTCTGGGAGACTTAGTTATCATCGGACATCCATCCAGAGAGACCTCTTGTGCAAACAGAGCCATAACTACTCAAACTACAACAACAATTGAGTATTACCATTGTCTAAATATGCAGGACCTGAGAACAGCTCAAATGGACAGCTCAAAACCAATCAACCAGTTGGTGTCAGAAATGGCTGCCTTGAAGGAGGAGATCGCTGCCAAACAGCTCAGTTTCGAGCTGGAAAAACAAAAGATACTGAAGGCTCTCAGGTCAGAGAGAGAGCTGAGGAAGAAGGCACAGGCGGACAAGAACAACAAGACCGTCCTGGACCAGGAGAGCTCCACCACGCGGAAAGACAGCGATCTCATCCGGACCGAGGCGGAGTGGAAAATAAAACTCACGGCTCTGGAAGATCGGATGAGATGCGAGCTTGCTGCAAAGGAGGAGAGCTTCCAGAGAGAGCAGGAGCTGCAGAGACAGAGCAGAGAGATGGAGGAGGAGGAGTGGCGCAACCAAAAGCAGGAAGAGATCAATCTCCTGAAACAGCAAAGCGCTGACCTCCAGGTACATAACCTCCGCCTTCAAGAGCTCGCCCAACAAACTGACAAAGAGAAGGCGCAGTTTAAGAAGGAGGAGAAGAAGGCCAGGGAAGAGGTCGAAAAGATGTGCAACCAAAAGCAGGAAGAGATCAATCTCCTGACACAGCAAAGCGCTGACCTCCAGGTACATAACCTCCGCCTTCAAGAGCTCGCCCAACAAACTGACAAAGAGAAGGCGCAGTTTAAGAAGGAGGAGAAGAAGGCCAGGGAAGAGGTCGAAAAGATGTGCAACCAAAAGCAGGAAGAGATCAATCTCCTGACACAGCAAAGCGCTGACCTCCAGGTACATAACCTCCGCCTTCAAGAGCTCGCCCAACAAACTGACAAAGAGAAGGCGCAGTTTAAGAAGGAGGAGAAGAAGGCCAGGGAAGAGGTCGAAAAGATGTGCAACCAAAAGCAGGAAGAGATCAATCTCCTGACACAGCAAAGCGCTGACCTCCAGGTACATAACCTCCGCCTTCAAGAGCTCGCCCAACAAACTGACAAAGAGAAGGCGCAGTTTAAGAAGGAGGAGAAGAAGGCCAGGGAAGAGGTCGAAAAGATGTGCAACCAAAAGCAGGAAGAGATCAATCTCCTGACACAGCAAAGCGCTGACCTCCAGGTACATAACCTCCGCCTTCAAGAGCTCGCCCAACAAACTGACAAAGAGAAGGCGCAGTTTAAGAAGGAGGAGAAGAAGGCCAGGGAAGAGGTCGAAAAGATGTGCAACCAAAAGCAGGAAGAGATCAATCTCCTGACACAGCAAAGCGCTGACCTCCAGGTACATAACCTCCGCCTTCAAGAGCTCGCCCAACAAACTGACAAAGAGAAGGCGCAGTTTAAGAAGGAGGAGAAGAAGGCCAGGGAAGAGGTCGAAAAGATGTGCAACCAAAAGCAGGAAGAGATCAATCTCCTGACACAGCAAAGCGCTGACCTCCAGGTACATAACCTCCGCCTTCAAGAGCTCGCCCAACAAACTGACAAAGAGAAGGCGCAGTTTAAGAAGGAGGAGAAGAAGGCCAGGGAAGAGGTCGAAAAGATGTGCAACCAAAAGCAGGAAGAGATCAATCTCCTGACACAGCAAAGCGCTGACCTCCAGGTACATAACCTCCGCCTTCAAGAGCTCGCCCAACAAACTGACAAAGAGAAGGCGCAGTTTAAGAAGGAGGAGAAGAAGGCCAGGGAAGAGGTCGAAAAGATGTGCAACCAAAAGCAGGAAGAGATCAATCTCCTGACACAGCAAAGCGCTGACCTCCAGGTACATAACCTCCGCCTTCAAGAGCTCGCCCAACAAACTGACAAAGAGAAGGCGCAGTTTAAGAAGGAGGAGAAGAAGGCCAGGGAAGAGGTCGAAAAGATGTGCAACCAAAAGCAGGAAGAGATCAATCTCCTGACACAGCAAAGCGCTGACCTCCAGGTACATAACCTCCGCCTTCAAGAGCTCGCCCAACAAACTGACAAAGAGAAGGCGCAGTTTAAGAAGGAGGAGAAGAAGGCCAGGGAAGAGGTCGAAAAGATGTGCAACCAAAAGCAGGAAGAGATCAATCTCCTGACACAGCAAAGCGCTGACCTCCAGGTACATAACCTCCGCCTTCAAGAGCTCGCCCAACAAACTGACAAAGAGAAGGCGCAGTTTAAGAAGGAGGAGAAGAAGGCCAGGGAAGAGGTCGAAAAGATCCTGATGAAGGCCAGGAAAGAGGAGAAAGAGAGGGAGAAGAACAAGAAGAATGAGAAGGAGAAGAGAGAAAAGGAGGAATTGAAAAGACAGAAGAAGGAGAAGAAGGAGAATGAGGAAAGAGAAAAGGAGGAAGTGAAAAGGCAAAAGAAAGAAAAGAAATTGATGGAGAAGAGAGTGAAGGAGAGGAAGTAGAAAAGAGAGAATCAACTTCCTTTCTCTTCTCTTCACCCATCCCCACTTCTATCCTATCCCCACTTCTACCCTGTCTACACACACACACACACACACACCCACACACACACACACACACTTCTACCCTATCTACACACACACTTCTACCCTATCCCCCCCCCCCCCCTCCCCCCGCACACACACACACACACAGACACACATAGGCACACACTGATACTCCTCCGTGAATCGCCACCTTAACGTGGTGGAGGAGTTTGCGTGGCTCAGTGATCCTGGGAGCTATGTTGTCCGGGGACCCTGGTAGGGTCTCCCAAGGCAAACAGGTCTCAGGGGAGAGCCCAGACTAAGAGCGGTTCAAACATTATAAATAGCAGCCCACAGACTTCAGCCACCTCGCCCGGACCAGGGAAACCGGGGCACTCTCCCGGAGCCAGACCCAGGAAGGGAGCTCGTCAGCGGCGGCCGGGCCTTCGCCCATGGGGCTCAGCTCGAAGAAACAACATGGAGCAGCGACCCTGTGGACCCACCAGCCTCAGGGACAAGCATCGGGGTCGGGTGCAATGCAGACCCGGCGGCGGGCCGGGCCCGGGGCCTGGACGAGTTGAAACACTATTTCATTGAATAAACACTAAAAAGTCCTCAAGGGCACCGATTTATCAAGGCTGTCAAATACTCTTCTCATTTTAGCTAAAACATTTATTAGTGAATGCATCTTATCAATGGATTTGGATTTTTATCAACATTCACTGAAACAGCACCTACATCACCTGTCTAATAGCTAAAGGTGGGGTGTTACCTGACATGCACACAAGTCTCTCATGTATTTGTTTTCTCTAAACCAGGGGTGTCCAAACCTTTTTCAAAGAGGGCCAGATTTGATCATGCGAAAATGACCAAGGGCCAACAGACCCTGCTGACATTATTTGAAACGATATAAGTTGCTTATAAATACACTGTTATTTAATGATTGTATTTTCAATGACACAGCAAATAGCAATGTAACCAAATGTAAGCATTCATGTGTGAACAATCTCAACTATTCTGCCTTTCTTTCACATCTTGAAAGTCAGATGACATAAATAACAAGCCATCTAAAAGCTACTTACCTAGAAACGGATCAATATTTTCCCCTGAAGACAATCCTAAATATGACTTAGTAAGGGTAGTGAGAAGTTGTCGAACATTTAAGTTCAACTCGCCCTGGTCTTTAATCGAAGATCATTCAGAAAGTGATCTTTTGTGTTATATCTAAGTGACATAACTCAAACCATTATCTTATTCAAAAGTTTAAAGTAAGTGCCATGAGTCCAAGTGTAGATTTTAAATGTGGTGGAGTACAGAAATTGAAAACTATAGGCTTTGTATGTGTCGTTCCCAACCTGTTTAGCATGTAGTTGCTTACGTGTGACACCTCATCACAGGAAATAGCCGTAGTGTGGAAATGAACTTGAGCAGTTAAATAATAAAAATAAATCCCTCTGAGATTGGTTAACTTAAAGAGCTTTTAGATGAAGAAAATATGCAATATTTCATTAAAAAAAGGAAATAAAACCTTCGATAAAAGTCTGAAAACACAGCTGTTCTGAGCGAGCATTGTGGAAGAAGTTTAAATTAGTTGTCGGTTGATTGTTGAAGAGTGTTAAGCAGTACCATTTCAATCTGCATTTTCTAGGTTCTGAGTTCACTGTGTAATCTAGGGAATAAGTGCCCTTTGGATCATGGAGAGCCGTGCATAAAGGAAATACAACGTGCATTTTTTGATTAGGCTGTACAGTAAATATCGCACAAGCATGAGCCAGCTCGCAGGTGGATACTCTTTACTTTCAAGAAGCTGATGAATGGATGCATAAAAAAAAAGTATCCAATGATTCTCTAAGATATAGGACTGTGCTCCGACAGCGCTGTGGTGTCAACAATCAGTCGATGAACTGACTGACAGAAAAGCAATCAACCACAACCGTGATAATCCATAAATCATCATTTCAACCGAAATTGACAAACATTCAGTGGTTCCAGCTTTTCAAATGTGGGAATATGCTGCTTTTCTCTTATTCCAAATTCATATATTTAGTCTTTAGACTTGGTCATATTAAATGGACAAAAAAAAAAAGGTCTCCTTGAGCTCTGGGAAATTACGATGGACGTATTTCCATAATTTTATGGCATTTCATCGACTAAATGATCAATAGATTCATTTTTTAAAAGACAGATTAGTCAATAAAAATAATTCTCTTTTGCAGCCCTCGTCAATATACAAGTGCTAGACAATGAATTATATTTTTAGTTTTACAGCCTTACATGGTTTAACTAATACACCATATGAATGTAACAGTTCCTTTGTGTGCCCATACAGTATCATTTTGCAGGACCATTTATTAGCATATTGTAAAGTCTACCATGACATTAAAAACTGGTATTGCTACTGATGTTCGATATCATTAGCTATCTGTGCAGAGGCGTTCGTGAACCTCTGTACCAGGTCAATTTCACCTGTGATCATAATTTCTACAGTAAATGTGAAACACACTTTTCATTGTCCTTGCATTTTAATATTGTACATGTACAGCATGCCAATGGACTGATTTTATCACAAGAACAATATCACTGACAGTTAGATATGCACCATATTATTAATCAAAATGATAAGCATAATTGCCACTATTGTTTTTAATCATACTTTATTAAGCCTTTATTTTGATAGGTTTTATTAAAAATAACTTCCCCGTATAAATCTGTCTGGCAATGAGTGACCCTACGATATTCAAATAGTAATTGGATTCAGAGGGTCACACATTTTGGTCATTTAAATTGTACAACACACTCGTGTATAGAGATCTACATCTTTGAGTCTTTTTCATGTAAACTAGTTAGCCTAACACTCTTCAAATGTAAAAGAATCAGAAGGGTGACAAGCAGAGTCTGTAGGTTCTGCAAGCACTGAACCAGCCGTGAACCAATCTATCGGTGGCTGCTTGACGCGTGAGTAACGTTAGAGCGAAGTTAGCTAACACATTAGCCGGCACAATTTAGTAAAACAATAATATGTCACGGTGTTGTGTCTGTTTGCTTGTTTTGAAGCTCTTCTGTCCCTCAAGTTCATCAATTACTTATGCTTTAAATTCAACAGTATTAAAAACTCATAAATGCTACACACAGACTAACTGCACTGATAAGTTGAACCAAATGGATCATGAATAGGATACATACCGGTACTCAAGTTGAAACAGTATTATGTGGTATTTTGTTTTATAACTACAACTAATGATTGTCATTGTCGATTTAGAATATATAGATTTGAACATGGGTGACATAAATGTCACAAAACCCGAAAACTGAAGACGATGTCCTTAAACTGCTTGTTGCCAGGATTGATTAATCAATTCGTTGACTTTACCTATATTTTATATTGTAGCTCTTTGTGCTGTGTATTGTTACCATATTATGTTTTCCTGTTGAGTGGAGTGTATTTGTAATAAGGCCCATCTAGGGTAAAGTGTTGCAGACTATAGTTGAGGGTTTATAAATGCTGTGATATGTGGTAGTGAGTGCAAAATGACGAGAAGAGACGGCGAACTGGAGTTGCAACCAGCGGGAAGTGTTTTAATAAGATCAAGTCAACAAACGACTCCCATGTCGTACTTTTCACAGATCACTTTTATAGTCAAAATTCACGCCCCTTAAGCTACGTTCCACCAATCAAACCAGTCCGAAAAACAAGGCACATCTGGTCTCTTAATTAGGGCATGTTCTCATGTCGATGTTCTGGTCAAGTCAATCTTTTGGCAATTTGGTACGAATAGGAGAGATTTATTACAGTTTGTCTGGCGCCCAAATCACCTCCTGAGAATGTTGTTTATGAACCAGAATGTGTGTTACATAGCACGTTATATAACTGTTGCTTGTGGGCCCAAATGTGTTCAGTTCAATCCAAGTTCAATTCAAAGTTGTAATTCAAAGTTCTAATTCAAAGTTATATGGTGATTTTCTTCAACATGAGCGATCCATTCTATGTACTTAGCTGTACCAAGATAAACAACTGATAAGTCAACGAACCATATATACGGTACTCCATACATAAAAGTTAAGATCCTTTTTTATGCAGTGTTTACTTTAAAAGGTAATTCCTCCCTATCAGATTAAAATCCCATTTAACAGCTCAGAGTGACGGCAGTGTACAAGCTAAATGCTCCAGCTGCACAGCCGGAGAAGGTTAGCTGTTGTCATGCAAGGTGATGTGATGCATTAGAGGCTTTCACTCTTGGTCCTGCCTCTCGCTGCAGGCCACCTACTTCACCATGAATTCCTGCTCACTCTGTCTGTGGTTGTAAAAATCTGCCAGTTTGAGTACAGCTGTGTGTTTATGTGTCTGTCAGAGTGTGACTGTGGAGAATGAGCTCCAGAATGTGTGTTATCTATTAATTCCTTCATTAAGCCCTTATCACCAGTTTTAATGCCAATTAAGATGTGCTTTAATGTGACGGCAGGGCGGACAAGCGACTCTGCACTCCTCACTCCACAGTGACAAGAGAAGAGGAGTAGACCACGTTCAGACAGGACCACCCACTCGCCTTATCAAGCCACTAAAGGCGCCACAGGCCTGTTGGTTTTGCCTCTTTAACACTGACACTGTTTAATATGCTCTATATGGCGACACCTAATCCTCACTGCAAACATATTGAAGGCCAATTTTTCATTATGTTGGCATGCCACTGCGGAGCAGCTTGAAGTTACTCCTGCTTCTTTTTGACCTCAATTCAATCAGTTCCAGATCGCTTTATTCCATCTCGTGTTTGAAGTGCAGTGATTGTACAAAAGCATTTGAAAAAGAGGCTTACTGAGTCTTGCTTTAACTGGGAGATGAGTTGAAAATCATGGCAAAGGGCAGAATTCACACACTCTGCTGCACGGTGTAGGACATGTAGAGGTCTCAGCTTTCTCTGGATGTGGTTGACCAGTGCTCTGCTGTATTTACTTGCAGGAGAGAGACCATGTATAGATAGACTGATGCGTACATAGCTACATACAGGCAGGTGCCTTATGTGTACCCCAACATATGGAGCAAGACAAAACCTTTGCAAACAGGGTCACGATGAACACCTTTGTGTGAATTATAATTATACAGCATTGACAGATCTGCAATATGCAGACTAAGCAGATGGCTCATGGACAGTATGAAGAGGCAGGGGGTGTTGTGGGACGATGGAACAGGTTTCCTGTTGTAGCAGCTGGCTGACAACTCTCAGATGCTGTGTGTCAGCAATGGGAGAGAAGAAGAGCGATGGACACAGAGTGGAAGAAAGGGATAGAGGGAGAAATAGAGGAGTGGATTGAGGATGAAGTCTTTTAACATTATATCATGGAAAAGACTGAAACTAATGATTATTTTCTCGATGATTCAACTGATTGTTTTCTCAATAAAATGTCAGAATAGTGTCATGCCCATTACGGTTTCTCGGAGCCGATCCTGATCACATTTAAAAGTTTTGTGCGGCCAACATTTCAAAACAAGGATATTCAGTCTACTATGACAAAGAAAAGCAGAAAATCTTCACATTTCAGAATCTGGAAGCAGAGTATGTTTTTCAATTTTCCTTGACAAATTACAAATGTATTATCAATTTCATCAAATTTTTACAAATTTCATGTCGACAAATCGGTTCATTTACATCAGTTTAGCTCTGATAATCCAGGGGTAAAAAAAGGACACTATACTACACTGATATGTGGACATTTATTTGATTTACTTCAGGAAGTATTCGACCAAATAGTAAGACAACAAGACTACAAATCTGACCAGGCTATGGACAAATTCAGTCAGTACTGAAAACATACTGAGGTTCGATTCCCAGCCCCTTTTGAAGAGTAATAGCAGTGGTGTACCATGCTGATGCAATCCTTATTAAATCTAAACCATGTTGGATTGACCTCGCAGTGACAATTACAAACAAAAATGAACTCCTATGAGAGCTTACTTTAGTGTGTTAACTTCACCTCCTATCTCCTCTCCCTGTGAGGCACTGATGTCTCTTTCGTCCCCTCTCTTTTCCACTCTCTATCCTTCTCAATCCCAGCTTTGATGTATGCATGAGGGAGGATTTCCTGAAGACCAAAGAGGCCATTACCCAGGGGCTATTACGCCTCTAGTAGAGCATGCCAATGAGTGCTGAGTCTTGCTCTGTTTCCACATCCAGCCACTTTACCACATGGGTAGGATGGAGGGGAATTCTCTGTGGGCTGATAAAATGTAGCCTTAAATGTATATATTCCATCATAAATATCTGTATTTTTATCAGAATAGCACAGTTTTTGGCTGCTTTCTTATTGTTGCACGTGAGGAGGTTCGGTCATTAATTGGCGCTGTTCTTTCATGCAGACTAAGAGCAAGGGCAGTGAGCCGTCATCAATCAGGATGAAACGCTCTGACATTTGAGCATGAAAGTCCCAGAGTGCCTTGCGGCCCGACATCGCTGGGTATGTTTGTATTTTACAGTGAAGGAGGTATGCAGAGCACTGTTGTCTGAATGAGACATTTTTTATGTTGATATTAGCAAAGCGTTGAGGTCATGTTGGCAATATAAAGCAAATAAGGAAGGATGATATACAAATATTTACGTACACATGGAGGTCTGTGTGTTATTCAGATTGGATCTTTCTGTTCTGGTGAGTGGATGAAACTAAATGGGATTATAAGCTGTGAGGTGAGCAGAGAGTGAGCTAAAAAGGACAAAGAGGGAAGATAACCTTGATTGCTGGAATCACTCTGCCGATCTCTTCAACATATCCCCGTAGAGGACAAGAGCACGCCGACTCTCCTCAACAGAAGAAGAAGAAAGCCCTCATAGAATGTGCGTGGTAAATGAGTGACAGTATATCATGCAACTGTTTTTACAGAGAGCACTTTAGGGGATCGTTGAAGTTTGCTGAGAGCGTCTGGACTCTCTCTCAAGGGCAGCTGCCTCGATCATCTGCGGCGAATGCGACGCGTGGTCCTTCTCTAATCAGAAATATTAAATCTTAGCATGTACAGCATGCTGACTACACTGGGTTTTACAAAGTGTGAAGCCTCACTTTTCTGTCCAGCGCAGCAAAACATCAGCATACAGGCCACAGAAAGAGACAGAGGAGGAGGTTAGAGAAGGAGAGAAAGATGGATAAGGTAGAGGAAAAGGAAGATAAGCAGCCAATGTCTGTGTGTGTGTGTGTGTGTGTGTGTGTGTGTGTGTGTGTGTCTGGATGTGTGGGGTGCACCTTTACTAGTGACTTCCTCAAGGCCTGGAGACAGGGGAAACAAGGAGTGATTCATTTTACTCCAACCTACTCGACCTCAGTCTGGGGGAGCAGTCCCTAGAAAGTCTGATACAGAACAGCGAGGCCCGTCTCCTTCCTCTCAACTCCCTGGATCAATAACGGATTGGCAGGTCAATCTCTTCTGGAGAAACTGCACGGCCAATGAGAGAGACCCTGAGCGGCTGAGAACCGCCTCTTGTCTGCGTTTGTCACTGTTTGGAGGATGAGCCGAGCTGGAGGTCATTGATCTGTGTGTTTTCACTGAGCGGATCCCTTCGCTGGCCTTATCGATCAGCTCTAATAAAGAGTGGATTCTCTCTGAGCATCGCAGCGTGTTCAATGAGATCCAAGGCCCCAGGGTGGCAATCAACTCTTTTATCGGCCACTCTTCTGCCCACTACCATCACCACAAACATTCATGCAGGTGATATTAAATTTGCATTGAAGGTATTCGTGTGACGAAGTCGACTGTGACAAAGCCATAGGCCTACAGTATATCGGAAATGATTGCTTAAATTAGTTGCCGATCATCTCTTGGTCTCGGCAATTGCAGCACAGCCAGAGGCGTCCTATTTCTCCAGAGAAACATCTCTACCCCCTGATGTTTTGTGTGCCTAGATAAAACTCCCCTCTGTTCTTGCTGTTAGAGAGAACTACATATTTGTGCAATAACTCAAAATTAAATTTGTATTCATTGTTCTTTCCCCGGGCCCCATGAGCCAGGTAAATTGAGACAAGTTTGCCTAATGTGTACGTTTCGATGGAAGGATGAAACAATGGGTTGCTGTGAGTCAGCAGATATGTTGAGTGTGAGTCAGCAAGGCCGCTTGCTCAAGATATGTCTCAAAACTCTTGCAGCTCTGGGAAATAAAAGCAGATTTCATTTTATTTTCACCTCCCGAGGAACAAGCCGAGATATTTGTTCTCACTGAGTGATCCGTGACATCTATGTACATAAGCAGGGGACCGTTGCTGTAGCTTTTCATCCCCGCCATTAGGTGGGTTTGTTGCTCTCCTGCTGAGGCCTGTGCCCCGCAGTGTGTCCTTTCTACCAAAACAGCCCTGCTTCCCTGTCAGCGAGGAGACAGAAATGCTGTGCAGCAACCCTGCCGACTGTTGTGTGTGGCTTTCTAGCAGAGCACCTGCGTGTCCCCTGCTGACTGACTATCCAAGGACAACACAGCCACAACACTGTCTGTCGCCACTCGTGTCCAGCTAATTAGCTGAGAGATGTAAGATTCCCCGAGGAGTGTCATGAACCAGGGATTAGACTGGGAGACAACTGAAAAAAAAATAACATTGAGCACCATCATCCTTTATGTGCTAAGGACTGTGGGGACAGAAACACACCTGGAACACAGCATGTAAAAAGCTATATCTTTATTGTGATTTCTTTAACGCATGGATTAACTTGAAAATGTGTTTTGTTTCGGTGCAAATGTGTCACCGCGTCTGTGCCCTCCAGTTAGAATACGAAGATTATAGAACAAACGGCAGTGCAGGGAAAGGTAAAAAGACAGGTACAGTTGCACACACACACACACAATGCCACGCACATGTGCTAGAGCCACCAGCGCACACACCGATAGAAGGAGATATTCACTTCTCCGGAGGGTACTTCATGCTGAATTAGATTTACTCTGAGGTTTCAGTGCATCTCTCCTCATTGTTTCCCGTTCAAATGAACCGAATCAGACTTATGTCCACAGGAAAACCTGCTCCACTAAAATATACCTGATTAACAAGCTTGTGATTATCCAGAGGCCTCCAGTTACAAGAAGCAATGAGACATGCCCTGCCCCTCCTGTAAAGCTACATTTAAAAAACCCTCGTCTAAATAGCTGGTGACAGCATATATAATTGCAAGGTGTTTCCAGAATGAGGTTATTAATTCTCCTTGCATTCATTTAAATGTGCATCCACTGGACTAGTTGCACTAATAGGAAGAACAAATAGTTTGAGAGGAGCCCCAAGGTGATTGCTGGATGTTTACACTCCAGTTATTACAACCCGCCCCTCTAGAGTCATGACTCTAATTATCAACATAAAGTCCTGATTGTGGCTCATAATTCCGAGTTCGAGGAGAACACAGTGCACGGAGAGGCCACATGAGGAGGAAGAGGCGCTGGCCTGATGCGCGCACCCGTCTGTCGCACAGGAATAGCATGTTTGACTGCTTGTGTCAATAGCTGAGTCGAGTGCCACAGATAAGCTGTTTAAATACAGGAAGTCAAGTGATTGAACCTTCAAAATAAAACGTCAAGATAAAAATAAGTCCTTGAACAAATGTTTGGATGTTATGCCAAATCTGTGCGCAAATATTGACATATTTTACAAGGGCAGCCATTTCCAGAGTCACCCCAGTATTATATATTTGCAAAACAAGTGCACTACTTCTGATCTGTCGATGCTATTTCCATGTAGTCAACTGTGGTCTCCTGGAGGCCCTTTATTGAGAATACAACGGTATCATATTAACATTTCCACTCTCCCTTCACGTAAATCCTATATATTGCCCGAAATACGATCAATTGTTTTTTATTATTATTATGAAAACCAGAATGGGAACATTATATCCCTGTGGTGGCGAGCTTTACTCTGTATGGCTGTTACATTGGCGAGAGTGGGAGAGAAGATGAGCAAATGTGCGGCGGCGGAGAGGGAGGGAGGACAGCGAGTGCGCAAACAGGCAGGCAGGCACATCAGCAGCAGCGGCAGAGCATCTTCCTCATCCTGATCTCCCGTGTCTTCAGCTGCCAATCCTCTGTGCGTCTCTGATTGAGATTTCACTGCCGGCTGAAGTGTGCAGGAGCCTCCGCCAACCATCACTTCCCTCCACACACTTTCTTCTGGAGCTCGGTTATTCTTAGCTCAGCTGCAAGGGACTGTCCTTCCGGTCCTTCTCTTATTTATCCCAGTTTCTTGAATATTTAATGGAAAATGGCGATCTGCGCGCCATCGTACGGTATTTTCTGCCTCTTCACAATCCAAACTGTACTTATCATATGCGTCTCCACGCCGACAGACGGGACCCACCACTTCCCCCAGCACTACACGTAAGTACCCTGCACCGTTTGGGGGATAAACCGGGGCGCGGAGCGCGGAACTATGACAGGTGGCCCCGCCAAGCCTGCCGAGCTGTTGTCCCTGATGTTGAAACACAGGAGACGCACTTTCCGTCTCTGATGCCGCGTTATGAATTTCAGTCTCACGAATCCTATGTTGTTGTTTGTGGGCAGTGGGATTTAATACCCAAAGCCGTATTCAATTTCAACACGGAAACAGGCTACAGGGAGCATGCACAGGTGCCCCTGGCGAATAAGCCACGCGAGCAATTTATGAGAACATCCACAGGGATAAAAAATAAACTGATGATAATAGTCGCGGTGTTGTTTTGCCGTCGCTGCATGGGGGGAGAATATCCCATTTACGCATGATGGATTGGATAGGCTGAGCTACAACGAGGGTAGTCTTAAAAGTCCTCCACTGGATACTGCACACGCGCACCAATAATCATCTCTGTCCCGCAGCAGGATACACCGGTGTTTTACCGGGATAGAGACAAAACCAATTAGTTAACATTAATGCCGCAGGAGCGCCAGGTCTATAAACCTTCAGCTGAAGTAGGCAACCTGCACCTCAGCTCGTGTCTCCCAAAACTCCAAAACTACTTGCATATACTCTGATCGGGGACAAATGTAGCGTCATGTTTGCAGTGATCAGAAACTAGATGTTTTTCCTGTCAAAATAATTATATTTGAAATGTAGACGCACTTAGTTATGTCACGTATTACAGTGTTGCTTTATCCTGGTTCGCGCATGCAGTCACAGCAAGCTTGAGCATCCGGCTGTTTTAAACTAGTGTTGGACTTTTTCAGGGCTACCTGTTGGGAAATTGTTTTGCGATTATATTTGAAATTAAAGCGCAATTTCTTCCAAAATGCGAACACTGTAATCATTTCACCTTGAATGACACACGTCTGCACACGGAAACATCACGTCTGCACGCGCTTCAGTTTACCAGCTTTGCTTTGTCGAACTACTCAAACAATGTTTTGCCGTTTTTTTCTTTCTTTTTTGTTTTTAAAGTGAACGTTGCTTCGTATATTTCGTATACTTGATATTACTATTTCAGATTTTGCGGTCCAGTATTAAACCCAGTGAAGGCCGTGCAAAAGTTCCTCACTGAAGTCTTTACGTGATGACGTGTTGATCTGATGTGAACATGATGTAGCCCGTCGTGATGATGATTAGTCAGTCAGGTTCTCAGAAATGCAGAATCTAAATGATTCCTCCCTGATTCATCCACTGGGGGATCTCTTTGTTATTCCTGATGGCCAAGGTGACTTTCAAAGGAAAATCTCTAATCTTATATTAGGCCTATTGTTGATTGACTTTTAAGGACAATTAGCTGCATCGATTCCATCACTTGAGCGCCGTAAATAAAAGTGATGTCGATGGTTTGGTGAACAAATTCCCACGGATTCCTGTAGTTAATTAATAAAATGCATTGTTTATAATCTTACAGCAATATCGCCTCTACTTTTCCCTGCAAATACAGCTCATATTTTTTTTTTATTAAGTACTTCAATCATTTTTTGGACCGATACTAGAATACAGTAATTGTACTATAACAACGTGAATCTCATTATATAAGATAAATATGGTCTAGGTCTGGTAATATATGCAGCCTGTATTATTTTCAAGCATCACTTGGGTTTTATAAACTGGGTATTGTGTCACCCACATATCGATGTGCTATTTGCCAGTTATCTAGTTGAAGTGTACGGGGAGCGGCTGAGGCCGTCCATCGTGTGTATAGGCCCGACACAAACACCAGTTGGAGCAAGTGTGTGTTAAAATGTAGTTAATTTTTTACAGCAGGGCTAAGAAAGTATGTTTTCTACATGTTGCCACCTAAACACCGTGCCCTTTTTTTTTGCAGTGTTATGTTAATCATATCGTGTGTGTGTGTGTGTGTGTGTGGGTGTGTATGTAGAGGTAGAAAGTGTTTGCATGGGGGAAATTATTTCTGCATTTCTGATTTAAGTGGATGAAACCTGTTTCGATACCTGTAATCTAAATGTCCAATCTTCTTCGGGAATGTAAAGTATCCTTGCGTAGCTGAGTCTATATGAAACTCAAAGCAATTTCCTCCAAATTTTGTTATTTCCACACATGCGAAAATAGTCCACCTCTTGCCCTGAAAGATATTTCGGCGTTGCACTTGGAATGACAAGACCCATTGCAGCAGAACGGATATGGTGGCGGTGTGTGGCTGACATGCAGGTCATCCATCCAAACCCATTTCATCACATTTTCCCATAATGTTTCGTTACCAACACAAGTCATAATACACAGAAAATAGTAAAAACACAGGCGCCAAATAGCAAAGATATTATACTACATCAGACTACAAAGAGCCAGATAGCATCAGTCTGCTTTCATGTAGTAACAACTTCTCTGTTTTTAAGAGAGATACCATTCTCAACACAGAGGGTCTCCAAGCATTCACTGAGGATTAAGCCTCAACAGTGCATATCATTTACCAAACAAGTGTCTCCTTGTATCTCAGTAGTTGTTACTGAATTGAGGATTCTACACATTTGGGACAGTGACATATTTTTCTCTTTTGATTTAGAATTAGTCTCACATAAATGTCAAGTTATCATTCAGCATTTTACAAAAGTGCCTTTAAATGTAAACTTTATGTGATCCCGCCTGATTCAGGTCAGTTGTGTGAAGGCTCCATTTTCGACTTTTTGCTGCGTGTCACTTATCACATCAGTCTGCATATTGAGTGAGTTTTTGATTCGACTTATTGTATTCAATGTAATGAAATAGATCAAAAAAATGAAAGCACCAGGAAGGAGGAGAGACGAGGCTAAGGTGTGTCTGTACATCTGGTACATGTTTGGATGTGATACTTTTATTGTGATACACAACTTAATGTCGCCTGAGTATTTTGTTTTGTATTTTTATTGTGATACAGTTCAAACAATGATGTTACTGGACTCAATAGTCCACCTTTCACTTTTTGCCTTTTAAGATATTTCAGCGTTGCACTTGGACACATTGAATGAACATAGTGACAAGTGTGTGACGGACACACAGGGTGTTCATCCGAACTCATTAAGTTTTCTTCATTGTCTTTGACTGAGGTTGGGAACATGGGCAAAATGAATGTTGCAGTAACTATCACTTTTATGATGAATGAATGAATGAATGAATGAATTTTATTTATATAGCGCTTTTCACAGACAGTACTATCACAAAGTGCTGAACATAGCAGACATTTAAAAGCATAAAAAACACAATGTGACCCTACGGTCAATAAATTACATACACAGAGTGAATAAAAAATGTTAAAGAATAAAATAAAAATAAAATAAAAATGTAAAACAAATGTTAAGAGCAGGTCTAGGACATGGGTTTACTTTTACACAAACGCCAGCCTAAACAGGTGGGTTTTTAGCTGGCTTTTAAAAGTATCCACAGTATCTGCGAGGCGTAGAGTTGCAGGCAGAGCATTCCAGAGCCTCGGGGCCACTGCCTCAAAGGCTCGGTCACCACGGGTCTTAAATCATGTGCGTGGGACTGACAGAAGACCTAGAGCATTTGACCTGAGAGTGCGGGCGGGTGAATAGGGGCGAAGTAGATCAGCTACATAAGTCGGAGCCTGACCGTGAAGGGCTCTGTAAGTGATGGTGAGAATTTTGAAGTGTATCCGAGATGCTACAGGAAGCCAGTGGAGAGATCGGAGTACGGGGGTGATGTGAGACCGTCGGTTTGTCCTGGTGAGTAATCTGGCGGCAGCATTTTGGATTACCTGCAGACGGTTAAGAGCAGATACACTGAGTGATGTGAAAAGTGAGTTGCAGTAGTCAATGCGAGAGGAGATAAATGTGTGTATGATCATTTCTAATTCAGGCGTTGATAATACAGATCTCAGTTTACTGATATTTCTTAGATGGAAGAAACATGACCTGGACAGCTGCTTAACATGAGGGTCAAATGACATGGAGCGATCAAAGAAAATCCCAAGATTGCGCAGGTTGCAATGGGAAGCAGAGGAGAGAGGACTAATAATCTGCCTGATCATGGGGACAAACTCCTCTGGAGCAATAACTAGGACCTCCGTTTTAGAGTCATTGAGTTGCAGGCAGTTTTCTGCCGTCCAGTCTCTGATGGCATTGACACAGTCCAGGAGCCTAGTTAATGTGAATGCCTCGCTGGGTTTGAATGACAGATGAAGTTGGATGTCGTCTGCATATAAGTGATAGGACACATTATAGCTTTTTATGATCGGTCCCAAAGGTAACAGATAAAGTGAAAATAACAGAGGCCCCAGAACCGAGCCCTGCGGTACACCACAAGACAGTGGAGAGGTAACAGACACAAAAGCACCCACAGAGACATTGAAACTTCTGTCACTGAGGTAAGATGTAAACCAGTCTAACGCTATGCCAGTTATTTTTATAATTTTTATAATGATGTCCTTTTGATAATGTTTACTCAAGTGTTGGTCTCAATTTAATACTGATACTCTAAACCAGGGATTCCCAAAGTGTGGTGCGTGCACCCCTGGGGGTGCGCGAGAGGAAAAGTGTAATGGCGTCTGATGGTGTCATAATATTAAATATTTAAAAAAACAAATTATTTTAATTTAAAAAGTGGGATTTTTCACAAAATAAAAACATGAATTATAAAAATCCCCTTTGTAAGATTTAAAATAAAAACGTACAATTTAATAAATGCACTTGAGCTCCTTCCGGCAGTCCTGCCGCCAGTCGTACACACTAGCCAGCCTAGCTTGTGCAGCTAACAGCGATCTTCATGCATTCAGCAACATTCATGCAAATATGCTAAACTGGCTGAAATCTGGGAAACTGTCAGGTGGGACGAAGGGGAGTCGAACGGGAGTCGAACGGGAGTCGAACGGGAGTCGGATGACTGAAAAGGAGGAAGGGATAGCACAGACAAATCGGGAGCACATCGGCCCATCGCGGAGTCAAGGTGAAAAAAGAGGAAACGAGGGTGAGCATCAGACTGGGAAAAAAAAGAGGAAATATGATGAAAAGTATGTGTGTCTGGGCTTCATTTGGATTGGCAACGCAGATTGCCCAAAGCCACAGTGCGTGGTGTGCAGTGAGGTTCTGGCTAACAGTCTGAAGCTCTTATTTACGTCGCCACCTGAACACCAAGCATGCCAGTGCAAGTCAAAAGCCCCTTACATATTTTAAATCGAAATTGGAGGAGTTACAAAACAGCCAAAAACAACTGGAGTCTCATTCATGTGTTGGGTCTATAAATGACGCACTACGGGCTTCATATCTGGTCAGTTACAGAATAGCGAGAAAGGGGCTACCGCACACAATCACTGAAGACGTGAGCTTGCCAGCTGCCAGAGAGATGTTGGAATGTATGATTGGGGGGAAAGAAGCAAACAAGTTGGACATGATCCCGGTGTCCAACAACACTGTGTCGCGCCGCATCGATGCTTTGTCCGAAGACATCCTGGCTACATTAGTCGCTCATTAATTGTAAGTTAAATGTGATAATCTGAGCCTGTGCATGTGTGCTCGCCATCCTGATTGCTCTTTAAAAGTGACGCCTTGTGTAACTGAAAGTTATTGAAACTTTGTTTTCACACCTTCAGTTTGTTTGCTTTGTTCTGATTCAGGGATTAATATGATACAATGTTGCAGTTGCCCCTTTGTTCGGTTTGTGTTCACACTGCAACATTTAACAGCGGACAAAATATTGTAAACTAACGCCACGCGCGAGCAAACTGTTCTCTCATTGGTCAGATTTTTATGCGGCTGTAAATGGGCTCTGTTGCTTTTTCTTTTTTTTTAAATTAAGGGGGGGGGGGTGCGCGAACCCGGTCGGGATGTAGAAGGGGGTGCGCGGCCTAAAAAGTTTGGGAACCGCTGCTCTAAACGGTACTATAGAAGTAAACAAGACCATCGGCGAGAAGATTGGCTATTTCTATATAGGTATTCTTAATGCCGGCAAAATCAGACGAAATCATGCAGGTCCATCAGAAACCCCCTTTAGCTGGGACTCCTGTGGGGCCTCCAGACAGACCCAGATCCGGCCTTGCTGCTTCCTTGGACCCGCAGAGGTGGAGAGCTCTGCGTCTGGCAGCAGCGTCTCCTCCTCCAGCCAGGAGCAGCGCTTCCCCTTGCTGCTCCCCCGGTCCCCGCTGTTAGCCAACACAGTCACCGCACTGCTGGAGGCCCAGGCCGTGTTCTTCGCCTGCTGGAGGGAAAGAAGGTGAACTGAGAGGAGCATACTGTCAGACCCTGCTGCAGTGATACAAGAGGTTTCCTAAAGGGAATCTGGTGCTCAGAAACACTGCTGCCTTTGTCCACAGGGAGCGCCAACATCAACACAAAATGAAAGTTCCTCGGAGTAACTTTAATTGAAAAAAACTGTCAGCTTGTTATCACTAATTTACACATCTGTGTAAAAGATCTTTTGATATGAGAATAATAGAATCATAGATATCACTATTATTAAGCTGAATCATTGCCCAGCCTTATTTCTAGCTGAGTGAACTGAACAGGGTTTTACCTTTTTTCCTGCTTAGCCATGTAGTCCACGTTATCGACAATATCATCCACCCTTAGTTTGAATTAAATAGTGCATGAAAACAGTAACACCCAATTTAGTCAAATTAATCAAATCTAAAATCATCTGGTGATTGATTGGGTCAATGGGCTGCTTCATCAATATTGACCATCTCTACGGTATAAGTGTATTTACATAAACTTAAAATATATTAAATAAGGCCCTCTTACTGCTTGTCATTCTGTATATATATATATATATATATATATATATACACACACACAGCCACAAACAAATATAGACTGTGTGTGTGTGTGTGTGTGCGTGTAGCCTAATGAAGTTGTGTAAGAAGTCTGCGTGGCTCGGGGCAGAGGTAGTGTCCCTCACTGTTAGTATCACTGCATCCTCCTCGGCTCTGCTCTCACTGTAAGCTTGTTTTCATTTCATATCGAGGTGACCTTTTCGTAGTCAGCGGCCTCTCCCCAGCGGTCCCGCTCTGCACCGTCCTTTCGGAGGCCCTCTTGCTTGCTCTGAATCTTTTCCCCCGTAAACGCAGCCAAGTGCGCCTGGCGTGTTTGCTCTGCTGTTAAACTCCCGATGAGGCCCGCTCTGGCTTTGTGATTACGGCGAGCCGCTGTCACTACTTGGCAGATTTGTGCAATTAAATAAATCTGTCTTCCCTCTTGTCTTCTGAGCAAATCTGACATTTAAAGATGACATTTGTCTCAGTCATCATATTAAAAGACAAACGACTCTGATGTGTTGTTGATGCTAGTGATTAGCTATCTGCAGACTGCTGACAGGAAAAGGTTGGCAGAGAGTCAGTGGTTGGCTCGCAAACACATGACAGAATTTATTCATCTGATTGCTGAAAGATGAGCTTTCATCATGGAATTATTTTTTTTTTGAGTGAGAATTTCTTGTTGGCCATACTTGTGGATTGTTCAGCTTGTATCCAGGTTGGCAGGTTAGCCCCTGCTGCTGCTTTTAAATAATCGAGTGAAAATCTTGATCCATTAAGTAATTTGTTGCTTGCTGCTAGATATACAGTGATGAGCTTGAGCCGTTTGATCTCTTAATTCCAAACTTGGCTCCGTCTAACAGAGATCAGCTCCTGCTTAGGGTGCATTTCTGTCTAACCTGAGCAGTTTTATTGCAGAGCCACTGATCCAAGCCGAGCCAAGACAGGCATGTTCGCTACCAGTCCTGCCAGGGCCGACCATATATATGCAAGATCGAAGCTGCCGATGATTAACCCAGACATTAGGAGAGGCAGGACAGGGTTGAGTCCAGATAGGGATCCGGAAATGGGGAGAATATGGCAGTTTGACAACAGAAAGAGAGATACACAAAGATTGGGAGGGACTCTTTCTGACACAGTCTTACTAACACACTCACTCTCATCCAATGACAAGAGAAATTAATGATGATGCCATGCTCAGGTGATGATGTCGAGTGATGCAGATTGAAAATGTCAAATTTTATTCCCCAGAATGATTCACTGGGCTGGCCGCATCGAGAAGGAGCTGGAAAAGGTTCTGCAGCACGTCACCGGAACTCAGCAGATGAGATCGGTAAGTTGACGTCATACTTGCATGTGACGCGGCACTTTTTTCATGTGTTTGTATGAGCACATTGCCTCTTTTAAAGACATTTGGGTTTAGTATTAACTGTATTTTGAGATAATTTTGACGACTATAAATGTACTTTTTTTTCACTGTGCATTTTTTTTTTAACAAATATATTTTGTGAGTCAGATATCACTCCTGATAGTTCTGGCATGACCTTTCTTAATCTAAATTTTAAAGTAAAGATATGCTGGAAAACAAGTAAAATGATTTTAACAACTTAACAAAATGTTTGAACTATTTATAAAAAGCATACAATTTCAAAGTTCTAGCACTAAATGGCACATTTAGCAGAATATGGTGTTGGTTGTTTGTGTCTGCGTCCTCATATGAGGCTGTGTGTAACACGTGTCTGTCTTGTTGTAGAGCAGATGGGGGAACAGAGTGTGATTGACACTGTTTCATCATGTTTCTGCCATGTGCGCATGTTCACTGTGCTTCCAGGGTTTGTAATGCACCCTGAGATAAATGCTTCATTATTGCTGTATGGGTGAGTGTGATTCATCCAGCCAGTAGCATGCCTGTGGCGGCTTTAATGCTACAGCAGTAACAGTGGTTATAGTGTGATGGCTGTTAGTGCGGTGGCGACGTTGATGGATCCCAGGGAGCAGAAAGTGAGTTGACAGCGATGGTGCTGGTGTAAAGGTTAGTGACCAGTAGTGGATATCAGGCAGACGCTCCGACTGCATGATAGAGAGAGGTTGATTTTTAGCACTCATCCAGTATAAAACACACACAACAGAGAATGTTTACCCATCACAATATTTGCATTTCCCAGTTTGTGCAAATATGTTTTCATGCTCCTACTAATGACACATGGTTTCAAGGTGAAAGCATGTTGTTGCTTTGTGATAAAAAATGTGGAGGCAATATTCAAAATGTCATCATTTCACCAACTGGGAAAACCAATTTTAATTAGAATGCATTTTTTTTAGGGTTTCTGAAAGGGTTATAAGAGCCTAAGAGGAAGGAGAATTTTCTCAACTGATAAAGAAGCGAGTCATCCTTCAACTTACCTGAAACTTAAACAAAATAACATCGAGACACATTGTTTTTACCAGAATATCACAACATTTCTCCCTCTACTTTAAAAAAATATATATTCCTACTTTTATTATAAATGATGCAAATCATGATTATATAATTTTATAATCTTCTGCTGTTTCTTTTCTTGAGAAGCAGATTCATCATTTGGTCGATAAAATGGTAGAAAAAGGGAAAAATATCGATCACAATTCCCAAAAGGAGCAGCCATCAAATTGCTTGTTTTGTCTGACCAACAGTCCAAAACCAAAATATATCGATTTAACAATCCAATAGGACAAAAAAAAATAGCAAATCCTCACAAATGAGCAGCTGGAACTGGGGAATGTTTGGTACTTTTGCTTTAAAAAAGGAGTTGCTGATTAATTCCTGTCAGTCTCCTTATCGATTAGTCGAGTAATTGTTTCAGCGTTATGCCGTACTGTATGTTTGGTTAAATGTGTTATTGTGTCTCTTGACTGCTTGTTGTAAAACTTGGACATAGCTGAATAATCCTGAACGCAACGAGAGCTAGTGTTGAGCTGTGATGTTGACGTGGCGTTAAGTGCTTTCTGTTCTGTGGATTCAAACTAATTGAGGCTACGTGTTGCTGAAGTTTTCTCTGTGGGCCGAACCTAGTGAAGCCAGTCCCTCTAAAAATATGAAGTCCATTCCAGTTATGTCGTGTGTAGGATGCCCATATGGCTGTGTGAGCATGTGTGTGCTGGCCTGACAGTGTGCACAGAGCGGGTGTGAAAGAACATTTATCATGGCCCCAAACAGGAGTCGTCACAGGGTGTGCTAAATGGCCCAGCATGCCTAGAAAAGCCATTTTCTAAATGGATGCCTCTCTCTATACGTGTGTCTGATGGAAATCTTCCCAGGGCTATGCCGGCTGGTAACAAGATTGCCTCCCTCTGCGCCCCCTTCCTCTTCATGCGCAGTTTATTCTCAAAGACAAAAAAAAAAAAATGTAAAGTGTGTGCAAATTATTTTCGCGTTTGTCTTACATGGAAAGAGACAAGGAAGTAAGTTGAATATAATGTGGTCTGTTCAGATCCTCTCGGTCGAGATTTTATTTTTTCGAACAAGCGAGGTAGCGTGTGAAAGAGACAGGGCAGCACAGAAAACAGCTGAAGATGTTTAGAATTAGTCGACTTGAGAAATGTACAATGTTTTGATGTGTTTTTTAGTTGTTGCATACTGCAAGTTTTCAAGTATCTCCAAAAATACATAAAACTGAAGTTATTTAAATGTTTAAAATCACATTCATACGTCTGCCCAGGTTTGGTCAAGATGTTATTTCTCCCCGGGGGAGTGAAAGGAAGACAGAGGGTGAGTGATGTATCGGAGGAGTTGGAAGTTTCGAATGGAAGAGTGTGGAGATAGACAAGGAGAGTGGGCGGCTTTTAGAGCGGAGGAGGGGTTTTTTGAGAGAGAGAGAGAAAGGATGAAAAAATGGCTTGACAATTGAGATGGATGTTCAGGCGGTTTTGTGTGTATATTTAGAGTCAAACTACTTAAGATGGATGAAATGACAGAGATGAGGGACGAGAATTGGTAAATTTAAATGTGAGCAGACAAATGCTGTTTATAGTCCTCATCCTCCTCATTATCCTGTGCGCTGCTGTTTTTGATGTGTTACATACAGTATGTGGAGATGAGAGGCGGCGGTGGACACCGGCATTGTTTCCCTATCCTCTGGCTTTTTCACAACAGTTTAAATAAGCACGCATGAGCATGAACACGAGCGCCTACACCCACATACTGTCATTACAGCAATTTAACAGTTTATCAGAGATAATATCATTACTGTCTCATTACATATTTAGACAGCTGTGGACACATGTTCACGGTACTAAGCTGTAAGATGACTATACTCAGAGAGATATTCTGGATGAACAAGTATTCAGTGAAAGTAGCAGATCTTCACTGTCTTCCTCATGTACAGAAGTATTATCAGCTTAATGTACATCATAAGTAGAACTACTCATTCTGGAGCAGACTAGCCCCCTTATCTGATAAATAATTGTAATGACATAATTAGAATACTATATAAGTAGCATTTTGCTGTTGTAGCTGGTGAAAGTGGAGCTAGTTTTAACACCTTTATACAGATGGGTAGTTAGTCCAGTGGTTCCCAACTTAGGGCTCAGGCAGTGGGCAGTCTGACCAGTGGGTCAGAAGATAAATCTAAAGGGTTGTGTGATGATTAGTGTGGTAAGAAATAAGTTGTTCTGCACAAATTGTGTGTTCGGTTTTGCTCTTTTGTAAGACGTTGGCTAAGTTGACCTCTTTGGGCCATGAACAGTTATTTAAATGAGAGCATCTGACACAGTTTAAAGGGGATTTCTTTTTTTGGTGGACCTACTAAAAACTCTTAAACATCTGAAAAATATGACAAGGAGACCCAATTAGATGCTGCTTTTTTAATCATCAGCCCAAAAGTATTGTATGTATTGTATTTGGATTTGAAATATTTTAAGTGTAGTGGAGCAGTAGTATTAAGTATCAGAAAATATACTAGTGCAGTACTTGAGTAAATGTACTTACCGGTAGTTACTTTCTACCTCCAAACTTCCAAAAAGCACACACACAGAGTCACAGCTTCACTTAAGCCAGCTTCTTAAATGGCGACGCTGTGCAACATGTGTTGAACTCTCATATTCATTTCAATAAGAAGAGGCTAATCAGCATGAATAATTTAGCCCGGTGCACATGACTGCTCCTGAACCCCTCGGTTCCGCCTGGCACTTTACAACTCTGCACTCCGAGGATCTGTCTGCTGCACCTCCACGCCCTCTCCTGCTGTTTGCTGCTCTTGATTACTGGAAACCTGAGCCGACCTACATCCCGATCAATATACCCACACGTAGAAGCAGGGCGGAGAGACAGAGTGCCAATTAATGGACATGGTGTTCATCCAGTTTTCACATGAGCTTGAATCTTTTACTCGACCAAGTGTGTTTTTTGCCTGCACTTTTTCCCTTCACTCTGTCTCTTATCACTGGTGGTCAACACTACATCCGTCGGCCCACTGACCTCATGCTGGCTGCAGGTTTATCTCCGTTCAACACAGACCTTCTTGCCTCTAGTGCTTCCAGTGTGTGTGTGTGTGTGTGTGTGTGTGTGTGTGTGTGTGTGTGTGCGCATGTGGGAAGTCTCCCTTTTTTTATGTCAACATAAATGAAGCCTTTGGTTCCAACTGGTCTGCACAGTTATGTTTTTATGACTTGAGGGAGATGTTGTATGCAGGCTGAACACAATTCCAAATGTTTTCTACAAACCTCCCTCCTGCTCTCTAGAAAAAGAGGCCAGGCGGCTCAAACAAACATATCTCTATAAAGTGCACTGGTGGATTTACTCACTATCGCTGACTCCAGAACATTTCCAATAATCTGTCTCAAATGCCCAGTGCTACTAGACATCACCCCTGCTTTCACCCCCACCCACCCACCCACTTTCTAGCGCTGATGTCAGCTTCTCTCCCCTCCCTTAGTGCGCTGATCTATCAGTGGACGATGATGTGAGGGCTGATCAGTGCCATTTGTTTCTTGATTTAATAGCTCCGTTTGCCTGTAGACAGTTTACAGGGAGAGTTGAAGGTCCCTCCTCCCACCCCGAGAAGTTCCCTTTAAAGGAGAGAGAGAGAGAGCTCCTCTCTCAGCTCCCCACCATCTCCAGGCCTGGACCTTGCACAACAGCAGCTTGTTATCTGGCTGTGTGAAACATCACAGGCTATTTCTGCAGGATAGATAGTTCACTCTCTGGCTCCGGGTTTCTCTCCTAGTGGCTCGTCTTAAGTATCCCTCAGTCATTGTGTAGCACGCATCAATACGCACCTCGGTTTACTCTTATTGAGGTCTTTATGGTAACGTCAATGAATAAATAATTACTGCTACTTTAGCACATACACAGCATCAGCAAACCCGGCACAGTCTTTTCAGCTGGTATAAAAAGTAAAGTTTCTCCAAAACAGACAGTGATGAGTCTTTAAGGAACTTCAACTCCAGCGTTTAGCTAAGCTGATTCAACATTTGTTCTTCTGAAATTAATAATAACATGCGTGTGTCAGCTTTACAATTAGTTGTTGATCATGTCTACTGGTAGCACTTGATACAACACCTTTGAAGCAGAATAGAAACTAAACACACTTCAAATTATTTGTCAAATTATGCAATTATTGGCCCTTTGAATATAAAATCATGCTTAGGGCTTGGTATTGTTTTGATGACAAAAAGAGTTTTGATACTGATACAAATATATATATATATATATATATATATATATATATATATATATATATATATATATATATATATATATATATATATATATATATACTTTTTGATACCCCACTTTGATTCAACTAACTTATCTACTAACTGATAAGTCAAAGTTCTCAAATGTTAAATTTTCTCAGCTGTAGCTGTACACAACTGAAAAAATAAAATAATCCAACACTGGCAACATTTTTATTTAAATTCAGAACGATCTTGTCAATGAATAAGAAAACAAAACCATGAATCTTGACAAGACATTTGATGCCAACCTCCGATACTCGGATACAGCCCTGTGTCATAACAACGCAAGGAGCTGCTTCAGTGTGGGTGGCTTGCTTCAGTTACTGCTGAGTCAACGAGAAATGCCATCCAGGAAGTCCAGTTTGAGTTATACATTGATGCATTTGAAGGCTTATCAGATGGCAAAAACATAGACTGAACATAATATTATGAGAAAGGATTTCACTGCGCTGGAAAATTACCAATTTCTTTGATTGTGAGGTAAACAGTAGAATTCATGTGACAAAGTAACCTACAAGGAAAGTGCGCTTGCAAGTATTTGATTGGCCCAAACAGCTCCTTCCCAGATGATATTGCTTTTTGTTCAGCCTTCTGCTTCGGCATCCCCACCAAGTGACACTTTCAAATGAATGCGTGAGCTGTGTTTTTTCCACAGGCACACGAAAAGCATCCTGAAGTTCAATAACTAGCTCTATTGTGATACATGATAATCACACATAGATAGATAGATAGATAGACTTTATTTCAGACTCGGGGTCCATACAGACGGATACATAAAAAGACAGACACAAACAATAAAAGTACATAGGCCTAGCGATGCCTTACAAAGAGACAGCTGTACCAATGTCGCCACAGCTGGGACTGGTAGCGTGTGGTGCTAAACCTTATGTTGGTTAAAACAAGTATGATCCCATTTACAGAGTCATTCAGTCTACAGATGAATTTGTACATGAGATTTCTTAAAACTGTTTGGAAAGTGTTGACTCGTGCAGCCACAAACATTTCACTGGCACTACTCCATCTTTGTCTCTTTAAAAGTATTCTCATGGCGTCATTGTACGCTACTTGAAGTCTCTGTAAACTCTTTTTTTTGTAGTTTGACCACAAGTGTGCAGTGTAGAGTGGAGTACAATATGCTCTGAACAGAGACATCTTCACTCCATCTGTACACAGACCAAACTTGCGTGAGAGACTGTTTGCTTGTGCATACATCATACGACATTGCCTGGAAATATCGTTATCATCAGTCATGTGTTCTGTTAAAAAATGACCAAGATATTTGACTTCACTACAGACACCAAGATTATTGTCAGACAATTTGAAGTTAGGGAAGTTTAGACATTTGTCCTCTTTAGTTGGACAGATCAGGATAGCACTCTTACTGGCGTTGTATTTGATGTCATGTTCCACACCATACACAGTACATATAGTGAGGAGCTGCTGAAGACCAGCGCTATGGACTAAATATCACCAGATCATCTGCATACATGATGTGATTAACCAGAGTATTTCCAATCATGCACCAGTATTACAGGCTTTCCATTGCTTGGACAGATCATCAATATACAGATTAAACAGAACTTGTCTGACACCATTGCTAACCCCAAATGGGGCTGACACACTTTTACCCCATTTTACTTGCATACTCTGGTGCGCATACCAGTAAGCCAGAATTCTCACTGTGTATGTGGGGACACCTCTTTGGCTCAGTTTAAAAAATAATTTACTATGATTAACACGATCAAAAGCTTTGGAGGCATCAATAAAACACATAAGAAGTGATGAGTTTTGACCTCTGTATTTGTTTACAATTTCCTTTAAGGCATATATACACAAGTCAGTGCCATGTTTGGCTTTGAAGCCCAACTGGTTATCTGTGGAGGTGATGAAGTCCTGTATTCTGTCCAGCAGAATTCTTTCCAGGACTTTTGACAGGACGCTGGCCAAAGCAATGGGCCTGTAATTCTCTAGGCTACATACTTTACCAGCTTTGTTTTTAATGACTGGCACTAAGAGAACAGACAGCATTGAGTCTGGTAACAAGCCGTGAATCATGAAGCCAGTAAAACAAATAGCGAGGAGAGGAGCTAACCTCGGACTAGCATATTTAAGGTGTTCAGCAGTAATATGGTCTGAACCACTTGCTTTGCCTTCAGACAGTTTGTTGATAGCTTGGTGCACCTCATATGATGTAATTGCCATTCACTCATTACTCTCAGAACTGTCCACGCAATACAAATCACTTTTGATGCAGTTCAATAAGGTGCTATAATGCTGTCGCCATAACTCAGCAATGTTGTCTGTTCCTGAAATTCCATCTATAGTGCATGGTAAAGATGTTTTACAGTTAAGAGCTCTCACTTCTTTCCAAAAATCAGCATGTATATTGCGTCTTTCTGTCCGTCTTGGGTCCACACACTTCGCAGCGTTTCTTTTTGTTGCTGCCGGCCGCAACCTAGAATGATGAAAAGATCATGAATTTTACTAAAACCTCTGTCTCGCAAGGTATGAGTGTCAAACATATACTGCAACAGCATCACACACTTACCTCAGGCTCTGCAGATGGTGGTTCTGTAGGTTGGGTGGATGGGGCTCCAGCATTGTCCTCCTGAAGCCTCCTCACGGTGGCTTTTTCCGCCCGGGGGCGTCAGTACGCAATCCCGACTGAGTAGCAGCGCTCCCCGGAACACGTGCCAGCCGTCGGCCTTTTTTTCACGACCTGACTCCATTTTGGGGAGCGTGACACCAAACAATCGGAACCTCCCACAGCCATCTCCTCGTCCAGATCGCAGGGTCCCGCATCATCCCGTTCTCCGGTATCAACGTCCGAGTCCTTCGCCAGCGTAGCCCCAAGCCCTGCATCGTCAGAGCCAGTGGTCCCAGCCTTCACGCACACAGTGCCTCCATCCAGCGCCGCTGAAGCACCTGTGCCACCGCCCGAAGTCAGGTCAGTGGGACGCTCCAGTGCACACAGTCGGCGATCAATTTCCACAGTGATGGCACGAAAATCCTCGCCTACATCAGCCTGTAGCTGCATCGACTTCTTCATTGAGCAGACCTCAGTGTACAGCTGCTCCATTTTCCCAAGTAGACTCGAGACGTCCAAGTTGGAAAACCGGAGGCAATTCATCCAGGAAATGAGAGACAAATCTGGGAGTGTTCTCCCCGCACTCATTCAATACTTTAAGGCAACTCTTAATGTTGTTTATGTCTTTCTGTGCCCCTTTATGGGAAACGTACCGCTGTGTAGTTTGGCAGAGTTCAAACAAAACGTTTTTCGAGGACTCTATCCACTCGGAGTCAAACGTGTTCGCAGCCAGCAGGACAATCTCGTCCTGACTTAATGTCTTAATTTTCACGGCGAGAAAGTTAAGCAGCTCATCCTCAACAATAACTTTTCCGTCAACAGTTTTATAAATCTCAGGTTTCATTCGAGACCGTTTAAAAGCAGGAGCGACCGAGCCTCGGTGTGTATCGTCCGCCATCTTGGAAAAGATGGCGGAAAAGATTCATTTGTGTGTCCACGTGGGTGTATTCTCCCATTTTTAAACCTGGCTACATTCAAATTCAGACATCGCATCTGCCATTACCAGGAAAGGGGGTCATCGGGGTTACACATCAGGGCCATGCAAGCTTAGTCATGGTCAGTTAGAGAACCACTTTTTAATTTTGTGTGGAACCCTTGTGTAACTCACATTTCAACGTTTGTGTGCCAACTCTAGCATTTACTGTGTATTTACCCCAAACAAAAAAATAAAATAAAACACACAACAAAATAACTGTGGACATTAAAGGCACATAACACCAGTAGCAAGCTGAACGTTAAGCAGTGTGAGAGCTGGTCAGCACCTTTACTCCCAGGCTCACACTGCTCTGGGCTGACAGGAGAACAGAAGGGCACATAAATGCACACTATTTATTTTTCTGCCTTTTTGTTGGTTTTCTGACACTGGGGAAGGTTACAAGGACTCCTCAGCTCCCCGGCTTGATGGCCTGGCACTGGTTGGCGGTGTTCATATAAATGAAAATACACATATATCTGCAGAGTGCAGCCCTGCATGCAGATATCCCGGGGTTGGTGTTAGAAGGAATTACTTTAAATAGCTTTGCAGTTAAAATGTGACTGTTTAGAAAAACTAGAACCAGATTATATAGTGTTGGTGCTCTGTCAATTTCAAATTTTTTTTAATATATATTTTTTGTGTTGTGTTGTAACTATAATCGCTGCAGATATTTTGCATTTAGAACCTATTTGATTTAAATTTGAACTGAAAATGAACTGCTAATCTTACGATAATGTGTATTTCAAATCAGTCCTCCACAAAGTACTTTTGTTGGATTCTGTTTGTTAGGTAACATTACATCTTTAATTTAGAAACTGTCAGCAGATATGTCAGTTCCTCGACATCTCTGCCTCCAAACAAAAGTGTTTGCTTTTGACCTTGATGTTTTAACTCCTCAGTCTCATGAAGGCTGTAAAGACACAGTGATACATGGCGCCTGCTGCTTATGCAGAGTTTTACATTTTCACATTTACATTTTAAAAACTCCATACAGTAGTTCAATTAAGAGGAGGAAGCTGTAAAGGTCTGCTGGGGAGGAAACGGCACAGAACAAACGGAGATAGTTGGAGTGTCTGAATCTCGCTGACATTCACTGTGGTACATTTGGGGGCTGTATTTGTGTATTTGTCTAACTAATTGTTGCTTGATGAATTCAAGGAAAACAAAAACCAGGTGCATTCATGCTACTGGTGTCTTTTTTTTGCACATGTTTAAAGGAAGGCAATATAGCATTATGTGTCAAAATAAGATTAGAGGTCTGCTAACGCTTCAGCCCTGTCAGAGGAAGATGCTTTGTTTTGACTACGCTGCAAATCTTTTCTCCTCGTCTCCGTCTCTCCACGCTATTATTTGCACAGCGTGTGAGCATCATTGCGTAACTTCAGTCGTCTTCTGTTTGATGTTTCAGAGAGCGCATGGCGTGTCTTTGGTACTATCTGTGCTTGACGGAGGGAAAAAAACACACAGTTCCCTGAGTGGGTTGCAGTGGTAATGTAGAGTGGCGTAATGCCCTAGAAAATTCCAGGTGTGAAGTGCTTTATTCATTCCACTGCAGAGGGAGTGCTTCTCTATGTGTCAAGTGGTAGGTGCAGCGTTTACTTTCCATTGTGAACAAAATGTATTTATTTCTTTTACGGCTGTTTGTTTGTGCGTGTGTGAGAGTTTGGGTGCGCTGAAGTCTCCGAGGTTTTGTCCTCCTCTTCTTCTCTTCCTCCTCCAACTGCACTCGTCTGGGATTGATTGGTCACAGTTCTGAATAACTTTAATTGGCTTGACTCAGCAGTGGGTGGTTCTCAAACGCCACACGTCTGTGGAAGTCCTAGAAACGCGTTTTCATTTTTGATCTCTACTGCCATCTGAGAGGGGTCTTAAGAAGTGCAACCTACACATTTTAAATTCAACAGATCGTAGTATTTTCCGTTTTGTTTTCTGTAAAAACCTAAAAGAGAAGCTCTCCCTCCCTCCACAGTCTGTCAACCCTCTTCTTTGGCTTCGAACTAGAATCACTCTCATCTCTGCCTCTGGCCCCTTTCCCAGGGCTTCGTTGTTTGATGGGATTTGTGCTCCGCCGCTACAATACTGTAGCTGCGTTACACGTATACAGTACTCATTCATGCACACGTATATTTGCAAACATACAGTTCATCCAGCCAGTGTACTGACCCTTCCTTCTGGAAATGACATTTGTTTACCATCAGCCCCCTTGCAAAATGTTCATACTGAAAGTATCTGTAAAACGTACCCAAAGCATGATTAATGTTTTGATGATAATGTCTAAGCACAAAAAGCAGTCGGGAAAGACAGTGGTCTTGGTTAAACTTTGATAAAATTAGTAGAATCACGAGACAGCACATGTTCACTTCATTAACATTCGACAGAAACCATGATCCACCCTAAACTTAACCAGAGTGCTGTTGTTTTCTAAACTGGATTCCTGAACAGGATTCAGGATGTGAACTCCATGTCAAAGTCCTGTGGTTCGTACACCAACCACCCACCCCAACTACCTCCCAACACGTTGTGTATGGTACAACATAGCACTTACTTTAGTGGAAAAAGCATTGCCAGTGACCATAGCTTTCCCTCAAAACATATTTGACAAAACAAATTAGTAGAAATTCCTCGTCAACTACTACTCTAACAATTTTGTCGACTAATCGATTATGTGATTTAATTGAGAGTCTGAGTTTCTCCTCAAAGAATCACACAAAAGCTCCACTTTAAATCTTGTGTTTACCAGATATATGCTAGTAAGTTTATTGGAAATAAGTCATTCAGCATGAAACAAAGCATTAAAAATGACTAATCGACCAAAGAAATCCTAGTCGACTGATTGACTAACAAGGGGCAGCCCTACAAATTAACAGTATATAAAAGTAATTTTGAGGAGTTACATTTCACACAAAATGCATAAATGTACAGCCAATAGTGTGTTCAAATGTTAATTTATTTTACCTTTATTTAACCAGATAAGTCAGTTGAGAACCAGTTGTCATTTACAATGACGATTTCACCAAAAAGGCAAAAAACACCTCACACCTCAAGCAATCTCATTATAACATTACAACATCATAATATGTACAATATATAAAAAAAACTCTTCAGAAGCAGTTGCAGTGATCAGAGACTATTGTTTAATGAGTTATTGAAGGAGCGTGAGGGAATGAGAATGTGGAGATTTAGCTTCTCTTGCAACTCATTCCAGTTGCTTGCAACAGCAAACTGGAAAGAGAAACTTTTGTAACGACCATGTTGATGAAATTGCTGGAGCGTAAATTGCGGTTACTGTTGGAGGACATGAGTACTGAGCTGAGATATGTTGTTTTTTTTACCAATGATAGTTTTACAGATGAACTGATACGAGCGATGGCCAGTTGACGGATGGCGGTATGGTAGAGGACATCTAGTTTGAGACTGTTTTTAGAAGCAGACCTGTAGATTGCGTCACCCTAGCCTAAGATAGGAGGGACTGTCATTTTAACCAGGGTGGGCTTTGCAGAGTGGGTAAAGGATGCTCTTTTACGTACAGAAAACCAATTCTTGATCCAACTTTGGAAAGCAGTGAGTTTAAGTATACATGCTAAATGTGAGTGAACTGTCTAACCAGATACCCAAGTACTTATAGGGCACCCTGGGGCAGTGGGTCAGATAGGTAACCTTCAGCTCTCACAGAATGTACAAGCCCAGAAACGTTAACCCATGCCAGACCACCCTCTGAAAGACCTATGTCTTTGAGCCTATCAAGCAGAATGATGTGGTCCACAGAATCAAAGGCCTTTGCCAAGTCAACAAACACAGCCACACAGTATTCGTTCCTATCGATGGCGCATATGATGTCATTGAACACTTTAAGTGTTGCAGAGATGCACCCATGGTCGGTTCTAAAGCCGGACTGCATGGAGCGGAGAATACTGTACAAGCAATTTCCATTGCTCAAAGCAGGGGATGCAGTAAAAGGCCTGAAACTCACCATCACATGTTGGACTGACTATGAACAAAGAGAACATCATTACTTTGTGTTTGTGTTAAAAGTCAAACTGTAAAATAATGAAAAACATTTCCATTCCCCCAACCAATATTACAGTTTACCTTTTCAAACTAAACTAACATCAATCTGTTGAGCAGCTTTCTCTCAGTTGGGCATATTGTTAATGCTGCTGTGTTATTTTAATGATAGCTTTACTTTCAAATGGTTTAAAAGTATGCTACAACAAAAACAAATCAATAATTGATGGTTACATAAGCTCATTGTTATATTCATGGCATGGTTGAGCCTTTATAATTGCCAGACTTCTAGCTAAACAGCTTGTCCTGTAAACTGACTTCCGAGTTTGTTTGTTAATAATTCTGGCACTCAGGTGGTCCATTGTTGTTGCAGATATAAAAGTTATAAAAGTTGAATTAGCATCAGCACTGTAATTACTATAACTCAGCATGTATTTGTAAATGGCACAGTCGGTCAAATTTAATTCAAGCTAAATGCATATCATCATATTAATGACTGCATATGTGTGATTTAGAAGGCTGTGGGAATGCAGAATTCAATCGTACAAGTGTTAGAGAAAAAAAGAATTTGATGGTTACCAACTACTGAGAACTTAATCAATCAGATATGTTCAAACTATTATTGATGTAAAGCTGCAGTATCTGCTTTACATAGGTATTGTGCGCGTAAGCCAGCAGTCTGTTTTTGCCCACAGGCAGCTTAGCTTCCATTGTCATGTGGATGTGGATGGAATGTGAGGGAATTTCTGGGGATGCTCAGGAGTGAAACCCTGAAGAGTGCAATGGATTTAAGACTCACTGACACAGTAAAGTTGAGCTTTCATCTGTGTTTTGGTGCTGTACAGTGTTTGGTGTTTCCCGTGTGATTGGATTCATGTGGCTACACGAGTGCTCTCTTGAGTTTTTCGGTGTGACGATTAAAACACGTGTATATGCGTGCGTGGCCGTGTATGTGTGCGCCGGCGTGTGTTTTTGTGAACTCTGGGCCACCAGCTCATTTCACACACAGACAGACATCAAAGGCAGTTTGAATTAACCCTGCGTGTCGGGCCGCTCTGCATGCCATCCTCAATTTCACATCTCTGCTGCTCCAGTAGCACCAAACTTACTTGCCCATTCATATTGAAATGAACAGATGGAGTTTTGCCATGCACTAAATCGGCCATCCTTGACTGAGAAAAGATAAAACTTCAAAAGAGCAGAGATACATTAGGATCTGTTTGCAGGTGGTGAAGCCGTTTGTCTTCGCAGGTGTAGTGGAGGTGTTCTGTGTCTCTGAGAAAGTGTGGGTAAAGGGTATCATGTTTTTCTTATTAAAGCAGGTCAATTGTATTTCCATTACAGCCCTCTTGCAAAAGCCTGCTCCATTTCTCCTCGATTAGACACTGCAGAAATGATGTCATGGTCTCAAAGACTCATTCACTCACTCACTCACTCACTCACTCATGCACGCACGCATGCACGCACACACACACACCCACACACACACACACACACTCACACAGGTACACACAAGCATATGCACTCACCTCTTTTAACTCACTTTCAAATCCATAACAGGAAGCGGTGGCCACCATCACCATATTGTTTACTTGTGCGTCCAAATTGTGTTTTTTGATTGTTTTGACTAGATAGCATTGCCTTTGCCTCCACATTTTTACCTCATCTTGGCAGCTAATTTCATTTTTATATTGTATTTATTGATCTGGCCAACTTCAATTTCCTGCAGCGGTATGATTCTGTTGCACGATGAAAGCGATAATGTAGACGAACAAGTGGCGATGGCAAGGATGGAAATGGTGATGAAGAACGTGATGATGATAATTTCTGTGGGTGATTGTGAATGAGTCGTATGCTGATTAGAGTGGTGTCTGAAGATGGCTGGGGTCGCTGCAGTATAGGTGAGGGACGCCATCAGCTGCACTGTGTATTTTTAATATCTCCCAGCCATCAGTAGGCTGCCATGGCAGCTATTCGGTAAACACATTCATATTTCATTAATCTGGCCGCTCCTCTCTCCTCCCCCTGACGGCCTCTTATTGTCTCCTCTAGAGGTTGTTCAGTAATCCACTGAGACGTTACCCCATCCTACAGTGTTACCTGCACCCACACACATACGCACTCTGCCGTATAAGTACTATCGTCGGATATCTTTTCATGTGGTTATTTAGCATACACTTTCTGAGTCTATGATGGTTAAATTTAAGTGTGTAGAACCACTGTTAATACAAATACACCCACATACTGTATCTATGCACCCTACCACTTGCATTTACAGTATTGTAAGCACACGCACACAGCATTTATCCCACTGGCACAAAAACACAAAAATAGCTGTCCGGTTAAACAACTTTAAACAAGTGGATGCTCTTTAAACAAAATATCGCCACATTTTTTTCACATTGTACATGAGTAGAGATGTGTTTGTCATGTCTGGAATACGTGTGGGTTTATTTTTTCACATGCTCACCCACCCACGCACTCACCCACGCACTGTTTCACCAGTGCTTGTCAAGACAGGGCCACACAAACACATGTAAATAGCATTACATAACTCTAGCAGGCCTGAGGTTGGCGCTACAAGCACATACAGAATAATGGGGTTTTAGGCTGACGGCTTGACCTTGGAAATAGCACTTGACAACGCCATCTCAACTCAAGGTCCCTTGCTTGCCTTGTCTGGAGCTTTTGGCTGCATCGGCCACTTCTTTAAAATGGCTAAAGATCCATCCAGTGGACACTGGCGGTTGCACTGACAAATGTATGTTCATATGTGTACAAAGTTTTTTTTCACTGGACGGATCCGCAGTGCACAGTTCTGTTCTTTAAACTTCACAAATTCAGTTGACAAAATAATCTTCATTAAAGTTCCACTTACTAGTCTTAGATTTCAACCCTCATCAGTTCAACTTTTGTTCCGTTTTTTCTTTTTCAACCTTAAAAGGAGAGTCAAAAATACACTTTGTTCCTCTTACCTGTAATGCTAGACACGTATTTGTGATTTTGTGAACTGTTCCTTTTAATTTTAAAGTCAAAAGGAATGAAGGCGATGCCCTGAAGCTACTCTGCATATAGCTTTTTTTTAAATACAGCAGACTTATCATAATAGGTAAAGCACAGATGTTACTAATAGTATTAACAATTGCTCCGTTCTGTTGAAATATCCCAGTAAGCCATGACAGTGTGACATTGAGCCAGTATGCAGAATATCCTGAAACCTAAGCAAATAAATGGAATTCAGGTTCATGTTTCAGTTTGTTATTTACTCCTGTGCTTTTCCTGCCGTGACATTTCAAAATGTTTTTCATGAAAAGTTTTAACATCTTCAGTTTTAACAATTCTATCAAATCTGCTGACGAAGAATTGATAGAACAACTGAATTAGTGAAGTTTAAGAGATAAGAATTATTTAACTTTGTACACATTTGAAACCAAACTTAACATTTAACAACAATCAACATAAATCGTCTGTTAGATTGTTTTTACTGGATGGATCTTCAGCCATTTGTGTTATTTTATATTTTCAGTCTATCCACATCTCATTCATTTCACACAAATCATGTGACATCATTTATAAATTGTCCATGGTCTGTTCCTACTGTGGGTTACTAATGCTTTGCACTACATCACCCAAGCGATCAAGTCAATGTCTCTGTCATCATGTTGAGTACAAATAAGAGTCCCTCTGCAAATATAAATTTGAAATGAACTAATGATTTGGCACTAATGGTTCATTATCAACCATCTTTCAAAATATAAAGATCATTCGGAGGGCACGACCTAATACACAGAGACTTGAAGTTTTGTGTCAGGACCTTGACTGTATATCTCAAACGGCTCATCGTGTGCTTTTAGAGTCCTGCTGAAAGCAATTACAGCCTTGCAGAGTTCATTCAAGAGTGATTTCTTATGCAATTTATTTTTGCGTGTCAATAAAATGGTAATTGTTCATTGATTATACGGTAGCATTTTAGTTAAAATCTGTCCCGTAGTTCTTGTTCCATACTGAAAAGAACGTTTGTCACTGCCCATAATGAAGGCTTGCTGTACATTTTCCTCGTATGAATTATTCAGTTGCACTGATCTTGGTGCTTTTGTACATTGTGTGCGTGTTTGTAGCTGCTCCAGATAAAGATTATGTTACAGGTCTGCAGAGCGGGAAAAGGGGATAAAGCGGTTTGTATTGGATAGGATTTAGCATCAAATGAGGAAGGTAAATAGTCCATCCAGGCCTGATTGAGCCTCATAATGCAATACGAACTCAAGGATACAAGAGCGTAGTGAAGTGTGTGTGTGTGTGTACTATGTGCCCATGTGCACCTGTGTGGAGCTTAGGTTTATGCATGTGCACATGAGAAAAAGATGCGGCCGCATCATAAATAACGAGAAAATATGTTTGGTAGTGACAATGAAATCTTTTTTTTGCTTGCGAGTGTGTTGTGTTTATGAAGATATTTTGGCATTGAAGGTGGCTCAGCAGTTGATTTGCATGTATTTGGGTTGGGAACAGTCTTATCTGTCAATGATGTTCACCCTGCATTCTGTAATGTTAAATTCACTCTTAAATGTCTGGAGTTGCGAGTTCTTCTGGGACTCCTCCTCAGCACCTTCACTACCAGCAAGACCACAGAGTAAGCAGAGTAAGCTGCACGCTAAATCTGTGGGCCAGATCCACTCGTATTTCAGCTGCCCTTTTTCCCTAACCCATGTCCACACATGTCTATTTTCAAACAGGTTGTTAGTCACTGGCTCTTTCATGGCTCTTATGCCTTTAAAATCCCAGTGAAATGGAATTTTTCGCATTTGATTGGACTGCTAAAAGTTGGTGGGTTTGGAATTAAGCGTGATACGGAGCTACGGAGAACTGTTGGCTCCACACACACACACACACACACACACACACACACACACACACACACACACACACACACACACACACACACACACACACACACACACACACACACACACACACCTCCCTCACCTGTTTATGATGATAAAAGGGAACCTCTGCCGAATTGATTTTCAACTGGCTCTTTGTCACTGCAACACAGTACAGGTACAGGACGTTCGGTTTGGCATGCGACGTGCTTTCGATGCGGCCAAACAATTGTTTATGTCTACTACAGCAGCACGCCATTAGTTGTCAGCTGGAGTGAGCTAGTTAATCTTGCCGGGTTAAACAAGCTCTATGGACAACGATAAATCATAAGGTGCTTGAGTCAGCCCTTTTTTTCCTGCCGTGTATAAACAAGCTAAATTACAGCCCAGTTCAGGAATTATCAACATGTCTTATCAGTCTTATGACAGAGCCTTTCAGAATCAGAGAGACTTAATTGATCCCAGTGGGGGATAGGGTTACATTACAGCACAGCACAGACATTTCAGTTTTTTATTTTTGCTATTTATTTATTGACAATATGCCAGTATTTGTGTGCCTTAACCGTTAAAGTATGTATTATGGCCAATTAGCAACTGTTGAATCTTTAGGATTTTCAAAATGAATGAAAAAAAGGTTATTTTCTGAATTTTCTTTGTTTTCCCTATTGTAACAAAAAAGTACCAAACCATAACCCCAAAACTGATGTACATTCCGTACCGCGGCTTTTGTGTACCACCATACCCCTAAAAACACTTCAGCCCACTTATATCCAAACAAGCACCTCTCCATATTGCTCTGTTAGCTACTGTGATCCACAATCGGTGAAGTGCGGTTTCGTATGACCGGTGTGGCAGGATGAGTCATCAAACATTTGAAAGCATTAAACAGAAATGAAAAGACGGGGATCTGATGAGAATTTCAATGTTAAAATACTCTGATACTTTGACAGATTGGCATATGACATGAGACATATGAGCAGTTAACACATGGACACAGAATAAAACTGCGAATGTGTATTTTTCCATTTCACTGGGACTTGAAGATGCGGTCGACCATTGACTCAAAAGGCTTGTGTCTAACACAGTCTGTCTGTATCTAGCGGACTGCTGCACTCAGCTTTTAGTCACAGCTCTATCCATGACTCAACACCACAGACTCTGAGTTGATAGCCATGGCTGAGGTCAACTGTGCAATTCTCTTTCTGTGCATACGACATACTCTAATATTAATCTCACTAAAAAAGGTGACAAAAGAATGCATCAGTTTGCCAGCAGACCACTTTTTACTTGTTTCAAATAATTGAGGGACCTTTTTCAACCCATTAGGCATCCATTCAAAATCTAATTTGAAAATCTAATGAAAGGTTTCTTGCATGGATGTCAGTCATACTGTTCTTTTGCATTTACTTGGAGGCATATGAATTATACACACAAATATACCCATAGAAAATGGATAAAACATCGATGTGTCATCAACATGTGTATATAATAAAGCCTCAGTAGTGTATCTTTTAAAGTCCCTGTGAAAGTTAGATGTTAGACGTTAGATCGTCTTCAGCTTCTGTACTGTGACAAAATCCCCTGCAATGTCTCCTCATACAGTCATTTTTGTATCGATGAGCGCTGTATGAGAACAGCCTGTCCCCAGTGAAAAGGGTTATTTGAGCGGTGTGCAGCTACAAGAGTGATTCAAATCAAATCAGAATCAAAAATGTATCAAATCCTTCAGACTGTGTGCAGTACAGAACTACAGAGGACTGTGGCTCCACACACACCTCCCTTGTTAATGAAAGTTTCAGATTGATTGATATTATCGGTGGGAATTGGTTGGGACAATTATAATAATTAGTTGTGCATATGGCCGTGGATGGGATCTAAAAGGGTTAAAAATGCATTATTAATTTCATGCCTTTAGATAAAAACAAAATCCATGCAGGAAAGCAAGACATTTGGCATATTGCAGTGCCTGCCTCCCACATGCCTGAGAGGGCATAGAGAGTCACCATGCAGCCATAAATGAGTGGGTCCACTGTTACAATGAATGACCATGAGTCAGTCCTACAAAGGAGTTCCGCATTATTAGGCTTTCTGCAGCAGATCTAGTGCAGGGAAACCACAAACTCCAACACCAAGAGAGATGTTCATTTGCAATGTTACTGAACTACATCTGAGAGAGAGAGTATAGTGACCATACACCAAGAAACCAGGAGAAATGCACATCAAGCATAAAAACACAACTTCTCCTGATAATGACTTAGGAAAAAATAATCTAACTTTCGGTATAAATCATTGGGCTTTTCTTTGGAAGGATTGGCGTCATTATTTTAGTCATAGCTCCTGGTCAATGAATAGTTATAAATGACTGATGCTTTAGTTCAGGGGTCTTCAACGCTTTTCAGGCCAAGGACCCCCAAACTGATAGAGAGATGGAGCAGGGACCCCCGACTATTGTATAAAAATGTGTTTTATATTAAACTGGGCCTAGTACCGTGTATACCTCTTTATTGTGCATTCAATACTAAGCTGTTCATATAATACACAGGTTCATATGTTCATGTTTTTATTTTAAACATATGCAAGGTACAGTGAGTAGGGAGGCCGTGTCGCTGCCTTTTATAAACATACCTTGTCAGCTGATACCAATGCCAATATCAACATTGTCTGTCAACTGCATGATACAAGATATTCAAATTGACGTTTTCATTTTAAACGGTGAAACGAAAAATTAGTAATGGCCCATTAGTGCCACTGCCATGCATAAAGATACCTGTTATCTTTCATACAATACTGAACTACCGTATTAAAATAATGGACACATTCATGTTTAGAGAAAACTTTTTTTTTTTTAATTGTCTAATCAACCAAAAATTTCGCGGGACCCCCTGTTGAAGACCTCTGCTTTAGTCAATGACAATAAATAGACTTTTTAATGTTGCCCAGAACGGTTCAGTTAAAGGTCCAGTCACTGTCGCAGTGATAAATAGCCACAATTAATCTCAGAGTACTAACAATTAATCAAACTGGTATGTTCAAACAAAAACATGCTAAAAGACATAAAGCTACTTTTCAGTTATTTGTTCTTGATTGTTGTTATGCTCTAGCTGAGATGACGGTGAACTCTTTAAAGAAAAAGGTAAATTAGCCTGGAACTGGAGACCAATTGAAACATGTAACTATTACCTCAGTCTTCATTATGTTGAAATGGACACATTCTGCTTCCCATTATCCAGGAAGAGAGAAATTATCTAATGTATGAGGAGAAAATATGCAACTCAGGTATAAGAGCCACAGTCAGACTGTTGCGTCTGCCTTTTTTCTCACAGACGTAAAGAAACCACAGCAAAGTGGAAATTGAAACTTACAACTTGAGGAATATAAAATATGAAATGGATTCCTTTGTGCTGTAGCTTTTACAAATGTATGCACCAAAGCGTAAACTTTCTAGCTCTAAAGAGGATCATTCTTTTCAACCATCAGTCAGGCTGGTTCACAGTCCTGCTGCCTCAAATATTTCTGACACACGCAAACACCCGAGCGTACGTATGAGACATGAATGACGAAGCAGGGACATCGTTCATCAGTACGTCGCCGCAGCTCTGCGCCATGCTACGGGGGTTGCATCTAACATCTAGCGTCCAATAATGTCCAATTCTTCTTTTATATGATGCTCAATATTTTTGTTGTTATTTTCTCCTTGATGTATACAATGAACCCAAAATAAGCCGTGACTTTGTGTGATCCAAAACTGATTTTACAGGCTACAGTGCAGCTTCTTGTAATCACATTTATTTGATGGAGATTACCTTGATTATCTTCGACAAGGAACGAGGGGAAGCTTTGACAACCTGTGGATTATTTTGACATTGGGACTTTTAGTAGAACAATATAAAGAATCTTATAATTCTCGTAACTGTTGGTTTTGTGATTCTTTTTTTAAATAAATTGAATAATACGAGCATCTGAGGCCGTACCAATTGACATTCAAAACTTCTATTGAGGTTTTTGAATGTCTGTCATATCTTCTGACGTCATTTCCCTAAAAAAAAAACCAGAACACAATCCGCCCTTTGAATAAAGCGATTCATCAGAATTAATGAACTAGTGTTGAACTCGTCCGGGCGTGCCTCCCTTTATGTGCAGCGAGCAGGAGAGCAAACAGTTCTTTGACCGCAGTGAACATGTTCCCTTTGAATGGCTAAACGCCGACAAATATGGATTAAAGCAGAGTACTGTATTTTGTTAATGAAATGTAGAATTCTTTAGTGAATTTTGGAATTGATTATCTTAATTAATTGATTATTGATTACCGTACTTTTCGGACTATAAGCTGCTACTTTTTACCCCACGCATTGAGGCGTCTGCTTATAGTCCGGTGCGATTTATATATGGATTTTTGTAGCTTTTCTCCGCCACAACAACAACCGCAACTTCCGGTTCCGGTCTAACACAACATTTACTAGCTCCCGACACAGAACAGTTGCTACCAGCAACCCCTCTGCTACCAGCTGTTACTGACAGGGTCGCTACAATATGGATGAAGTACCTTTGACCTACCTCTCACTAGGACTGTTAACAAAAAAGGTTGAACGGCAAGATGCTTTTAACAGTACATGTCCGACTCGCTAGCTTCTAAGCTAATTTTAACATTACGGCCAATGGGGAAATGCTAACCGCGATTAGCATTCGAGAAAATATATATGATCGCTGTATGGCGCTCTCTCCGCCGTCTCACCATGGAGCGTGGTGGGACGGCGGAGAGAGCGCCATACAGCGATCATAGTTCGTCAATTGTTGGCCACAATTGTGGCAAATCTTCTAGATATCTTCCAGATATGATCTTAGTTCATGTATAATTGTGTTTACAATGGCTGGTATGATGATGTTGCGCAGCCTTTTTTTTCGGACTTTTATTTTAATATGTCTGGACTATTTCCGGTATTTTTCTCGTGACAAATGCTTTCAACAACACGCTGAATGCTGTACATGATGTGGTGTGTTCAAGGACCCAAATGCAGACTCCGGACAGCAGAGTTATATTGCAAACCAAGATCATTTATTTCTCTCACTCAAAAACACACACACAAAAACACGCATTGCGCTGTCCCCTTAATCTCATAGTATCCCAGCCTTTCGGAACCCGTTGGTGATGGTGGATTCTTTCACACTGTTCCGCGCTGTTAGGATCCACTGGCAGACTTGAGAAAAAGCTGATCTTCTCATGCAGCGTGTCTACGTTGCTCATAGCTCTGAATAGCATTTACGGCTAACTGGCTTGGCCAGTTGCTGCTAGCACAACAGCTATTCAGAGCTATGAGCAACAACAGTTATTGCCTCATTGCTTTTCGTTTGGTAGCCGTGAGAGACCTTAGTCTGTAATGCAAGTATGTCTGCATGAAAAGATGTACAAAGATATATTATATATTCGCTAATGCTAATCGCGGTTAGCATTTCCCCATTGGCCGTAATGTTAAAATTAGCTTAGAAGCTAGCGACATGTTATGATGTTCATAGAAGAAGACAACTTTAGTACTGTTAAAAGCATCTTGCTGTTCAACGGGGACACCTGCGGCTTATAGACCGGTGCGGCTCATCTATGCACAACTTCTTTTTCTTTTAAAAATCAGCTGGTGCGGCCTATATGCCGGTGCGCTCTATAGTCCGGAAAGTACGGTATCTATCTTTTGAACTTAACAACACTCTGGATTTATTGGAAATGTTTCGATCACAGGAGATGGTTCTACAAGTATAATACTAATCACTGCCGAGCCTGTTTGTAACAGGTATTGACTATGGTATCTTCACTTCACCTGTCTCTATTCGTCCTGCACTCGGAGCGGCCATGTGTGTGTGGAGAGCCGCTCCCCGACTGTACATGTTCAATAGGTCTGCCTTTAAGCCCCGCACGCAGTGAAACGTGAGAGCAGAGGATCCGCTGCAGAATGAATGTAGGGGAAACACTGAGTTGTGCAGAAATACCGGGTTTGAACAGAATGAATAGAAATGTAAAAAAAAAAAAAAAGAAGCTGCGCATCATTCAATATCGATTTAGAATTGGAATATCAAAGTATGAATGTATGAATTATGAATGTAGCTTCGAAGCTTCCAATCATTCGGTACATCCCTAATTACAGCAGTGCTTCATTGTGAAATACAAGACCATGGATAAAGAACCACAAGCTCATTACTCTGTGCTGGGCTGTTACATGTGTTTTTGATTGTTTTTTACAAGTAGCACCTGGCGTGTTTGTGTGTTGTATGATAACATAGCAAAAGCAAGGCCCTGTATTGATCTCTATTTTTATAATGTGTTTGTATAGTTTTTCAAAGAGCAGTCTGCATGTTCAAGGCATCGATTGTTGCACAGTCACACACTTTAAAAGAATGCTGATTGACAGCCTTCTTAAATATTGTCTTGGTTTATGCCACACAGCTTTGGGGGACTGAAGCCGTCTTTACCGCTGTGAATTTGTCTCTCATCAAAATCGAGTTTCGGTTGAAAAGAATTTTCCAAGAAATATTGGCTCATGCAATGAGTTTTTTTGGTGTACCGTCATTGTCAGGCGGACAAAGGAAACTAAAAGCTTGAGATGTTGCCTCTCGTGTCAGTTTTCCATAACGACTTTGAGCGCCATATTTGTCCTGCTTCGCTCTGATTGGTAAACACTTGAATTTCCTAACGTTCTCTCAGATTTGGTTGATATGCAGAATTTAAATATATGATCATCAATACTAGTTTGTCCATAACTATTTCTTTCAATTTCATTTCAGATGCATACTACATCTATGATCTTGAAGATGTATTCAACATTTTGTAAGAAGATTGTCATGTATTTTATGTTTGCACTGGTTGTTTTTCTTCACTATCTATTGCAGTGTTTATATTCTAGGTGTTTTGGAAATAAGTTTATTTGACATTGACGCAGACCCTTCAGAGGTCACCTTTTGTTTCTTGCCACCGTTTTGTCCTCAGGTGCTGTTGGCTTTTATGGTAATTGGTTGTCAGTAAACCATGATTTTGGAATGTGTTTTATCTCACAGATGTGGTGGATGTTGTCAGTAATGAACCTGATCCATGCGACACCTTCGTTGATCCCCGTTTTTGTATTTGCAGGTTTAATGGCTGTGTAATTGCTTGCTTTATGAATATCGGATCAGCTTGCAAAGAGGAGTGAAATTGCCGGCTTTCAGCAGCCAAACAGCGTGCTGGTCCCGATGAGAGGGATCCGACCCAGTTATGTGGAAACCAGAAAGCTCTGCTGGCAGACATCAAAGCAGTTTGTTTTCATCTGAGTTGTGATCACACAGGGCGATCTTCCTCTGACCTGGAGTCTGTGGAGTGCAGGTTTGACATATGTTGCACACGACTGTCCAATTATGTCAAATATTTTAACATTCAGAGGCACTATTAGCATGGGCTTTCAAGGCTAAAGCATTGGACAGGCCAGCTTCAAATATTTTGTCCAACCAAAAAATATTTTTGCTGTAAATTCAATCGGCTTGAATATATTTTAATAGTTCCGAGAACATGACGCAGGAGCCTGCTTTAACACATCATGGAAAATGTTGTTGATTGGATCAGATTTGTATTTTAAAGTGCTTAATTTAATCTTCTCGTTCCACCGCTAATTTGCTTTCTGCTGGTCAAGATTGATCGCCATTATGGGAATTAAAACTATGGACTAATGGTCGAGCTGAACATTGGTTTGAAATAATAATGGATTTTACAAATATCGGATAAATTACAGTCTTCCCAGCAAAAGAAACACATTATTACTGAAGTTTTCTTTAAATCGATCTCTGGGTCCTGGTGTGGTCCATGTTCAGTATTTTATTAAGGCCACGGATGCTGTTGCGGGGGTGACCAGTGAAGTGGTTGAGCCCTGGCTCTCTTTTTACCATGCAGAATGTGCAGGCATTAATCTGGCCCAGCTGGACAGAAGGAAATTAATGATCATTTACACTGACGACATAATCAGGCTTCACGCTGTCCTCCGATACTAAATTGCTTCTTTTGTTCCACGAGATCGCCGTCTTTCTCTCCCCATCTCTCTCTGTCAGTGTCTTTTTCTTTCTCTCGCGCTCTCAACTCTCGCCTCCTTTCTTTTTATTTCCAGGTCGTTCTCTGTTATCGGTCGTTAAGTGCTACGTTTCCATGGAAACAGCCAGTTTGGCAGGAATTGGCGCGCTGTAAAAGCGTCCCTGTGATGTTCAATATGGAGAACTGCCCTCCTTCCACCGAGATTTAGTGTGCCGTTGCAAACCTGTTAGGGACGAGAGTTGTGCTGCAGAGCCTTGTCGTTCGTTGGAGGTAAAGAACACGGATGAAGCCGACGTCTCTCAGCAGGGGGGGGCATATGGAAGGTTGTTGAGGGCAAAGGCATACACTTGGCACCCTGAAGACGTGCCCTCCGTCTCTTATCTGTCAGCCGGCGTTTGTATAGCTGTTCCTTTAATGTTGTCACTTCTAAGAGCAGTGACCCTGTTGGCAGGTGACACGGGGGGGTCTGTCTGTGTGTAATTAGGCTGTGCTCTGTGTGTAATGACTTAGCATGGAGCTGCTCTCTATCAGGCCCAGCAGACAGCCACTGTTAGTGTCAGACAGTGGGGAGGAGGGAGGAGGGAGTTCGGCCACCACCAAGGGCAAGCCTATAGGACGTTTCAGCAGCCTCATCTCTCAGAGGGGAGGTTAAATTGAGTTCCTGAGTCAGTGAAAATCCCCCTGTCGCTTATCGAAAGGCAAGAGGGTTAAATATTCAGTCTGGGAGGTTTGAAATGTAATCTGCACTGTGAGTTTAAATTGTCTTTGGAGTCCTCCCTCTCTGCTCTGTTCTGCCTGTGGTAAGACAGAGATAAGTGGGCCAGAACAAAATGGCTGTCATAGCGACTGTCACTCAGGTATGTGCTGGGCTTGCAGAGTCTGACTTAAACCTCAACTTGCCAAGTGTTGCATTTAGATACCGTGTTCAGAAATGTTATCCGATATCAATTTGAGAGCTTCTTCAAAGCCGACATCTAGAGACCGCGTGATTCTGCTTCATAAACGTGTTCACTGGAAGAAAAAACAACCTGCGTCTTTACAGGTTAATTGGTCTCAGATTTAGCCGTCCACGACTTCAAATATGAAATTGCTTTGACGAATGAGATGATTCAATTCATTTCTGTCTTTTTTTATTTTTTGCTGAATTTTCCAAAAACAAACATCGCTCCTTTGAAACTAAAAAAATGTACCAGATTGCTTCTAGATTAAGTTGTTGTTGGTTGTTGTTCAGGTGCTTGAATCTGTTATTGCGAAGGTTGGTACTCCAATTTCCAAAGGTTCCCCTGGTCTCGAGCAAAACACTGAAACCCAAATTGCTCCCGTTACTTGATAATTTAAGGCAAAACACATGCTTTGTAAAGCAACATGCATTGTTACTTTTGGAATCATCAAAATTGCACTGATACATAAAAAATCGCGCCAAGTTAATTGGGATGACAGACAGTGTTTAGCTTTGTTAGACAAAGTCTTGTATGTTTGGATAATGAGAACTGTATTCCACTGCTGTGCATCCTACACACACATTTGAATTATATAATAACACCTCATTGACCTTTGCTGCTCTAATACCTCTATGAAGTCTCTTCTCCAAATTATAACTGATCCAAGCTTGGCTGTCTCCGGCTGTGCACGTTGCTTCCTCTCAGCTCATTATCCATTTCATATTTACTGACGCTCTACCAGAGGGAACTTAGCGGGGGAGATTTAAGAGGACTTGTCTTATTTACAGAGTGTACAGGAGTAGTAAGGCTGCCAGAGACGCAGTATTTTTTAACTATAATTTCCAACACAGTGAAAACAGAAAGACAAAAATAGCGTTTAAACGTAGTTGCTGAAGCTTGGCAGAGATGGTCAGATGTGCGGAGCAGCAGTATATTGAGGATGGGAGAGATTTAGCGTCCGTGTAAAAGATGATGAGAGGAAATGAGCTGCAGAAGAGGACAGACAGACAGATGGCGTGAAAGAGCAGCGGTGCCTTTACTTTCTGGCACGCTTGACCTCGGACCAACATTATGAGTGTGAGCGGCGAGCTGCAAACCAAACGTAACGCAATTGGACATTGATTATTTAAAAACATAATGAACTGAAAACACTGTCTCAGCTTTAATATTCTCAAGAGGCTGCACTCTAGAAAAACTAAATGTTGTTTTTCTTCGAACATGTATTTTTGTGACGTCATGTTTCAAACTAGGAGAGCACAGGATGAGACCGTATTTAGCGAGCCATTTGTATCAATAGAGCGAAACAAGCCAAGCTCACAGTTAGGCTGATGGACAGGTGCCAAGGCTTCGTCAATGGTGTGGAAGTGGCGCAGTAATTAGTCAAATGAGGAGGAAGTGGCGGAGACGCTACAGAGAGAAACCCCCCTGGGGCTCTGTCTCCTCAGCAGGAGGACCTCCACGGCCCACTCAAATACACACACACACACACACACACACACACACAAACACAACCATGCACATACCAAAACACAATATGCACAGTTTCACACATTATGAGTCTTTTAGATACAGAAACAAGGATCCGAAACAATGGTCATGCTCACAAACTGGCTCACATCGGCGAACACTCATCACGTGTTATTTTGCTGCTGCTGTGACTGAATGCGATGGGACGGGAGTTGAAATTCGGATGATTGTATGTTTGATAAACAGCAGCCCCTGTCTGAGACATTACTGTGACACTACAGGCAGTGTTAGAGCTACTTAAAGTATTGCATAGAGGAAGTCAAGAAAATAAGAGAAATAGTGGTGGGAAGAATTATAGGGAGGATATTTTTGTGGCTGTCTATTTGAGAAAACCTAGTGGAAGCGAAAAACAATCCCCTACCATCAGCAAGTTAATAAAAAGGCTGCAGTTTATCTCTGTCTGAAAGACAAATGCCCTGACTGAGGATGGAAGGGAGGAGAGGAGCCGGGAGAGGCTGCCTCACATTTCCCTTCGTCCTTCCTCGCTCCCTTACTATGAATCCTTCTCTCTGATAGTTGCCAACTGGCTGGATGGTTTTCACCGAGCGAGTCCTGTTGAGAATCCTGCGATCGTTCGCTACTTCTCCATGACCCTTTGCTTCTGCTGACAGGGCTAATTAATGAATATATACAAAACTGGGCGGTTAAAAGATCACAGTGGGCTCCATCTGGCCAGCTGGTCTTGTTTGCCTGTTGGTTTGCGCCGTCTGTGGCTCTGCATTGTAAATATCCCCTCACACTGTCATGCCTTATCCGTTAGGAGAGTTCAGATTATTTTATCAGCTCGTTTGGGAGAAGAGGTGGATCAGTGATGTAAGACAGTGTTCAAGGTCAGTTTTATTAAGGTTCTTTATTGTCTCTTGGTCAGTTAAACTGGCCTACGATGATGAATCAGTTATGGCTCTTTGACTCGGATCTTCAAGCCCTGGCAATCACTAAAACTAGACTTACAAGCACGTTCAACAGCCTCTAGATCTTGTATAATGTGACACAAGTGAGCTCTGGATGAAGATGATAATCGCATCACTCAGGATGTTGGTGAGATGCAGTGAAGCAGTGAAGACAGCAAGTTTAAATACGCTGATTACATTTGAATGAGACTGTACAGCACCTGCAGGTGAAAACGCTCTTTCAGAGAGGAGATTAGACGAGGCTGAGTGTATGCAAAGTCCTGTCTCTGTGGGGTGTTTGTTCACGTGTGTGTGGTTGCGATCGTGTGCGTGTAAATAATGTTTTTCTTTGTTCAGACCTGTTTGCATCACCAGTGGACAATCCCTCTGATAATGTTACAGAAGCCAACCCATTCTACCCCCCCCATGTCATCTTGTTGTTTGTTTCTCTCGTCTCTTCTAATCTCAAACTCTCCCCAAGGGGTGTATGTAAATATTTAGCCCAGCTTTTGTTTTCTATGATGAGTCCCCGGATGCAGCTAGCTCTAAGTTACTTTGTGTTGTCACTGCTACCCCGTGTTGCCTCTGAGACGATGAGGGGATAATGTCTTTTACATGTTCTGTTACATGGCTTTCTCTTGAAATTTGGTTATTTATCTATTGTCACATCATTGATCAGTACATATGTGCAAGATTAACCAGCTAAACCTCGGATATCTCAACCTGTGAATAGTTGTCATTTCACAATGAAGAGGATGCACTGGTTGGTCTAGCTGGCACCGTTGTGTGTGAGTATAATTAACTGTTCATTTAGCTCCACGCATCACAGTTACTGTTGTCAAGCTTTCCTTCCTGGCACTGAACATACTGCACGTGATATTGCACTGAAAGACTGAAGCCAAAGCTGCATGTACGACACAAAAAGCCAGCATCCTCACCAGTTAATGACCTATTTAGAAGACCAAATATATTAAGACGATTGTAAAATAACTTTGTTTAGCTTACTTCACGGTTTATGTTCGAAGAGAAGATAAAGATAAGGGCTAACCAATCACATTATCTCTGGTAACGTTGGCTGTGGCAGCTGGAGAGTAAACGGACAGAGCTGCTTATAACTGATAGCATCAAGGACCAGAGTTGTGCTATAAAAAAACAGCAAGGAAATGCACCTACACAGTGGATGTGCTTGTCATTGAACAGGTTATTCTTTCTCTTTACGTAACCTGAAACCCATTAACTAATGCAACCTAGTTTGTTCGTTAGTAAGCTAGCCGAACATGATAACGACTGCAGTCTATGTCAGAGCACACAGATACACTGTGCTAATCCATTCTGCACACTTCCGCTCTTTGTTTTTAGAAATGCTTAAAAACAACAACAACACCCACCACCACTCAATGCTTGGAAATCCAAAGCTCGACAGACTTGCCTAGTTCCTTGCCGCTAAGCTCTGGTTGCACAATGCGCTGTTGCATTCACTGAATATTAATGCAAAAGGAAACCTTGTAAAAGCAAAATGCAAATCAGGCTGCAAAAATTCTTGTTTTGGATGATGAACCACACATCACATCGATTGTAGACTCAGTTGTTTTGGCAGTTTCAAGCCGTGGTAGACAGTCTGAGTCTACGCCATCAAAGCAGGTGGCAGATTAGCTGTATACATGTTGTCCATTGCTGAGACGGTCATCCGTCTCTTTTTCTCCTCTGTCTCATTGGGGCAGGAAGTCTCTCTGGGACACTTCAGCTTCACAATAGAAGTCAAATGTAGAAGTCAAATGTTTCTGCTTTTTCTGCGTGCGACTGGACTCCGGCGGCTTCCAGTCCTGTTGCACTATGAGAGGCTTCTGGTGTGTTGTGTCTTATCGAGCTCCTCCGAGGGGCTGCTGCTCCCTATGTGCTCTCTCTTACTGAGCTCTTCCCGGTGGCCCCGTTGAAGCCGGGTCTGCTCGGCAGAGCCCACTAATATTCCTTAATGATGTAACATCTGTCTCTGTCAACCTCCGTGCTGCAGCAGCCAGACACGGCCTATTGTGGCAGACTTCACAGAGAGATAAGCAGTCCTCTCTTAGACACAGACGAAGGGACAATAATATCAACACGAAGGACTACCAGCGAACATAGCCAAAAAGTCAACAAATACGTCTTAATATAAAGTGGCAGCAGCAGACAGAAATCTTTTTCATTTGTTATCATCTTCACTGTTTTGACTTTCCTCTGCTGTGTTGTTGACAAGAGGAACATTTTGAAAAATGTGAGGTTTGTGCGATAACACGAGTTGGTTTTTACATTCTATGCAGCATCAAGGTTTTTATTTTTTTATTTTACAATGCTACTGAAGTTGAGTACGGGGATCGACGTGCAGAACGGTGGCCTTGTGTAATGACTGCGTTTTGGGAGCCAGCTAAATCTGCATAGCACTTTTTTACAGTCATTTTCTGGAGTCTGGCCACCCTCTGTCTTCCCATCTGTGTTTACAGTGACACTCAGAGCTTGGCACACTGGAAGCAGTCATCATGGCTAATGATGACAATGTGAGTATGTGTGACATGTACTGTATATGAGGGAGTGAATGTGAATTTGCACACGTGTGCATTTCCATGTCTGACTGTGCACGTGTGTGATTTTTACAGCGTGTGCTTGACTGCCAGATAAAACATATTGGTCGCGATTTGGCATCGTAGCTTCTGTCGTATCCCGTGTGAGTGTTAGCAGCAGAAGGTTTGATTGGCCGTCATTGGCACTCTGCGGTGCCACCTCTCCTCTTTTCCTGTGAGAATGACAGGCCTACACAGAAAGCTGCCCAGGCGTCACAGCCTCGAGCCAACAGCATAACTGATTAACACTGCTAGATTTCTCCGCAGCCTTTCCAATCCATGAATTATCATTCCTCTTCACACAAAGGATGGGCACCGCTAAACAGTCACGTCCATTTTATTTATTTGTATCCTTTTTTCTTCCTTAAGTATGTTCCCTTTTCTATTTAGTAAAATGCTGCTTAGAGCTGAGGTTTCTCTATAATGTAAATAGGACTTAACCATGCACATAATCTTTTCGTGGAAAAACAGGCTTTCAAGTAAATAAATGAATACATTGGTTGGTGTTTGTTCCTTTTTGAAATGTTTGCTCTACTGTGGGGGCGTTCAGTGCGAAGGCGGTATACGGTTGGGGAGAATACATTTATTACAGTATTTACAGTATCAAACAACTGTGTAAATACAATCATACAACATTTGCTCACTAAAATGTTTAAATTTGTATTAACAGGAATCATATTTTTCTTTATTTCTTCTATTTAATGTTTTTACTGTTTTTTTTACAAGTACCTACAAATGTTTTGCCTCAGCTCAAACACCGACTATGATGATCAGTAAAGTTTCCTGCCACACTGCTTGTTTTTTCTCTCTCCTGCAGCTGCCCCATTAGTGAGTGAGTCAAGCTCCAAAGCCCTCAAATATAATTTCAGGCAGGCTGATGTGCTTATGGCCCTTCAGCGATGATGGTCACTCATCTCCAACCTCTAGCTAAAGGGGATTTAAAGCTCCTCAGGCCTATCGTGGCCAGCATTACCATGTGGTGGCGGTCTGCACCCAGCGCTCCTCCAACCTAATGCTCATTGGCCGGCTGCTGCTTTCTGGGCTGGAGCTCTTGTCTGGTTGACGGCACAGCTCAATCTTCTCCCAGAATGGACAGGGACCTCATCTGTCCGTTACAGGAGCTTGTAATGGGCCAACCTGTCAGAGAGATGAGCACCCTACAGTACTATCTGTCTTTATTTGTCTCTCTTTGTATTTTATTAGCCCATGTAGAGTGATAAAAAGAATAAAACAGGCTCTTCTCAGGCAAACATCCATAGTGGTTCTCATACAAAATGGCAGAGAAACAGATATCGGTGCTGTTTTATGTGGCAGTACATGATATACAATAGAAACAGGTCACTGGAGAGGAGGGGACACTGTGTAGGAGGATGTAGTGCACTGCTGTCATGCCCATTTACACTGAGGGAGAACGTGCCCGCTCAGGCATATGATACTCCTCTGTCACCTGTTCGACTAAAGTTAGTTGTGGGCAACATGGACAAATTTATAATCACAAAAACTTTGAAAGTCTGAAATCTTTATCAGCATGTTCTATTGTATAAACGATTTAAAGTTTTGTAGTTTTTCTGTTTGTGTGTCTAAATATATTTCACATATTAAAGATAATATGCTGTGACATATTGTGGTTCAATTGAACTTGTTTTTCATCAAGATATCAGAACCACAATATCTCAACATGGAAATGTTGGCACAAAGTTATATAGAGAGGTTAAAGATGGTAATATTTCATTTCTGTCCACATGTGTGGTTTTTATTGTCTGTCCTCTGGCAAACAGCAGAGAAGGTTATGTGGAACACAATCCATACACGTCAATGGGGAACAAACTGTAGTCTTTGCCTGGACCACTCATTGACACTGATGCATCCGTTTAATAGATGCTCTGCTTTTATATGAGACCAGGGTGCTGGTGTGGTGCTGGTGCTGGTTGCAGCTGCTTATTTTCATACCTTTTGGGCCACAATGACAGTGGTTGACTGAAATTGTCATTGGTTTGCTTGCCCTATATTTTGAGGAGATAATTAAGCAGTGCATTTTCCAAAAAAAAAAAAGCTGTTTGGTGATTGCAGTAGCAGAGACTGCACGATTATACATTGGGTTAGACTCAATTTAAATCCCTAAATATACAGGGAGAATGCAGGACAAGTAATGGAATTTGCATTACAATTCATTTTTCCCGAAAGAATTTCCTCACAACTCCTTACTGCATATTATGATAAATGAAAAAAGTTTGGATTCCACACATGAAGCAATATGAGTCTCATTGATCTCTGTCTTTGTCTTTTGCATTCCATTCCTAAGCTCAGAGTAGAGAATGCTCTGCCTGTAATGTCCCAGAGACGGCCATGAATCTTCCGGAGAGAGGCCGACCCAGAGAGCACTACCTCACATTAAGGGAATGAATATTGATTTAAAAACTAAATTTGACATGGTCTTTAAATTGACTTGAAAAATGCATTGCTTAAAAGAGTCAGGGGTTTGTAGCCCGTCAATGGAGCGGAGAAATCGTCGCTCTTGTTCTACGGTTTAATAAGATTCCATTAATGGCTTTTTCCACCTTGAGAAGAAACCTTCTCAAATGGTGTGTCTCACTGTGTCTCACTGTGTGTGTGTGCATGTGCAAATGTGTGGGTAAATTCATGATCATGTGCGTAAATACTCCTCTGTGTGTGTGTGTGTGTGTGTGTGTGTGTGTGTGTGTGTGTGTGTGTGTGTGTGTGTGTGTGTGTGCATGGACTGTTGAATTGCAGACTAATGACTTATTCAGGATGAGTATTTGATATAAACAAAACTAAAAGAATTGAACCACCTGTGTCACTCATCAAAACACATTTTAAAAGATGTTTTTGTTTTTGCACCGTCATTGTGCATGCAGATTACACCTTCGCATATCACTTTGAGAAGTAGTTTAAAATGTTGTTTGAAACTAAGCAGGATCCTTTATCCCTCAGAGGGCGGCCAAAATAAGACACCAGGCAATCTCGTCAGAGTGCTCGGTTGGCATGGGCTGAGCTTCTGGGGCCAGGCTTGCCTGCTCAGTGGTCCAGTGGAGGGAAACTGCCTTTGGCTGCCTGCCCAGCTTTCAGCTCGACAGAGACAGATCGTATGGACGCCAGTGTTTTCTTTCCCTAATTGCTGCACATCAACACATCAATCCAACAGACATCATTTCTCATACCAAAGCAAGAGATTGTTACTTTGGTAAATATGAGAATGTTTTTGATTATGAACAATCATGAGAGACGCAGACGATGTGCTGATTTCAATCATGTCTGAGCTAATTAACGTGGGTGCTGTGGTCGTGTGTGGGGATTGAATCTCAAACACGCCTAGATTGTCTTTGAAAGGCCATAATAGACTTGTTTAATTGATTCATAACCTTAATCACATGATAAATATAAACAATGACTTGATCATTGTGAACAGACCCAACAGTTCAGCCCACAATAGCAGGAGTCCTGCAGGAGACTGGCAGTGCTGCCATTTTGTTTTACCTCTTTTATTTTCTATTTTCTTTGCATAAACGTCGCACTTTGTTGTCAAAATGTGGAGTCTGTCTTATTCAATGGTTGAAAATCCAAAATAAGTTCCAGGTGTCCCCAACATTACCGGTTAGGTGCTAGATTTGCCTTATCATTCTTCAAACTGTCATAGTTTGGTAGCAGTAAGCTCTGTAACTGGAATAAAAGTCACACTCGCGCAATTCATAAGAAATGGTTAAGTATGGTAAAATCCAACCAGATTTAAATCAACGTGCTGTCAATTAAAGAACCAGTCTCAGGTCTTGCTTAAAAAACAGGAAGCTGCAATTTACCTCTTTAAAATTCTTAGTTCTCCAAAACCAAGAACGGTGTAGTTAAGAATGTGTTATTTCACCCATTTTAACAATATTGCAGATTTACAGCCTACATCAGCTGCCTGGCAGGCACATTTTCTGTGTTGCTCCTCACTGCATTTGACATTATAGATGAGTAGAACGATTTGATGTGCCGGGTGGTCCCAACCCCCCCGTCTTTTGCACACTGATCAACTTCAACAAGTACAATGTCATTAGCTGAGGCTTCCCTTGGCTGCTGTGGCGTCACACTCCCTTTTGCTATTCAGACTTAAACTCAGCTTAACATGTACCTTTGTATTCTTGTTTTGACATTTTTTCAATTGTAGTTATTTACTGTGAAGGACATTGCGTCATATCATGTATGTAAAGTTTGAAGTGTTTGTAATTGCTTGAGTAAATGATTGATTGAAGACGCAAATCTATAGTACCTCAAACTAAGGGAATTAACTACACATCACCAAAGTAAATGCAATATTTAAGCCTCACATTAAGAGATTTAAAAATACTCTAATTGCTTTAAAATATTCAACAACAACAGGCTTTTCCTGGGTTTTATTCAGAAGAACTGTACAAAATGGTTTTATGGTGTGAAAGTGGGTCTTGCGGTGTCTTAGGGCAGCAGGATAAGTGGTAATCCCTCGGGTGGTGCTCTGTTGTAGACTACAGATCCTATATAGAGCCTTGGCCGCTGAGTCAGCAGCCTTTCCAATTCTTCCAGGGGGAGCAGACTAATCTCCCGAGTACCTTCCTCTGTCAGCGGTCCAAGCATCTGTCGTTTTGCCTCTGGATGCTACTTTGCAAACATCCCAGTCCCTTGTGGCATCCCAAACCCATTGCTCTTACTTGTTTTCTTTGGTGGTTGTCAAAGGCTGTGTCTGTTTGGGTCCTACCTGACTTCATTCTGCTCACGCCCCAGTAAGAGCGCTCGATTAATTGCAGCTTCTAAGTGGAAATGTTGTAATTCCTACTTGCACTTTAACGAGGGGATTACGGTCCTTCATAGGTTGCAAACATTCTCTGGCCTGTTTGCTTTATAATTACCTTCAGTAACCCGTTGGATTTAGTCACAAATGTGTTTTTGGCAAGCTGTAAATAAGGCTGCTTGTGTTAGTTCCAAAAGAGTTAACATTGTGGAGATACAAGGTGCTCACCCAGCAGTGAGGATCTGCTGGAGTTTGCATTTATTTAATTTGATCCTGACTGCCAGACTGCAGCTGGCTAGCTAAGTGCTTTGCCATTAGGGCTCTGTTCTGTGTTTAATTCTCCTGCAGTGCCGGGGCTTATGGGTATAACGCCAGGCTGCGTACTGCCTGCTTTACAGTAAATGTTTACCATCTTGTGTGCTACGTTTGAGAATAATCAAACCACTCCTCTGTGGTCTTCTTAATTAAACTAATGGCTCCGGTAATCTGACCTGTGATTCTCTGTTTTCTCCTTCTGCAGATTTATAATGAGAAGAAGAGCCAGTTTGAAATCAAGAGAAACAACCCCAAGGACCTGGTGGAGCGAGTGGCACGGGACATCTCCAAGCTGCTCAACAGCAAAAGGAAAGCCCTGGAGGTAAGAGGACGATGCACCTTTATACAAACATGCACTATAAGATATGTAAAACACAACACGCACAATCAAATAAAAATATATAAGATGTAATATATTATACAAACACATGTTTATATATGAAAATCCTCCTTATTGTTGAAGGACAATAATAGTCATCTCTGTCATTTGTATTTTTTTTTCTTCGTTTAACATTAGAAGAATGTATTCTGAAAGATAGTTTGCGTGATGCATGAGGAAAAAAAGTTATTTCAGAGGTTATCATTCCAATGTCCTGCATTTTGGGGCGTAATTATTACCAGCTTTCTGCTCAGACAGCCCTGTGATTAGTTAAAATATGTTTCGCTCTCACAGTGGGGAACCTCTCACCCTCTAGAGAAGAAGACATGAGGAGGTACACAGGCAGGGAAGCTGATTGACAAGGAGGGAAATGAGAAAAGTACACACAATCACCTTTTTAATTTTCAAAAGCCAGAGATAAAGAAGCGTTTGTGCTCATCCTGAAAATTGTGATTCTAAAATCAAAATGTTGTCCCCTGTTTAGTAGTCTGTCTCACAGCTGTGTTCAAATTATTTTTCACACTTGATATTACAGGACATTTTGAGAGCATATCATTCCCAAATTACCTGATTCGAATTTGTAATTATTGCTATTTAAAGCTGAATTTGTTCTTTCTTTCCACAATGGCGGTGAGGCTGTTTGGTGATTCTCATCATCTCCTCCCACATATACACATACAGCTGCACACACACACACACACACATACACACACTGGTTCCTTTTAATCACTGTGATCATCTTTATCGTATCGCGCACGAGCTTCACTCCCACACTGAAACTGTTGAGGCTGTAATGCTTTTGACATATCTTTAAAACTTTACCCTGCATTTATATGTATATTTTACCTTTCACATGATACAGACAAAAACATTAATATCAGAAAAAGCTTCGGATTACACTACTGGACACTGGTTTCATCAGTGTGTGCTGAATATGTCGAGTTTGAATTTTCATCCACATAGCACCTTGTTTAAGAACGAGGGCGGCTGAGGGTCTGTCCACTTTCCTTCCCTCTGTTTCTGCCCTGATATGGTAACTCATGGCGAAAGCATTGGCAGTTTTGAACACAGTTGAAGCCTTATAGAGGAGCAGAAGTACCGTATATATCTTTTAAGAGCATGAGGTCTTGTGGGATGACGGACTATCATACTAAGGAGCAGAAGTCTCTCAAAGGCACAGTTAATTCTACAGCTTGGATCCTAAAAGGAAAGACAGTGTTGCTGTATGTCTCCCGTGGTCATGTGTAGGATTCGATTTGGAAAGGCTTTGACCCTCCAAACCCGTTTTTTGGAAGAAGGTGAGGCAGAACCATAACCGACTTTAGCCCCTGCACGTCCCTCAACACGCACCCCCCCCCCCCCCCCCCCCCAACCTCCATGGGCAACACTGTCACCTCACATCCTGTCTGGGAGATTCACTCAGGAGGGAGGAAATGAGGTGAAAAAAGAGAAGGGCTGGAATGAGAATGTCTCCCTGGGGCGTGGAAAAATCAAGAAAATGAAGTTCAGAAATTCATAGATTTAAAAATGAGCAGCTAGCGGGAGGGAAGGAGAGAGAGGGGGGTCGGGGGGGAGGTGCGGTAGTTGCAGGGAGAAAAAGAGTTTGGGGGGAAGGAGAAAGCAGAGAGGAGAGGAAGAGAGAGTCAGGTGATGAAATTGCAAAAGGGAAATCGGGAGTCATTATAGTATGCAACCTTAAAAACAGTATGCAACAAGTTAATATATGTTTCATTTGGGCAGGTTAAGATTTTATTTTTCGACTAAAACTATGAACTAAAGACTGTAGGCTAATAAATTCATGTGGACTTATTATTCATACAGGGAGAAACGTGAAAGCCATGTCTTAATGCAGTCTGTAGATAAGAAGGTCCCAGACTCCGCTCAGCACAGTTTTCACAGCGTTTTATATTCCTGCCTGTTTCTACTCCTTGTAATGGTTATTTAGTCCCGAATATTCCCTGCCACACATTTAAGGAAAAAGAAAGAAAAAGGAATTGAGTGTGTATCTGTGCACAGACGTGTGTGTGCATGCAAGAAGAAATTATTCTTCTGCAACCTATTTAAATACTGCTTGGGGTGATTCGTTGTAATTCATGTTTATATTACTAATGAGAAAATACACATTGACTGTGAATACTCAGTTACTGATATAAAGTGGGGAGGGAAGCATTTCTTAGCGTTTGGGATTTAGTTGCTTGAGCCTTAATTCCCAAATTTGCAACACATTTTAATAATTTAAATACTCTGCTTATTTGGAGAGGTGTTAAAAAAAAGCTCCATTCGGTGAGATTTCATTTGTTTACCTGCGTGGGCTCACACTCTGCGTCATTACAATGAATGAAATACTGTTTGTGGCTTCCAACAGTCGGAAAAGACAGCTTAGTTAACACACAGAGTCGTTTTGTATCCTGTAATTCAGCCAAAATATCCTCAGTGTAACTAATACTTGCTTTCACACAACCAATATCAAAATTGCTATCTTAAAAACCTGACAATAAAATTCAAAGTGCCATGCACTGAATGTTCCCCTCGCCCCCCTAAAATGGAGGCTGCATAAGCTGACGACTATGTTTTTGTCAAAAGCCTCCCCAATGTTTATTCTTTTCCTTCCCTTGTCTTAATCTCCTCCACTCCATGTCCCCGTCTGCTCTCTCTTACTTGATCTGATTCTCAGGTCGGTGGCAACATTTAAATGTAACAAAACCCCCGGTAGGCTGACAGCCTCGTAGCCGCTGGACACTTTGTGTGAATCTCTTTGTTTTCAGAGGCAGGTTGAAATATGATTCAGGAACGCTTCCTCTGATGTTCACAATTCTAGCTTATTTCAGTGGTCCTGTGAGTTGCAGCTGACACCTGGACCTGCAGCCAGTCAGGTTTGTTTATCGTCAGTTACACACAGTAACTTTCTGTTTTCCATGGGTTGATGTTTGCTGTTCTGTGCCCGGTTTCCATTATACACATCTTTTACTGAGGCACATTTGAGCAGGAAATTAAGTGATCTTCAAGTCATACTAAAACGTAGGTGTTTTAGACTTTTAGCTAAAAACAATATATACAGATCCATCCTTTTTCAAAAGTTTCATACCGATTACAAGAAAAATAGACAGGCTCTACACAATGTTCGTTTGCAATCAATTTATTCCGATTGATTGCTAGTGTAATCTAGATGGTCTTTTAGTCTTTCCACAGTCGGTCTGCTGAACATACAAAAATGTGAAATTTGTCCATAAGCAAGGTTACAGTTCAACAAATATGGAGAATAACATTTAAACTCAAACCGTATGTACAACCGTCAAATACATGCAGGACCGGACATGACATTTCAACCTCTGCATTTCACTCATCCTGAGCATGAGGAGCAGCGGGCGGCTGTAAGGTGCTCGGGGATCGACGTGGGGTTCAGTGTCGCGCTCAAGGACACTTTGACATGTGGACATGGGAGCCGGGGATCGAACCGCCAACTTCGTAGTTAAAGTGTTTTATCATCAATTATTTTGCTAATATTTGTCAAATACTGAAGACTACTTTCTTCTCAGCAGAACAAAACAGCTCAGTGCGTGCACACACACACACACACACACACACACACACACACCTACACACACACATATAGAGCATGCAGGGCGGGACTGATACAGACAGAAAGAATTTACATGCATTGCAAATCGCAACTTTTTGATCAAAACCTTTTTATTCGGTTTTTAGATAAAACTTTTTATTTTGATCAAAAGTGAATATAATAAATTAGCAAACTGTTTGGCCTGCAGCCGGCGCTTATGGGCAGCTCTGGTTCGGTAACACTTCCTCTCTAGCCACAGTATGAAATAATGTAAGGATACACGCTGGGATATAATGTGTACTTCGTCCCAACTCCTTTGCTTGATTATCTCATATCATATTACTTGAGAGGTGACTATTCTGTGCTGGTAGCAGCAGCTCTGTGAGGGGAGAGCACGTCTGCATGTGCTGCTTTGTACTTTCGCTGTGTTTTCCGATGCGCATGTGTTATCAGAGCAACAGGCTCCCACCTGAGCGATGATACAAGGTTGTCTGTCTGACAGGCATTTTAACCCAGAGCAGCCAGAGAGAACACAGCCCTCCATGTACCCTGTCATGTGTATAAAGCCAAACAGGTGTGATAGACCTCCCGGACTCATCTGAGCCCTCATCCCTTTCCTGTGCACATCCTTTGTGATGCGCCATATGATCGCCATAGAGGCCTGAGATCAGTTGGGCACCTCAGAAACATCTGAGGCTGCACAACATCCTGTACGCTGTCAGTCAAAGCCAGGCAGAGTTGAGCTGTCAGTCAGGCTGCTGCTGGGACTTCCCCGCCTCGGGGAGGAAAGACGAGACCAGGAGCTACAGACAGAGATCATGTTGCATTTCCATCAGCTGCTGCACAGCAAAACTACCATTGTCAAAGCTCTTAAGTTATGATTTCACAGAAGGAACTGGTGGAATAGAGAGGGGACTAAGGTTGGGAATCCAATTACACAGATGTCAATACTAGTCCAATACCACTGAAAGGCTGAAGGATGTGTGCCTCTGGTCTACTCGCTGCTTGATGTATACACACCCGGCAGACTAATGGGTTTCTTATTGTGATGGTTTCAGGGATTAGGCCTGGTTGAATATTCTAACAATATTACAGCCAAGGAAAGGTACTGAAAAGTAACACAAGTGAGGGATGTAGCGAACATCCACGGATGTCATTGACACAATCTGAACGAATAAACTTCTTCCAAAGACTGCTCTCAGGAAGCCAAAGGGCGCGAAGTGTCACCAAAGTGAATTTACCATGTGTCTGGATAAACTCAAGATAGGACTTGGGTTCAATCTTGACACTTGATTTATGAGCTATAAGACCTTCCTTAAGGCTGACCCGACAAGGTTTTATGAGCACCTACATTCCTGAGGGACACAGAGACACATCCAATTGTAAATACCGACTTAAGAAAACTTAGTCTTGAGTCCTAGCGAGGTTCTCCTCTCTCTGTCCATTCATTTAATATGCATATACGTACACATGACATCTACATAGGTCTGTCTGTGTCATTATAACAAGGTATATCTATGTTGTATAATTATTTAACTTTGATCAGGTTTTATTCAGTGATTTCTATCCAACTGTTTGGTACCGTTCTGCAGCTGTCAAATATGGAAGAATTAAAAAAGACTATGTAAGTAACTAGTATTAGTTATGTCAAAGAAGGTCAAAAGACAGAAAGAAGATAGTTGTTCGGATGGGAGAGGCGCTGTTCCCGACATAAACTGCACCCCTTTACTCAAGAAGTTCAAGCAAGAAGACGTCAGAGGACACTTCTCTTCTACACTGCACTTCGACTCTGGACTTTGACGCTGAAGGATGATCTCTGAGGAAGAGAGAGAGAGTTGGAGCCGAAGAAACCAGAGAAAGCCGAACCAACTGCCCCAGAGCGAGAGATGGAAGAATGCTATTCAACAAACTACCATCATCCAACAAGATCCAAGATGCAGAGATACCCGCAGAGAAACAGACACCACTGCAGACAGCTTAACCTCCCATCTGCCCATCAGAACCGTCAGGTGAAACGATACCAGCTCCAGATGCAGATGAGTTTGATGTTTCTCGGCTAAATAGATTTAAGTCTGATAATAAAATAATCTTAGATGTAAATATTCATAAACACATCATTAAGTTTTAGACCTAAAGATCTAAATTAAATTTAAATGAGAACGAGTCTAAAATGATTTCAGTCTTTCCTGCTGCTTCTCAAACTCTCCGGCTCAACGGTACAATCATCTTTTGAACTAAATTTAATTTAAAAACATCAAACCCCGGATTTAATTGATGGACATCAATCAATGAGTCACTGATTCTGCCTGGTCACATGGAATTAATTTAGTTTTTGGTTCATTGTTCATTGTTCATCATATTCTTTATTTATTTATTTCATTCATTTTGTTTATTTTATTGTTTATTCATTCATTTTCTGTTTAGTTATGTAGTTGTCCCTGTACACCACATGTGTCAAACGCAAGGCCCGTGGGCCGAATCCGGCCCGCCATGTCATTTTACGTGGCCCGCGAATCCGCCAGCAAAAAATAAATAGAAATGAAATTTTTTCTTTTTTTGTTTTCTTTTTGGAAAAATAATTTAAAGTTAGACTTGAAAATAAAAGTATCCCCATGGTCTAAATTATGAGATAGAAAGTTGAAATTATGAGACAGCATGTTGTCTGTGTACCGACATTAAAACTACCACAACAGGTGGACAGGAGAGGCAACAGCCCGTAAAGCGGTTTTCCAACAATTGAAAAAGGTCGACAAATAATCCCAAAATGTCCACGAAGAGAAAAATTGATGCAGAGGGAAGAAAATGTAATGAAAGATGGGAAAGCGAATACATGTTTGTGCTTCAAGGAGAAAACGTGTCTGTCTTCTGTGTTATGAGGCGTGTCGGTGATGAAGGAATACAATTCACGTTGGCATTTTGACACCAAACACGGAGCTAAATTCAGCCTCCAAGAAAAACATCAAACTGTCCAAGAATTAAAAGGCAGACTGCAATCACAGCAGAATATATTTACACAGCTACAGCCCAGTGCATGCTGAAGGTATGTGAGCAGAGCTCCGACCAGATACAGACTTTTACAAATGTCAGTTTGTGAAGAAACACCATCGCAGACCGAGTTCATGAACGAGCAGCAATCTAACAACACAGCTAGCTAAGAGACGAGCAGGTACTTGTGTTTTTAATGAACTGTTGATGAAAGCACAGACAACACGGATACATCATCTATCCATGTTCATCAGACCTGACTCTCAGTGAGCAGCTCTTGGATGTAGCTGCCATGCACAGGACGACGACAGGGAGGAACATTAGTGATGCAGAGAGGTGACACAAACAGCTTTGAACAAAGTTAATGTCAGAACTTGTGTTTGATATTTGTCTTTGTTATTTTCTTCAATAGTTTGATCTTTGATAGAGTCATGTGGGTTTCTGAACCCTCAATTAAAATGATTTATTTTATAATAACAGAAATGTGCTTAAATATCATTTTACATTTATATAACTGCATGTACAATATGTTTCCACTTAAATAAACAATAATCAAATGCAGAGAGAGTTATTAAACAATATGTTAGGAGAAGTTACAGTTATACAGTCTTACAGTTACAACCGGCCCTTTGAGGACGACCGTGATGCTGATGTGGCCCAGAGTGGAAATGAGTTTGACACCCCTGCTGTACACCATGAAAATGCTCTGTAGCAACCCTGAGATTACGATTTCATTGATTAATATCAGATTTAGAAGTTTTCCCTATTTTTCCAAAATTGTGTGGCTTCCTAAATTTAATTTTGTGTTAAATTCTGTTAGTTAAAACAATGGTGTCTTCTGGCGTACACTGACCACCATCATTCGTCGATACTAATTTATGGGTTAATAAATCATAATTAAGTTATTCATAATTGTATATTGTGATATTATTTAATCATTATTTATTAAAACTGCTACAAGCAATCACCCTACAGTGAGGACACCTTAACAGCGGTCGCACAGACACAGTTAGCACTGAGGCCTTTCAGTCAAACAAATGTGCACGTTGAGATCTGTGGTTCACTCCACCGACATGGAAATATAAGATTGGCCGTTATAAATAGATATGATTCACGCTGAGGTTTGTGCGCAGCACAGCAACAGCAGATACCTTTAGACTAGAAGTGAAACCGATGTCTAGTTACACCTGGGAGGTTCACACCTGAGTTGTATTTGTGCCCTGCATCTATCCCTAAACTCAAGCTCCATTTTATACTGTTTCAATAACATCTCACTTTCATTCTCAGCAGAGAAAGTTTACTAGTAATGAAGACACATAAATCACTGTGTTCATCCAATCAACTTTTTAAATTCAGTATTTAATCAATCGTCACTGTCAATCCCATCGTGCATTCGTCCTCTTCTATCGTCTGGAATGGTCCCCGCAGTGTGCTGTTGGAAAGCGCGAGTTTCATTTTGTGCATGCACATACCATCGCGAGTTTCATGTCTTTCCCGAGCTGCAGTTTATAAACATCGTTGCCCCGTTGAAGTTTATCAAATGTAATAGGCTTCTCTTTTTTTTGTCTGGCACAAAGTCACAGAAGACAGCGCTGGAAGTGGCAGGCAAACAAAACACAGAAAGATCAAGAGGTGCACTGGCCAGCTCGGTTAGCAAGACAGACATCTTAGAAAGCCAGCACAGCAACTTCATGTTACTGTTATTTGCTGACATCAAACTTTGAGATGCGAGAAAAACAAGTTCACGTGATTGCTGTTCTTGTGATTTTTTTTCTCTTTTCATGACCAGAGGGATAGTTACGCTTCACCCTCTCAGATGTATACATTGATATCCGCTTTGACACGGGGGAGGCGGGGCACTTTTGTAATTTGTGATTCCTTTTTGGACATTTCAGACGCACTAGGGGCCCTCTGGTGGCCACGGGGGCCCTAATCAGGAGCGAATTATTTGGAAAGGTTCTCTTTCAGGAAAGATGCCGATATTCTGTGACTTTCGCAGTCATGCTGATAGTGATTGTGAGAGATTGCAGGAGAGCTCGGACCGGACACTGTGCAGGGACAGCAGGAGTGTGCTTGACAGAATTAATCAATCAGACTGCGTGGGCCTCCGTCTCCTCCTGACCGTGGAAACCAAGACGACACAGTCGGGTCAGGGATGGGGAGGGACGGGCCGCTCTGAGTCATCTGTCAGCACGTTACCTCCATCAATAATTCACTGAGACACGCACAGCCAACATGCATTCTGACAGGAGAGCGAGCATGCAAATGTTGGCACAGGCGTGAACATTTAGATAGACTCATCGGTGTTTATCTGAAATACCCTCTCGTGTGTTCACTAAAGAAACTGAGAGACTTATGGCTGATGTTGAACAGTTATCAAAATAGTAGCTGCAGGCTCTCGGTCATGCACTCACTTTGCTGCCTCATTACCTTGTTTTAAAGCCAGTCGTTCTGACGCTATTGTGTTTTTGAAACTCGGCATCAGTTTACACTACTAATAGTTTTGATCTCTGAATGCCCACCCCAGAACCAGCTGTATTAGTTGTCAACAAACCTCCCGTCAACTCATTGGATATTCACACACTGGAGAATTGGCTTTGTGGTGTGGAGCAACAAGGTGAAGCTGCCCACACTGAGACCAATGTTTCAGTAAAACTGCCTCCATCAGAGAAAGGAAGCTTTGATCATTTAGTGTTTGAATAATAAATGGGATGGCAGCGACAGTGTTCATTTGAATTGATAAGTTATATTTTGTACAGATGTTTGTTAATGGTGGGCCAAAAAACAACAAGAAATCAACAGTTTAAATGATTGTTAGTGCAGTAACTCTGTGAGTGAAACCACCTTCTTGGAGTGTGTGGTTGATGACTTGTGTCGTCATCCCAGCGAGATCTCAGACGCCTCAGTGACACATCTGGCACAAATAACCAATTTATAACAGCTAAATTTAGCATTCAGTCTTTTAAAGGGCCACCAGTCCTAGAAATGAGGCTCCCACTAACACACCACTGTGAAGCTGCTGTGAGCAGTGAGAGCTGTCACTCTGCTGTGGATTGGCCCTCAGTGGTAGTGTACTTCAGCTGGAGGATTAGTAAAGTCAAGCCCTCCTCTATCTAATGCGGGTCTGGTTACTGATTTCAATACGGCCACTGGTGATTATTTTCAGTCAGCCAGTGCTGTGCTGTGTTGTATGTTGCCTGCTGTGCTACTACATAACTCCCTAAAAGCGATCTTTAAGAATACTGCCGAGCTTTTTAAATAATTTGAAACACTTCTTAGTTTCTGTCATTCCCAACAGCAGCAGTACGGCAGCAGTTGGTGTGCCCGCAATGAATTACACCACCGGCAGCACGTGATTATATCCCTCCTGTTGGCGTGACGTGATGACAAATGAAGGACTTGTCTCCCACTTTCAGAGGGAGCGAGAGCACCCTGCAGCCTCGCTCCTCTCACACCTGATTCTGGGGCAACGTTTAAGTGATTTTTTTTTTGTGAGAATAAATGGAAGCGTGTGTTCTGTGATTATAATTACCACACCATACCAAGTAGTCTTCTAGCATAGAAAAGTATTTCATTCCAGGTGTATGTGTATTCTTCATCTACTATTTACTATTGTGAATATGTAATGTGCCATGAACACATATTTATATCTTTACACCCTCCTTACACCCTCCTACTCCAACTCATAATTCTTCTGTTGTCAGTCAGTTAAAGTCCAACGCTGCCCTTATCGTAGCATTAAAACTTGATCCACACACTCACTATTAACCTCCCTGAGGCACAGCGAGCCACTCGGTAATGGCGAGCGCCCCTCGATATGGCTTGTGTTCATTTAGGGAGCTTAATGAATTACAAGGGCTTCATAATGAGTGTGTCTGAGCAGTGCTGTGAGGAGGTCAGATGGTTTGAATAACTAATGAACCCAATCAGCAGTCAGAACTTTAGCATTCATGGAACATTTTAGTATATGCTGTTGTAGAAGACATAGCTAGCTACATATTACAACCCTAGCCCCCCCGCCACCACCGCCACCGCCGGGAGACTCGAACAAAGTAATTTGTTTTTTCATTTCCTGTAGGCCTTTGCAGAGGCAGTTATAACTCCCAGGTCCCATCAGAGAAGTACAAGGGAAGTAGGCCGAGCTCTACTTGGGTAAAAATAGACGAGAAAACTTCACAACTTGCAGCGTGCACTGATTGGCAAAAGCATATCAAATTTCTGTCGGTGTAGTTCAGAGAGATTCCATCATGTTCCTGAGGATATACACCATTCGTGGTATCTTTTCAGATGCCTTCAGGGTCCCGTTCTATTCCTTCAAACGGATGTTTTAAAGGATGTTTTGGCAATTATTTTACCACTGCAAAAACCATTTAAAAGTTAATTTAGATGCAATATAAGAGGAAACTGTTTGAAATGTCTCTGCAGTGTTTATAGTACACCTGATGATTTCTGAAATGTAACCAACAAAGCATAAGGACAGTCGTTTTCATCAGATTTTTGTCATCCGTCATGATCTGCTGTTTTATTGTCTCTGTGAACAATGCAAAACAGATTCTAAATCGAATTTCTCCCAAAATGAGTTGAGTACTCAAGACTGTCAAGAGAAATTACCGTACAGTTCCAGTTTGATTTCCTATTACCTTCCAGTTCAGTGAGGTAAACATCAACTAAGAATGAACTCTTTTATTCTCACATATGTTCTAATATATAAACATAGTATTCCACAGCAGTAGACATAGTATTATAGCAAACGTTTAAGGATTTTAGGATTTATCGTTATAACCTTCATGCTAATCAGCACTAAGCACAAAGTGTTAGCATGCTAACGTTTGACAAATCGAGATTTTGACCACTAGATTACACTTTAAGAGATCACCAAAGTTCATCCTGGGCAAACGTTAATTTACCAAATTCCTTTGCAACCCGTCCGACAGTTCAATCACGTTCATCAAGACAGTTCACTCAAAACCCTTAATGTCAACCTCGTGGTAGCACTAAAGGGAAAATTCCGTCATTAGGATGCATCATCTGGAAACACTGAAAAATGAGCTTTGACCTTCCAGTGATGCTAGATGAAAAAGCAGAGGATCACCAAAGTGAGCAGGCTTCATTCTCTTGGGATGAATGTTTGTACAAAACATGATAATTCATTCAATAGTTGTGGTGCACTGATCAACACATAGATTGCCATCGCTAAAGCTACATCACTAGTGTGGCTATAAACTTCTGTGAAACATTTATCTTCTTTTACCCGAGGACTAGAAGCATTAGTTGGTCTACTTTCTTAGTGATCTACACACTAATTGTGCGTATGTACACAGAGGTAGATACACTCCAACACATGCACTGAATCACGTATCCCCTCCCATAATCTCCTCCCCAATCCCCTGGCCCCTGTCATTCAGATCTATGAACTTCCATTAGCAACCATCTGTTTCAACCTGCAGCAAAGCTATTAAACTACACACACACACACACACACACTCAACGTATGGCTGACTAACTTCTTCTAAGCCTCGAGAGAATTTGCTGAAGCATTGCCTGTTTAACCTTCAAAGGAGAAGCCAGATGTAAACTCACCAACAGCAGCTCACAGCAGCACAGTGGCTCTGTTTGGACCTGGCATTAATGTGTCTCCGTGATCTGATCACAAGTGGACAACTCTTACCCGTCAGTTCAGAGTGACCACTTCCCAGCGCCATATGCAAATAAACGTTAAATAAAATGTAACCATTATCATTTCCCATTTGCAAAGACCAAATGTGTTGCGTATTGTTGTGGAATAAGAACATATTTGTCAGTTAAGTGAACCTAAAACACAATGTTAATGTCTACTGGCGGTCCCAGGGGACCTCCATGCTGCGGACGCCGCCGACAATGGCGAGACACTGCCGACACTACCAATGCTAGCGACGCACACATACTGTAGCTTCAGAAAGCCGGGGATGAAAGCGGTCTGGTGGCAGATCTGTGCAGAGCTTGAACAAAAACACGTCCGCGACAAGCGATGAAGCTATAACTATACATTAAGTAGAGGTGTCACAATCTCGATTCTACATCAAAAAATCAATTTCAACCTTCAAAGTCAACAGCAGGATTGACTAATCTCCCATTTTCTCTCCACCCATGCCTTAAAAAAATAGACTTACTTCAAAGTACCTTACAGGTAGCCTCTTTTCGAGACACAAAGGCCATTGGCGTAGTCCGAGATGATGGAGTGACAAAGAGAACTGTAAAACCCTCTTGCTTCTCTGAAGTCACCGGTGTGGCAACATTTTGCCATGAGTTATGCAAACAACAAACGTGTGTGTAGACTGCAGAAGATTTAGAGACCGCAGCAACCAGTCTCTGATCACCCCAAGCAGAGGAAACAGAGCTCAACAAACTGTTTGCTATCTCCACCTAAAATCGATTGTGTGTCTACATCTCTTTGTACTGTAAAGCAGTGATTCTCAACTGGTGGGTCGCGACACAAAAGTGGGTCACGGACCCGTTTTCAGTGGGTCGCGGGCCTTTGCCTGACAAAAAAATAAATAAATAAGTGATTTTATTTTGAAGGGCATTTTTTATGCAGCGGAATTATTCCAGCATTTACGGCACTTGTGGTGTGGGTTGTGAAAGTCAAATCATAGGAAGATCTCCAAAATACATAAATGGCCAGAGAGACCAGAGTCATTAGACTCTGACTGGACAGACTCATAGAGGTGAATTCTTCAAACACTAATTTCTCTTTTTGGAAGATGAGAAAAATAATATTGTGGATTTTTCACTTCACCCTGAATGGACTGAATTCAAAGCTGCAGGGCAATTCAGTGAAAATATTTTTTCTAAATAGAATTTCATTACGTAATTAATTTTTTAATCCAGCCATTATTTTACTTGAAATGAGAAGAACATGTATCCATGTATTTCTATGTATTTATAATCCATCCAGTTAAATTTGAAAAATGAGAATAATATTTGTTAAAATATAATGTGTGCTTTCTTTATTTGATTTGACAGTTTACTACACAGAGACGTTACTACTACTAGACGTCTTTAATATAGATATGTATAATGATGTAAATGGTATATATATATAAAAATGATTATATATATATAATTTGGGTCGTGGGTCCTGGCTTGTCATTAAGGGGTGATGGTGGGTCCCGCAGCCAGACCAGTTGAGAACCACTGCTATAAAGCATGTGGGTGACGACCGGCAGAGATGTCACGGTGCATTCAGGTGTACCTCGTAAACTTGGAGAAACTCAAGCTGTTGCTGTAAACTATACCTTAAAGCCTTTATCAGTTGAAAACATTTTTTAAATAATTAATTTAATTCCTCTTGATGCAATGCATATGTCTAGGGCTTTTATTTTGAAAGGTCAGAACAGAATGAGTGAAGCGGTTATGGGCTGCTGTTGACAACATGGGAGCGATAAAGTGATGCTATTTGAATGACATCATGAAGTATAGTTGTGGATCACTTCTCTCCGTGAGTAACACACGTCAGTTGAGTAAGAGGTCCTTTAACTTCGCCCAGGACAGAATCACGTGCGTACCTTCGAATGTGGTCTCAGCGTACGGATCTCAGTGCTTGATCAATGTAAGTGGACTGTGCTAATGCTGCTGCCCTATACTGATGTGTCAACCTTCATGCTCTCTCACACACACACACACACACACAAGGACACACACTGGGAGGTCATTACAAACACACACACAGGATAGGCTACAGCGTTGTGTTGTATAAACATATTGTCGTATATCTGGATTATATTATCTATACTATTAGATATCACTCCCACTGATGAAAGGTCACAAAATCCCACCCACTGTTTCTTGGCAGTATTTCACATTTGACAAAATGTCAGAACCTGATCTGCGTCATGGCAGTTCGTTGCCTCCAGCACTTTTCTTTACATTGTCAATGCACACATTTGTTTTAGCTTTGAATTTACCATTTTCAGCTCCAGTTGAATGCTCTGCTTTCCCTTTTTTTCCCTCTAAACAAATGTCAGTGCACAGCAGAAGATTTATATATATATTTTTTGCCGTGTTCCTGCCTCACACAAAGTCATTCATTTGATTGACAATATGGGTTCCAGACCAGGAAGTGTGTGTGTGTGTGTGTGTGTGTGTGTGTGTGTGTGTGTGTGTGTGTGTGTGTGTGTGTGGGTGGTTGGGGGGGTTGATACAGCATCTAATTATCCAACTCCTCCAAAGGAAAAAAAAATGCTTTCCGTGTTTAAGCAACTTGTTCACGTAGCAATAGCATCTGCTTCACTCCTTCATTTCCCTGTCAGCGAGAGACAAATGAATGGAAATGACTGCTTTGTGCTTTTATGCAGCCGTCTCTCCAAACTGCATAAAACATATATTTCTAGTCTCCCATGTGCGATTTTTGAATCTGCAGAGAGGCGAGAGATAGAGACACTTGAATCAGGAGTCGCTGTGCTAAAATGCAGACGTTTCTTTTCTTTCTTTCTGCTTTTTTTTCAATTGCAAGGCAGTGCTCTTGTCTGTTCGTTGTTTTCTTTCCTAGAGGGCACAATTGAAAAAGATCATTTTTATGAAAGGGGCTTTTGAAAAACAGCTCAGCAATCAAACATTAAATATATGTTCTACTGCTGTGTGGTGGAAAAAAATGAAATAAGCTCTGCGCACAACAACAAAAGGCACAGTACGGTCATCTGCTTTTCCTAGTGAGAGGATTTTGTAGAATGGTAAAATAATGTTTTGTAAAACATATCATAGTTCACTAAGCAGATCAAAATCCACCCCACCTCCAATCTCCCAGCCCTCCACCCTATCGGATCCCTCAATCTCCGCTGCCTCCACCTCATCCCAGCGATTATCCACCAGCTCCCTCTTATCCGCTTCATCAGCTGATAGGCCTTATAGCAAAATGGTTCCCATGGGAGGAAGTCGATATGTAACATTTTGTGGATACAGACAAAGGAGATGGAGAAACCTCCCCATTTTGAATCAATCCAGTGTTAAAAACTGTTTAATTGCCTTAGTAGTTCTTTGCATAAAAATCTATGGGGCAGTGAAATTGCACATTCCCTGTGTACGTATTATACATTTTATTTTGGTTCAATAATGTTGTTGTTTTTTAACTTGATCACTGGGGGGCTAGATGTTGCTTGTGGGCGAAGTAGCTGTCGGTCGTGAGGTAGATGATCCATATCTGAAAGCTGGCCTGATATCCGTGGTCTGCCTTTTTCTCCTTTCTTGTGGAATGAACAAGGCAAATAAGGGGCTTGTGTCCTGAAAGGGGGCTGTTAGATCCTGACAGACCATTGATCATAACAACAGGGGCTGTTTTCACAGTATGGTGCTCTTACATAACCAGATACACACATGTACACACACAGAGTAACCACATGTAAATCAATCAACAAATGTCTATCTTACGGTATTTCATGTTTTGGGCACATAAATGACATTTGTTAAGTTATTCTGTCCAGAGAATACATTTACTTCAAGGCTTTTGAACACAACACAGGAGGGCAGCCTGTACATCCATTTAGATCAGCAACACACTGAGTTGTTAAGCTCTGTAGTGAGGAGGCACTGGTCTTTATTTTAGTGCAAATATGTGTGACGCAATTATTTTGGGATATCAAGGTGCACCGCCACATATAATCGTATTTCCTTTCCTCTGGCATTGCTGCTCTCTCAGTGATACATTTGCTGTCTGAGGTCTCCCGAAACCCTTTAGAAACCCAGTTAAGTCTATATACAATCTAGATCTCTTATTCAGGATTCTCGACTCAATTACAATTGCTGTTGTTTTTGTGAAAGAAGGATACTGACACATTATACAGAGATGCAGGATTGCAGAACTAAAAATGACAGCAAGGCTCCAGAATCACTTTTTTATTTCTTTTTTTTCACCGCCGTCCCGAAAAATGAAAACGCAGTCAAAAAATGATTTCAGTCTTGTACTTGAACAATACTTTGTTTGACACAGTAAGAAACAGATTCGATCAAGCAAAAGGTTAACCCCCCCCCCCCCCAAAGAAAACACGTTTAATTTCTCTGGCGGGCCCTTTGCATAATGTTGTCACTTATCATAACAATCTGATCCTCTCAGTGGCTAAAAACAAGAAGTTTTAGTGGAAATACATTGTATGTGCAGAAACTCCAAAAGGTTTACATTGCAGCCCATTTAGCTGCAGCACTCTAGCTCAATACTGGACCGGGTTTACATTTTAGTCATCTGATTGGCAAAATGCCACTTTTTGGAACGTACTCCTTTTATCCCAGAAAACACAAGATCCATTGGTTTGATGCTAGTTGTTGATGCTGTTAGTTTATCAATTCTGCTTTGTAGAGTAGAGAAATGGTCTTGCAATTATTGTATGATGAGCCTTTTCTCAATGATTGAAAGTAAGAAGCTGTCTTGTATACAGCTGACAAATCCACCACACAAAGAAAAACACAAAAAACTGACTTGAGTAGCTGATGTCGGTTTTCTTCTGATCATTGACTTTGTCTGCGAAACTGTGGCATTGAAGAAAATAAAGTGCCTCTGGAAAATGGAAAGATCTATTCTAACAGCTTCAGGGTATCAGAACATCAGCTTCAGAACTCGAATGATACTTTGAACTTTGAACTTTGAGAACTAAAAATGACAGCAAGGCTCCAGAATCACTTTTTTATTTCTTTTTTTTCACCGCCGTCCCGAAAAATGAAAACGCAGTCAAAAAATGATTTCAGTCTTGTACTTGAACAATACTTTGTTTGACACAGTAAGAAACACACAGGACACGATGGCGGCGCGCGTAGTCGCAGCGACCTCTCGCTCCTCCGACAATGCAGTGGTTTGTTTATTTAATAAGAGTCCGTCAGAAAGTTTGTCATGTTCGTCTCGTCTGTCTACGTTGGAGTATAAATACAATCAACAGGCTCTGCTAAACATCAGCAAGCTTCACTATACTTTGGACACTTCAATAGAGTCCATCATCGGGGAACTCGGATTACTCCGCCAGCCCGGGGCCACGTCGTACTCTAACACGGCGACCACAGCCCCGGTAAGGAGACTACCTCACCAGCCCGTGACCACATCGGACTCTACTGCGACCACAGCCCCGGTAAAGAGACATCGGAAACGGTGTGCGAGGAAGCAGAAGAGGGGTAAACGCGGAGGTATCCGAGCTAGGCTAGCGGCTAGCCCTACTCGTCCAGCCATACCATCCATCATCCTGGCTAACGTACGGTCTCTGGACCACAAAATGGACCACATACGACTGCTGAGGTCAGGAAATAGGACAGTGAGTAACTGCTGTGTGCTTGTTTTTACTGAAACATGGCTAAATGACAATATCCCGGACTCCGCTGTGCAACTCGATGAGCTAACATGCTATCGGGCGGACAGGGCCCATGCTAACGGATGTAAACAAAGAGGCGGGGGCGTGTGTGTCTACATACGTGACGTGTGGTGCCGAGACGCTGTGGTAGTATGCAGACACTGTTCACCACGGGTGGAGTTTATGATCATAAAGTGCCGTCCTTTCTACCTGCCGAGGGAATTTAATGCAGTCTTGCTAGTTGCAGTATATATCCCTCCAACCTCCAACAACAGTGACAGGAGTGCGGCACTCTGTGAACTGCATCATGCCATCAGTGAACAACAGACGGCTCACCCGGATGGTTTCATTGTCGTCGCAGGAGATTTTAATCATGCAAACCTTAAGACTGTTCTTCCAAATCTCTACCAGCATGTAAAATTCCCAACAAGGGAGGAAAACATCCTGGATTTAGTCTACACTTCACTTAAAGGAGCATACAAGGCCACCCCTCTCCCCCACATTGGACTCTCTGACCACCTCACTGTTATGCTAACGCCAGCATACAGGCCCAGAGTGAGAGTGAAAAAACCGGTTCGAAAAGAGATCACAGTGTGGCCCGAAGGATCAAGATCTGCTCTCAAGGACTGTCTCGCTACAACAGACTGGGACATGTTCAAACATGCAGCCACGTACAATAACAATATAGACAATGAGGAGCTCACAGACACTATTCTTTCCTACATCCGGAAATGCACAGATGATGTAACGGCTAAAAAGACCATCACCACTAGGGCTAACAAGAAGCCTAGCCTTGGCCATCAGCTGCTGCGGGCCAGAGACAAAGCCTTCAATGCCGGAGATTAGGGCTGGGCGATAAATCGATTTAATCGATTAATTCGAATGTGTGCTTTAAGGCGATGTGTTTTATTGAAAATCGAGAAAATCGCCCCCACCCCTCCCCCCCGTTGGGTTCCCGTAGTAGAGTGCGCGCGCATTGTTTACAAACTAAAACAATGGCGGCCAGCAGCTTCACTGCTGGCCGCCGCCGCCGCCACCTCACAACAACAACCCAGCATTTTGGAGACATTCACCAACTGTACTCCGCATGAGAAGAAGAGTGCCCGGTGGAAAGCCATCACGGATGCAGTCGCGATGTATATCGCAAAAGATATGGTGCCCATATACACCGTGGAAAAGCCGGGGTTTATTCACCGTCTCAAAGCTTTGGACCCCAGGTACGTGCTACCAAGCCGTAAACATTTTTCTGACGTTGCCTTGCCTCGGCTGTACAATAGTACACGCCAAAGGATCTCTGCGGAGCTGGAGGGGATGTCATTCTACTCCGCAACAACTGACCTGTGGTCCAGCAGGTTGACCCAGACACCGATCCACTTGACTGGTGGAAGCGTCACCAACTTAACTTTCCAAGGCTAAGTACTTTAGCAAAGAAATACCTCTCTGTGCCAGCTACAAGTGCCCCCTCTGAGAGGCTTTTCAGTGTGTAGGGGGGGCATTGTTACATGCCACCGTGCATGCCTGAAGCCAGAGGTAGTAGACAGGCTTGTCTTCCTGGCAAAAAATATTTAGAAAAAACATGCACTACTGTTTAATACTGTTGGTTATGTTGTGAATGCACTTGATTTTGTTTACATGCACTTATTTACTGTGCAAAATATGTTATGTTGATGTTAGATCAGATGTTGCACTTTTGAAAATGTGAATGTTAAAGGGTCATATACATTTTATTTCATGCTGTGTTTGTATCAGTGTATTCAGTTAGAAAAGCTTACTGTAAAAAGTTACATTTGCACAGTTGTTTACAATGGAAGGCTACTATTTAATGCCATTTAATGTTATGTTTAATTTAATTTTATATTTAAATGATTCAGGCAAACAAAAGAGTGACCAAATACTTTTTGTATACTACAGGCACCTTTCTACAATGTTCAGGTTTTGTTTGCACTTTATTTTTATCAACCTACTTGGGAAAATCATCACAAAATAAAAGAAAAAATTGTTTTCAACAGCTTCTGTCATCTGCAAAAAATTTTGGGGGAAAAAAATCGATTTAAATCGTGAATCGGATTTTTTGTAAAAAAATCGGAGATTTTTTTTTTAGGCCATATCGCCCAGCCCTACCGGAGATAGAAATGGCCTGAAAACAGCGAGAGCCAACCTGTCCCGGGGCATTAGAAAAGCAAAACAGGACTACTCTGAAAAAAGCATCAACCACTTCAAGGACAGCAGAGACACACGCAGCCTGTGGCAGGGCATCCAGACCATAACGGACTACAAGCCTGCTTCACAGACCTGTGATGACAACATCTCTCTGCTGAACGACCTCAACAGCTTCTTCGCACGGTTTGAATCAACAAACACCACTAGCCCACAGAAAACCTCACCCTCCCCCCACGACCAGGCCCTGTGCCTGTCTGCTGCAAGTGTGAAAAGAGCACTCTCCACCATCAATCCCCGAAAAGCAACAGGCCCAGACAACATCCAAGGCCGCACACTAAGGGACTGCGCAGAGGAGCTAACAGATATCTTCACTGTTATCTTCAACACTTCTCTGAGTCAAGCTGCTGTCCCATCACACCTCAAAACCTCCATCATCATACCTGTACCCAAGAAACCGGCTCCATCCTGCTTCAATGACTATCGCCCCGTGGCACTGACCCCCATCATTATGAAGTGTTTTGAACGGCTAGTCATGGCCCACATCAAGTCCATCCTCCCCCCCACCATGGATCCCTCTCAGTTTGCATACAGAGCAAAACGTTCCACAGAGGACGCAATCTGCTCTGCTCTCCACCCAGCCCTCACCCACCTAGAAAAAGCAGACTCGTATGTAAGAATACTTTTCATAGACTTCAGCTCAGCATTTAATACCATAATCCCACAACAACTCATCTGCAAACTGGACCAGCTGGGGTTCAACACCCCACTGTGCAATTGGGTCCTGGACTTCCTCAGTGAGAGGCAACAAGCAGTACGTGTCGGCAACAACACCTCACGCAGCATCACCCTAAGCACTGGGGCCCCACAAGGCTGTGTGCTCAGCCCCCTGCTCTTCACCCTGCTGACTCATGACTGCGAACCTACATACAGCACCAATCACATGGTGAAGTTCGCAGACGACACCACTCTGGTTGGTCTCATCACCAAGAACAATGAGACCAACTATAGGAAGGAGGTCAACCTTCTGACCACGTGGTGCAGCGACAACAATCTCCTGCTGAATGTCACCAAAACTAAGGAGATTGTTGTTGACTTCAGGAGACGCCACACTGTACACCTGCCACTGACCATCGATGGTGCTGCTGTGGAGCAAGTAGAAAGCACCAAATTCCTGGGGGTGCACATCACTGACGACCTCTCCTGGGCCACCAACTGCGCATCACTGGCAAAGACAGCCCAGCGGCGCCTCTACTTCCTTCGCAAGCTGAAGAGAGTAAAAGCCCCCACATCAGTGCTGACATCATTTTACAGGGGCACCATTGAAAGCATCCTATCCAGCTGCATCACTGTGTGGGGTGGTAGCTGCACCCAACACAGCAGGAAAGCACTCCAACGCATTGTAAAGACAGCCGGACAGATCATCGGTGCCCCACTCTCCTCGTTACAGGAAATATACACCACCCGCCTCACCCGGAAAGCCATTCAAATTGCAAGCGACACCAGTCACCCTGCACATAGTCTGTTCAGCCTCCTACCCTCTGGAAGAAGGTACAGGAGCCTCCGCTGCCGCACCACCAGACTAAAGAACAGTTTTACCCACCAAGCTGTCAGGACACTGAACTCTCTCCCCTCACTCCCCCCAATCATATCCTCCAGCCTGAGGGAAGCTGAAGCTGAAAGTACAGAAGTACTGTAAATATGTACTCATATTTATATTATATTTATTGCCCACTTTTCACACACACACATACACACACAGTATTATATTAATTGCCCATTTTCCCATCATTATTATATCAATTGCCCACCTGCCCCTACATTATTAATTATTTATTACATTAATTGCCCACTTTTCCCGTTTTTATGTGTATTGAATGTTTTATTGTAGTATAGTATATGTTTTAACTAGGATATCTGTCTTCACTTAGCCTAGGAAGTGTTTTATGTTTTATGTGTTGTGCTGCACTTTATGTTCCACCGTGGGAGAGTGGGAAACGTTATTTCGATTCCTTATATGTCCTGACATGCAAGAATTGACAATAAAAGCTACTTTGAACTTTGAACTTTGAGAACTAAAAATGACAGCAAGGCTCCAGAATCACTTTTTTATTTCTTTTTTTTCACCGCCGTCCCGAAAAATGAAAACGCAGTCAAAAAATGATTTCAGTCTTGTACTTGAACAATACTTTGTTTGACACAGTAAGAAACAGATTCGATCAAGCAAAAGGTTAACCACCCCCCCCCCAAAGAAAACACGTTTAATTTCTCTGGCGGGCCCTTTGCATAATGTTGTCACTTATCATAACAATCTGATCCTCTCAGTGGCTAAAAACAAGAAGTTTTAGTGGAAATACATTGTATGTGCAGAAACTCCAAAAGGTTTACATTGCAGCCCATTTAGCTGCAGCACTCTAGCTCAATACTGGACCGGGTTTACATTTTAGTCATCTGATTGGCAAAATGCCACTTTTTGGAACGTACTCCTTTTATCCCAGAAAACACAAGATCCATTGGTTTGATGCTAGTTGTTGATGCTGTTAGTTTATCAATTCTGCTTTGTAGAGTAGAGAAATGGTCTTGCAATTATTGTATGATGAGCCTTTTCTCAATGATTGAAAGTAAGAAGCTGTCTTGTATACAGCTGACAAATCCACCACACAAAGAAAAACACAAAAAACTGACTTGAGTAGCTGATGTCGGTTTTCTTCTGATCATTGACTTTGTCTGCGAAACTGTGGCATTGAAGAAAATAAAGTGCCTCTGGAAAATGGAAAGATCTATTCTAACAGCTTCAGGGTATCAGAACATCAGCTTCAGAACTCGAATGATCCCAGAGATCAGACTCGCTACACCAGCAAAGCTCTGTCTTATTGTAACGTCTGTGCTCCAGCAATTAGAAGTGATCTTCAGAGGAGCCGTTTGCCGGTTGTGCAGGTGCTCCCACCAAGGCTGCTGGATCAGCCTGCAGTGTGACTGCAGGAAATGAAAAGTTGGACTGTTTGTGAAAGACAAAAAGGGACGTGTTTGAAAGGACATGAGAGGTCATGCAGCTCATGTTGCTCACAGTAGGAATGACATTCGTGTCTTTTTGCCTGGCCTCCTGTTGACTATGTTTAAACATTCTCATCATGGTTAATGTACACAATCCCCACCACTTGTCCTCACAGAGTAAGGACACTCACGCAGAGAGGCCAAAGGAAGCAGAGGTCGGCTTGCCTTTATTTTGCTCTTCCATCAGACCAGGCAGTTAATCTTTGCTCGGCCCCGGCTTATCTAGGTGCCTGCCAGCCGAGCCCCTGCCCAGGGAGAAAGGCATCTATCGCCTCAGCCCTCTCTCCCCCCACGTCTCCTCCCTCCCCTTGCCTTCCCCCTCATCTCACTTCTTCTTGGCGGCTGAATGGACGAGGTGGCCGCAGAATTATTCTCCCCGTTCCATTTCTCCCAAGTTTGCATTCATTTGCGGAGCGCTGTCACTTCTCTTCTGTTGTGTTTGTTTCTTAAGTGGAAGCCGTACAGAGTCTGTCTCAGCTTGTTGCATCGTCTCATATCAGTTGTGGCATTGGCCTGCAATAGTGGTTATGCAAAAAAGAAATGGGGCTTTTATTTGTGTTAGAGCACATTCGCAGAGGCCCAGGATCCCCAGAGCTCCCCTGGTGGCACTGTTTCACACATGCTGTGTGTGTGTGTGTGTGTGTGTGTGTGTGTGTGTGTGTGTGTGTGTGTGTGTGTGTGTGTGTGTGTGTGTGTGTGTGTGTGTGTGTGTGTGTGTGTGTGTGTGTGTGTGTGTGTGTGTGTGCGTGCGAAAATGTGTGCGTGCGATAATAATGAATTAAGTCTCAAACCCAGATGCTTTGTTCACAATAATAGAAAACATAGAAAAGCAGCAGATCCTCACATTGGAGAAGCTGGTTCAAGATAATGTTTGGCATTTTTCCCTGAAAATCAATGACTTAAACTATGAATCAAATCAAAATTGTGAACTGGATCAGACCAATCATTTATCGCAGGTGTACGTCGCACACATCCAGTCGAATCCCCGAATGAACAAAAATTGAAACCTTTTGGAACCTCACGTGTTAATCGTCGTTTGTTTTTAGTCAACTTAAGTCTAAATTATCTTCGTATCTTGTCTACTCAAGTCTTCAGCAGGAGTTTTGTGTTTACGCTTTCAAACTCTGTTACATCTGCCTCTCCTTTGCAGCCCATTGCCTTCCTCCTCTTCCTCTTCCTCCTCCTCATCCTTGTTTTCTACCCCACTGTCTTGAGCTTTGACAGCCTGTCATAATATAATGACCTAACACGTTTCATGATTGGCAAGTGTATTTTCATACAGGGGCTTGGAGATGTGGTTTGATGCACAGTTAACTTGTTTTTCCCGCTGACTGGCAGGTGGCTCCCCAAACTACACGGACAGCAAGCCTGTTGGTTTGTTTATTGCCCATTTAATTCATCCTGTGTTTGAAAAGCTATACGGCAGCTGTCGGCTATAGCTTTGGCTCATTTGAGGCAGTGACCAGGGGAATGGGACACTGCCTTCCTCTGCCGAATGAGTGACAGGGAAAAGGTGTTGCGACGGGAGGAGAAGGTAGGGGAAGATAGGAGTTTGCCTAGAGGCAGCGGTGGAGACAGGAAGTACTGAAGGGAGGGTGGGAGGGAGGGAGGGAAGGGAGGAGACAGTTGAGGAGAATTGTAGCTATATTGTAGTTATATTGTAGCTGTGAACGTCGCAGTGTAGTATGTGTTTACAATTTAGCTGTAGGTGAAAAATACTACAACTCCTCAAGACCCAAGCCGAGTTCCTGTCTTGCTTGCCGCCTGCTTATTAAAGTGACGGGGATTAGCCCCCAAGTTAGCAACATCTCCATCAGCTATTCTCATTTTAATGACAAGCTGCTCCAAGTTTTGCTCGGCACCCCCCGAAAAAAAAAACACTTGGCCGCCGGGCCTAACGACTGGACTGGCCGAAAACCCCGTAAAATTTCTTGCATCTTCATTACAAATAAATTCCTTGCTGTCCCATCACATCAGACAAAACTTGAAACGATTAGGTTATACCTCACACACACACACACACACACACACACACACACTGAACGCAGGTGTTTCAATGTAAACGTCTATGTGCATGATAATGACATATTTTAGATCGCTCATTTGTCCTCTCTCTTGTTTTGAACCCTGACTGGCTGCACTACCATTACAGATGAGAGCTGCTTCTTAAGGGCAGCCACGGCAAACTATGCTAAGTGAAGGCGGAGGAGTACATCTATTCTTTTAAATTGGTGCTAATGGCAGACTATTTAAAAGTCAATTAATTGCTAGGGGCCAAATGCTCAGTGGCAGTTAATGCTGTCACAACTCTGAGTAGTAATTGGATGTGTTGATGGGACGTGCCTGTGTGTGCTGGTGTGTATTCCTCTTGTCAGAAGCCGGGTGGCCGTCTACGGCACATCCAAAAACTCTCAGCAAAGGGACCGTCTGTTGCAGGTGAATATTTTCCATGAAGCAGAGCACCATGGGGAGCAGCATATCAGCCTAGATTCAGTTTGTACTGTAGTTTGTGGAGTTCAATCTACTGTTTTTTTTATAATAATAACAATAATTTGAATTGTATTTTGCACTATTATTCCTGGAATCATTTGAATCTCTCTTCTATATCCCTTTTAGTTATTCTCAGTTTGACATCACTACCCTCATCTCTAGTCTCACCTTTTCACTCTCTTCCTCACTATATTGTCCTACTCTGTGTGGAGAGAGAGGGAGGGAGGGACGGAGGGGTAAGGCCTGAGATCGATGTTGGTCCTGTGCACACAGAGACCGGCAGCTGGCTGAATCGGAGTGATCGATCAGGCACAGAGCATTTGCTCTGCCAGACTGCTGGGCCTTTGTGGATGGAGATTATTTCTAAATTATTACAGGAGGCAGATGCTTGTCAGAAGATGCTCTCTGTCAAGGTTAGACTGCTTCAGCGCTACCTAGATCCCTCCTTCTCTCTCTCTCGCTCTCCCTCCATCACACTTTTGCTTTCTTCATCTTTTTTAATTCACCTACTTTCCCTCCTTTTATCTTTCACCATTTCTTTCTCTCCCCACAAGGGCTTTTCAGTAATTTTACAGATTCCACATTGGTCTTTTATATTATGTATCTGTCTTTGTGCTGGCCTGTTGTTTCCCCAACAGGAGATATGTTGAGCAAGTTATAAGTGAGATAAAAGGCACACAATGTTTACCACTCAGGTAATGAGAAACTGAAAATGACGTTGAGTAAATTGACTTCATACACACAGAATGTGCTGCACAGTATCATCTTTGACCAACGTTAGTCTATAATGACACTGAATACAACAGCAGGCAGATTTAAATAAGGCATTTTCATTCCCTGCCCTTCAACAAAGCTGAGTGCCTGATTCTTTAAAAATATACAGGGATATACAGTACAATGGAGCTTTTCCTTTAAATTCCAATAAAAAAGGAACATAAAAAGGATCTCCACGATAGTTAAAAGAACAGTCTGCACCTTGTTTAATTCATCCAAGGACAGGTGAACACATCCATTTCATTATGGAGTTGATGTGTTTCACCTATTTGAGCAGTAATTATGTGTCCAATCAAATGTTGCACATGTTTGAAGCAAATTTGTAAGAAGAGAATGTGGCTATTTTCAAGAGGTTGTGAAAAGATTACACATGATATAAACAAGCAGCAAGTGGCATGTCATGTTTCTCACCTTAGCATGCGTGAATGTCAATTTATCGAATGGATTTGTCTCCTCTGTCTTCATGCATCATTGAGCATTTTTGTCAGCCAACATGGGGGCAGAAAGAGGGATGACATGATGGAAAAGATCGATTCGAACATGATACATCGCAGTTACTCCATATGTATCTTCGACCCAATGGCTACACTTTACTTATTGATCATTCTTATTCATTGTGTATTTGAATAATATTCATTTTCTCAAGCTCTTTTTGTAAGTAAATGTGCATTGAAATGGGTGGAAACATGAAGTCCTTAATGCAACTGGAAGCCGGGGGGAAAGATGGCTTCTCTTAAATACGCTCTTCAACCGCCCTAAATACGTCCGATTTACATGTTTTACCTTGTTAGCTAGCAAGCTAGCCACCAATGTGTCAAAGTAATGTTTCTGCTGTGCAAGACTGAACACATCCAAAACCAACAAGCTCTTTCAAACTCTTCCTCAACATGTGGCAATAATGTTGACACAATCTGCGGTTGAAACAAACATTGAGAGTATTATTATTGAGTGCAGATGGTTTTTGGATGGTTCTTTGAACTCCAGATGATATTTCACGAATAAAATACAACTTCATATACAGTACTATCAGTCACTCTAGTGAATTATCAGCTCAGAAAATAGAAAATCTGCATCATGAGGGTTTGAAATGAAAAGAAAATGTATTGACTTTATAATTTTGCATGCAGTAACTTTACACATTTCGTCATTTTTTTCACAGTCATCCCCTTTTGTATTTGGGAGTGGATATGTTTTTATAAATTGGAGATCCTACATTCTTGTACCACCACTTTCAGCTCATGTGAATGCTGAGCATCAAAGCCCTCGTTAGATATTCAGAGAATCTTCCCTCAGTGACCAAGGAGTATAGACTCGATGAAGACGAGCCGCAGCAGAACATTGTTAGCCAGATGTCGTTTGCGTTAACATATGAAACCTGCCAGCTGGTCCTATACCACACAGTGAAAACAATGGCTTCATCTGTTAGTCAGAAGACATATTGACATTTGAAATGTCATCATACTGTATCTGCAATTATAGATCCATCTAATATTGTTTTTGCTAATGGAAATTGAATGTTAATTGGATTTACAAATACGACAGATCTAAACATGATCTTTTTTTTCTGGATCTGGAAGACTAAAGTGCATCAGGAACAACATACACAAGAATTTCAAAAGCAGCTAAAGTGCCGATGAAGAGTTGAATTGTAAGTGTGTGAACATACTGTAAGGCCAGTGACAAGTGATTCCAGAAACCCCATCGCTCTGTGTTTTCGTATGTATCTCCACAGTACACGGAAAATGCGGGTATTTAAATGCCAGGGCACTTAGCTCCATTTCTCTCTGGTAAAAAAGATCTCCTCTGGGAGAGATAGACATTGTGAAGAGAGGAACAGTGAAATGGAGGCAAGATGAAGCCTGGATGGGGAGAGAGAGGATGATGAGAAGAAGGGAAATGAGAGGGATTAATTGTTCACCCAGGAGAGGAAGATAACATCAGATGTTTAAAAGCCGCCACAACTAATCCTGTCATTTCTTGGACGAGAATAATGAAAATGGAAAAGTTATATCTCTTGGAGAACTGGAAAGTGAGCTAATCTGTATGCCTGTAACAGGCACATGTTTGTGATTGCTAAATGGTCTACAGATTGTAGTATATTGCTACTCGCATGGTATCATTTTCCATTGTAAAAATGTCATTTTATTGGATGCAGTGTTGCTGTATTTATTCATGTTTTATAATTTCCTCAGTGATTCATTTTATTTGTGTAACTCTTGTATAAGATATGCTATATTTACTGTGATTTGCATGGATAAAGCATTGCATTTTTACTCTATGCAATAGCCAAGTATTACTAGGCATTGGCATTGTTCCTGACAATTTCCCAAAGTATACCCTATGGTTTAGATTGATTTTCAGCCAAGGATTTGTAATTCATTAATAGAGTATTGTACAATTTGCAATTTATTTTATTATCATTATTTTCTTTTTATCACTGCTGCAGAAAAAGCGTGGCATTCAGGAGCTACAACACAAACAATATCGGCAAACATGGACGTCAACAAAAGGGATTGTGTGAATTTGGTCATTTGTTGCATTTAGGCGGTTGCTGTTCAGCAGCCGGCTCTCCAGCCGCAGATGTCAGAGCATTATGATAAAGGTGACAAAACATTTACGCTGATGGATTACCACTATCAAGCAACTTTAAAGGCTCCCAAAGTTCACTCCGTAGTGAAATGAATGTAAACCAGCGCTGCCCTGAAGCTAGGAAATCAATCCAAAAACATATGGTACGCCTTTGAAATCAGTTGCCAGTAACGTATAGAATACAAAGTTTGCAGTTAATGGGCTAAAACATGCTAAATCATCTGCATGGCCCTTAACATTCTGGCGGAGACCCCTCCTGATGTTCTCTGTACGGGGCCAGCTATCTGCCCTACTTCTGTCTGCATTCCCTGTCCTATCCAAGTAGCTCTCTCTTCCTCCGTGACCCACACCTGCCGCTCTCTCCAACATCCCCTCCACCCTTTGGGCCCGCAGCACTCCCTTCCCTCCCCTGTCATATCTGTCAGAGACGTTCAGTAGCTGGTGTTGCTCCAGGCTTCAAATTTAATTTGGTTTCAATCTGCTATAATTGCTTTGAGAGATGGCCGTGTCTGCACGTTTTTCCTCCTTTATATCTGCTGTAATACTTTACGGTGTGTCTGCGCAAGTGTGTGTGTGTGTCCATGGATGAATATGACTGAAGGTGTGTATCATGTGTGCACATGTGTGTAAATCCCAAACAATTGCCTGGCCACACACTGTCAATGATACACTTTGTCAAACACCAGCTGCTGTCACTGGACTCTCTGGCACTTTGACAAGGCTTTTGTCAGATACCGTACTCTTTTTCTTTGTAGCGGAAGAGGAGGAGGAGGGGAGGGAGTGAGGTAAATCTGCAAGACTTTGCAAAATATCTGTTTGGTAACACATCATGACCTTTTAGTTGAATAACCCTCCTATAAGCCGTGAACGCGTAACTCCTTTCATTATTCAGCAATCTAAAGCAAGAGGGAGGATGATTGAAGTAAAGGGCAAAAAAATGGACGGCAAAAATAAACAGTTTGCCCTTGAATTGCAGACCGTGCTGTGGTGAGGTGAGAGGAAGGGTGCTAAGCTGATGGACTGAGATAATATTGGTTTGTGTATAAAATAAAAAATCCGCCTGCTTTTCGTCCTGGTGATCTCCGAATCAGTCTGGCCGTTTCTGCACTCCATTGCAAACAACTATACAACAGAAAATAAATGGGACAGCTGTCCTTACAAAATGACTGATCACACTTTTTTTTTTGTGTGTTTCAGATATGATAATGCTCAGTAAAATCCCCCCCACTACCCCCCAAAAATCCTTTCATTTTCTCATTTGTCTCAACAAAACTCGTCTGACCCTCTCCAACTGTATTTGCATCCAGTTTGAGCCTGTCAAAGGAAAGGGCACAGAGAATACAAATGTGTGTATAATTGATTGCTTGTTGATTAGTGAGGGCTGATTGCAAGTGTACAGTGTGTGGAATGAAGTTTGTGTGGGTGTAAAATGTGACCAGTCATGATTGACAGTGTGTCTTAATGTGTATGTGCATATGCATTAAACACACACACACACACACACACACACACACACACACACACACAAATATGCTGTGACAAACGGTTGTCTTACAAACGAGATGCTCAGGAGTTTCAGCCGCTGCCATTGTTTTCCTGTTAATGCCGTATGTTTGTGTGTGTTTGTTTTACATGATGTGTGTGCTTTAGCATAACTTCAGTTTTTTGTCAAGATGTAACACAAATAACAGATTGTTGTGCATACGCATCAGCTCTCAGTGTCGTTCTGTTGCGTTTGTGTCGCAGAGTGCGTGTATATACCACTCACCTCTGATCAAGGGGACATTTGTCCTGCATCTTGATGCTGTTTCGCTCTGCTCCTCCCCACTTAGCCTGCTGAGAAGACGGCCGAAACAAGCAGGTCATCCAAGCAATCGCACGCACCTTTTAACAGATGTACCAACTAAAAGAGCAGTCATGTGCTCCGTTTCTTTCTTGTCACTTGGCTTCTCTTGACTTGTTTTTTTTTTTGAGCTATCACTTGTTCCAACAATGGGTATGCAATTTTCTCCTTCTCAGTCACCTGCAAGGTCGATGCCTAATGGGCTGCTGGAGAAACAAGACGTCTGAATCTTGTTGTTTTTTTTGTAAATGGCGTCTTTAGGCTCCCCTCCCCTCTCACTCTGTCTCTGTAGTCTGACTACCAGTGACAGCAGGAAAGGCCGGGCAGCAGTTTGGGCATGTCTGTGACTATCTGTCAAACAATGGACAGTGAGCCCAACCAGCCAGACACCCACATGTCACTGAGCTGATCCTGGCCCCTGCCTGCACGCTCACCCTGAGCCCCCTGCAGGCCCCTGCATGTAGGGCAGTTTGCTACTTGCCAGACGTCCGGGATGTCTTTGTGGCGTTGACTCACTACGACGATCCTGCACTGACCTTGTTTGAACCTTTCTGTCTTTTACATTTGGATATGTGCATTGTGACCTGGGCACATGTAAAGTAAATGATTTGATAAAGCTGTTTGCAGCATTCCTCCCAAATGAGGTTTAATTGAATCTACAGTGGTAGTTGCTCCATTGAATTAAAATGGTCGTTGGCCCTGTTCTGTGATGATGAGTCTGCCACTTAGCTTCACAGACTCTGTGGTTTAATGAGTAAATGCGTATTGTTTTCTCAAATGAAACAAAAAGTGCCCCAATTAGATGAAAATGAAAATTGTTTTTATGGAGATACTTAATCAGCAGTCAGCAATATATTAGACTAGCTCATTTGCTCCCGTGACATTGCTTCTAACATAATCGTATTTTGATTATATCCATTTTATGAAGTCAAAAGTAGACTGATTAGTACACAAGAGCTCATGATCAAGGTGGATTATTTTCAGTGTAGCTGTGAAGACCGATAATGAGGGAGTTTAGCTGCTGCAGAGAGCTACCGCATTGTTCCACAGTAAAGACGGACGCTTTTCTTGTCCAATTGAACTACACACGCTTCAGCACAATGCTGGCAATCTACTGTGGAAACATGGTGTTTCTGTGGGCCTGTGTGGTGTGTGTAGAAAGCTGGTGTTTGATCTCGAAAAGCTGGTGAGTTGCTGCTGCCGCGGGTAGGTGACAGCTCGCGTCTTCCAGATCCGGTCTCCGTGGAAACAGCAGAGTGGAGTTCGAATGCTCCGCTCTGGAAAAGCAAAAAGAAATCGTTAACATTTCCGTTGAGGAGGGGGAAGATAATCGGAAGGGGGGGGGGGGGGGGACAAAGGCATGGATTATCTCAGCACATGCTACAATAGCACTACACACACAAACGGGCCTGCCACGGGGGACCTTTGATCACAGAACAAAGACAGGGTCTCCCACCCATCCATGCAGATCCCCTGTCAGAGTTCGCTAATAAGGACTACAATACCCTGCTGCCAGTAGCAAACCAACCAGGGACCTGGAATTAAGGGTCATTATTTCTCCTCATTATGGACTTTAACATTGTTTGGCCACTCTGAAGAAGAGAGCCTATTGTTTTTATCATGGTAGTTTGTTACTGGAACTTGAAATGGGAAGTCGTCTACGCCGCTTCGAAGAATGTGTGTGAATGCAAGCACTAAAAACATGTCGGAGGTTTTCAAGCCTCTTCCCGTTTCATGCCTGCATCAATGACGAGTTCTGTGCCGTGTGAAGTCAATCAAACATTTTGAAGTCGGGTTTGTGTCTGTGTTGTTGGCTAATTGTTGTTAATATGGCTGTAGAGGGAGAAAGTTTGAGAGCGGCAAACTGAGACAGATGGAGATAAATGGAGTAGCCTACAGCATATAGATAGATAGAACAGGATAGAACAGCCGAGCGAAGAGGAGAGATTGAAAAGTGGTCGTGGTGGCGTGGTGGTGTGGGGACAGCGGTTGCAGCGGCGAGGGTGCGAGGCGAAGTAAAAGTGAGTTTGTCTGTGATGATTTAAAATTCTGGAGTGGAAAGTCCCTCCATCTGTTATTGTGGGACGGTTCTGACTCAGTGATTTCTATGATTGGCCTTAATCCCGGCCCAGTGGAGAAGAAATAATGAAGAGCTTTAAGCAGACTGCTCTCACTCTGACAGGCTCCACTGGCTGCTGCTATTGCTGCTGCAGGTTGTGGGGCTCATTGGTACTCTCAGTCTGCTGCCCCCTAATGGACCGACTGCTGCACGACACTGCCCCTCTCTGCACTTCTACAGCACACTGAGCAGCGCTTACGGCCATGACACTGTGGTGACATTTTGGTGCAACATGAATAAGTCAGTAGTAGCCATTTAAAAACAGCAGTTTTCACTCAACTTGTAATGCTCCTTGCAACGTCTTTGATGAATATGACCTCATATGGTTTCATACACCAGGAAGCAATGTGGCTTACAGATGTATCATGCCCTTTACACTGTCTCTAGGTACATATGCTTCTTCCTGATCCTTCATGTGTCAGTAGATACAGTGAAGATGTTGCTAGTGTTGCTATGTCTGGATATCTAATTCAACAATGTGGGAAGGACCCTTAAGAAAGCTGTTCTATACAGAGACACATATCACATATTTTTTCATCAAGCTTAGTGGCTTACCATGATGATTGTCAATGTCCACAGCAGCCAATCATTGTTAAATTGCCTAAGGGTCTTCCCTCACCCGCCTTGTGACCTCAGCAGAGGCATTTCACAGTCGTGTCGTCCCCAAGGTGACTTGAGCGTTCCCAGAAACCGAGCTGAGGGGGTCATTTGGAACATGTTGAGCACCTCGATTTCAGGCTGCAATCACATGTACAGACCGCGTCGTGTTTTCTCAAGTGCTCTCTCACTCAAACACACACATCGCGGGGCTGTTTTTGGAGTGTCCCTAAAGATCACACAGACAACAGTGTGGTGTGTTTCGAGTGCCCTTTAAGTTAATGCTCGGTGGAAGGGCCTAACAGGCTGCAGCAATCAGGCGGCCCGGTGTCGAGTTGGCACTCACCACAGCATGACGCTGTCCGTCCCTTGTGTGCTGTCATTCCCCTAAAAATAACATGACTCCGAGTGATTAAACTGCAAACCGAACAGTTATAAATATTAAAGATCCTAATCGCCTCACGCTGAGCTCCCCCCCTGCTGTTTTTTTGCCCTGTGAGTTCACCGTCAGGGCTCTTGGAGATCACGAGGGCTGTACGGCCTGCAGTTGAGCTGTTTGTACAATTACACTATCACCTGCATCATTATGTACAGTGTTTGCGTACACGACGGCTCCATCGTGCGTTGTTTAAGGCAAGGCAAGTTTATTTGTATAGCACATTTCAACAACAAGGTAATTCAAAGTGCTTCACATAAAACCATTAAAAGCATCAAAACATAAGGCAAAATAAAAGGAGATTTAAAAACAATTAAGAACATTCATTGCATTAAAACATAAAAAAAAAAAGAAAACAGTGTAAGAAATAAAATACAGTAGTAAAATGCAGGAAATTGATTAATATATGAATTGAATGTGGAACCTTTTTGCCACTAGTCATTTCTTTCAGTTTACCTTCTAAATCCTAAATCTAAAATGTAAAAAAAAAAGAAAAAAAATACTCGATTGATCCGCGGTTCACAAGTGATCCGAACCGTGAGGGCTGATCCGAACCGTGAGGGCTGATCCGAACCGTGAGGGCTGATCCGAACGGATCACGGATCGATCCGTGATCCGTGACACCACTACTGGAAACCCAAACTCTTCTGACCAGTATGGAAGACATTCCAAACATGACTCTCCGTGTTTCTGTCGCATTAATTCAACAATCGGACCTTCCGGTTCCGCTGATTTTGAACTTTTTCCACCCATGTTACCTTCTGGTGTGGACGTCGACGTTATATTAGTACAATGCAATCGTCACTGCAAAGTTGAGTTTCCTTATACATAGGAAAAACTTCACAAACTTCACAAAAACCTAGTCTGAAATTCACGCATTACGTTATGTTACGTTTAAGGCTGTAGACAGCGAGGTACTTCACATGCTCCTATCCATTACAGAGTTATGTTTATGGTTCTTGACCTTGCCTTTAGGCTTGCTGACAAATGGCCCAATGTGATGCATTTTGTGTCCAGGTTACAATGGCAATAACATTAGAGTGCCATGCTCATGTTGGCAACTCTTCTGCTGTCTTTGTGCCTGTGTGCTGTAGTGTTATTTGCTGTGTTGTGTGGGCCTGTACTGAGCTTATCTGTGCTGTACTGTGCTGATCTCACTATGCTCATCCAGTCTTCTAAGCTGCTTGGGCTCCAGCCACCAGCATAGATGATATATCCCTGCCCCCCACCTTCCCACATCTCTCACTCTGATTCATTGGCTGTTTGTTTTGAAGCAGGGGGACTGCATTAAGCTGCTCGGGAAGAGATAGGGTCCTAGAAAAATGGTGGTCTACCAGGGAGAGAGCGAGGAAAAATACCATGGGAGAAGCAGCTGGAGAAACAGAACTGGAAAAAAAGACACGTGGGCTACTCGGGGGGGAGAGAAATGGATTTTCTAAAGGGACAAAGTAGAGATTCTTACTGACAGATTAAATGCAGGGCAAAGACTGAGCCAAAGGGATGAAAGGGTAGCTCGATCAAAGATCATGACACACAAAAACAGGGGAAATTGTTCAAACAAATGCAACCTTTTTTTTTATTTCCTCAAAAAGAACTTTGCATGTTATAAGAAAAAACATATTAAATATTCCAGCAGATTGAAATCATATGGCTTTCATTTTCAGGCTAATCTCAGAGCTGGAAATGCAGTGAGATTATTGTTCAGATGCTCAGTGTTTATCCCTAATTGAAAAGTGTATAGTGTTGAGTTTCATCAAGAGATTACCACAGTGGCGCTGCCCTTTAGGAACCTGACCCTTTTTTACGTCTTTTTCTAATCGGCTCTTTGGTAATAATTTAAATGGGATAATTATATCCTCATTTCATTGTTTCAGTCGCCTAATGTCTCACTAGGAAATTAAATAAATCTTATCGTTGTTATTTAATGCTTGTTCGGGTGATTAAAAGCACAATGCAAAAGTATAAAGACACAGAGGACTTGAATGGATCTAGATTTTTCACAAATTGGGTTAGTGATATCACAGTATGTACATAATTGAAACCATTGTGCTCCCCTAACGTCCCTACACACATTGTGGAGCCTGGACTGATATTCAGGGCCTGGTCTGTGTTTAGAGGAGGTGGAGCAGCATTGTGTCTGTGTGTCTATGAGCGGGTCAGTTGATGAGAGATGAGGTGGGCGGGGCTGTTAATAGAAATAGGAGAGCTTATATTATAATGAGAGTTTATGTCGTGTGTGTTTTTGGGAGATAAAAAGCCTCAAGTGGAAAGGGACTGGTTCCTTCAGTGTGGCTCCACAGATGAATGAGCTCATACTGTAGCAGGGGTCTAAATAGGGTTAGTAATTTCAGGGCCCTGGCCCCATGGGACTTTATGGCTGATGATAGAGGCCCGGGAAAACCTAGATACTGAGGCACGAGAGGGAGGGCTGTAGGGAGGGAGAGAGATGCTAAGGCTTCACCATATTTGCCACTTGGATGACTTCCTATATGAGAAGCCTACATACTTTAAGGTTCTTCAGAGATAAACCTAAGGTACATCATGGTAAATGATGTTGGACTACCAAAGCACATTTTTAAGACAACATCAGTGGCTCGTGGTGCCTGATACTAGTCACGAATACTGAAACTAGAAGAGAATATTGAGTTTCATTCTATACAAGTCATGGTGTTCAGACGTTTCAGTTGCTAACATGAAGTCAATCAAACCATGTATGTGGAGCTGTATTGTAATGCAACTTGACACTAAGAACTTGACAGCAGCTAAAGCTACGAATCAGCAAACATTACCTTTCTAGCTAATGTCTGCCTACAAAAATGTGCAGTGTCAGGCTAATTTGTTGGCAAACAAACCAGGAGACGGTACACACGGCTGAAAAACGAACCTGCAAATGTCAAGATCAGTCAGTATGGATTTGCACTGGTGTGGATCTACTTCAGTACCACTGATGATAATGGTCAGGTGCCTTGGCGTGTTACTTGCACAAGTTTGTTTACATAGCATCTCATACCCCTGCCAGCTCAGTCAGTCAAACAAATATTCTTGTATGTATTATCACCTCGGCAATACGTAACAACACTTTTGGCCAATGGCCTTCAAATTCCAGTGATCAAGAGTTCTCAAGTGTCTCAAATGTTAATAAGTCCATTGTTTTTTGAAAGACACTACTGCAGATACCTCCCATTGGAACTTTCCAACCAAAGCCAATTTTGAGAAACAATTCGCAGCTTCTCAAAACATTTAACAATTGTGTGTGTAGCTGATGTATAGTGGCAGTGTACAAGCCGTTGTTGGCTTGTGGTGCAATACTGCAATTTGGACTGATTAAGGAGGACAGTGTTTTTTGGTTTGGCGCTCCCTAATCCTCTGAATTATCCAGCTAATTTACAGCTGTACCCGTTTTTATAGGGAACAAGGTCACCACCATATTCCCATCTGTTTGTCTGTCTCTCTCTCACACATGCACAGACATACACACAAATCAATGTCCTGTTTACGTCTGACACACACTCTGTTTTCTGTGTTTCCTTGTAGAAACTGGCCAGGGAGGCGGAGCAGCTTCAGAAGGAGCATGTATGGCAAGACGGTGTGACGGTAAAGTAGGACACCCAATCCTCTCCCTCCTTCTCCGAGACCTCTTCCTTCTTTTTTTCCTTTTCCTTTCCAGGCTATTTTATTTGTAACTCTTTAATGACAATGTGATCAGCATCACAGAGACAATGTGGGAATAAAGCCTCATTTTATACAAGTGGAAACGACACACAAACACAGTCCTACATGTACGCACGCACATCATAATTGCTTACTCTTGGAGTTGTTATTTTAATGGTTGTCAGTATTATCTAAGAGCCTTCTGTCTGTTTTGTTTCACAGGATGCAGCAAGTTGAACATTGTATTCTTGTGCAGCTGACCTTTAAAACACAAGAGATCCGCTCTTGAAATCAAAAACAAAAAAGGAGAAATGGTTTTACTCTGGTCTGTGTGTTTGACGGTGTGTTTGGGAGCTTGCGTGCTCCACTGACTCTCAAATTTGCAAACACTCAAATGCCCCATGAACATGCATGCATACTGATGCACATGCACACATACACACATATATATATATATATATATATATATATAGCCTCACCCGACAGATACACATGCACACATGCACACACATATATATATATATATATATATATATATATAGCCTCACCCGACAGATACACATGCACAATCCCTACTGTCATATCCTCTGTCTCCAGGGAGACGAGCTCGCTGTCATGGTACACTTCCCACAAATGGATTTTTAACCCAGCGCCTCCTGGGGATATTTGAGAAAAGGTTTTAACTGATTTAATACGAATAATTATGAGGCCTACTTCCCTGCAAAGTCCATTTTTATTCATGGTTGCTTACTCTCTGGAGCTGTAGTCTTCGGGTGGCTGGGCTGCACCCTTCCCTCCCCGCTGGTCCGAGGGAGGGAGCTGCAGTGCGGCTGTCTCTTCATCTTAGGCCGGAGAGAAGTTGATGCCTGCCTCTGCCGGCTCTGATGCACCTCGATCGGATGTGTCGCCAGCCATGCAGGAAGTGGAGCCTGGGTCACAGTGACCACACACAGCACACCTGTTCATAAGTAGCTGCATCCAATATGGTGTGACACCCACCAATGTGCGTGTCACAATGGCATCAATACCTCCTCAAGTGGAAAAGCATTCTCTTTAATCCAATCGCCCAAGCCAAAAGCACTATCTCCCTCTTTGCCTTCTTTCTGTTTTTCTTTTTTCTCTCTGTCCAGCCACCAGCCTCACACCCACCCTTACCCTCTGCGCCTCCATCACATTCATATAGCTCTTTTGTTATCTGTATGTGTCTTTAATCAGGCATGAAAACAGTTGGAATATATCATAGTTTTGCAAATGCTGCAAAATAATCCTAATGGTTCTCCTCTATTAATAATGTATTGGAGCTGATTTCATTTGCCTTTATAATTAGGCCAGGTAATGAATCCCAGCAGGGACGACTGTGAAACCATAAAAAAAACCTCACAAATAGGTGGGGGTTGGGGGGGGGGGGGGGGAGTAGTGGAGGTAGATATGCCACATCCTTGCAAGGAGATTTCTTCCTGTTTGTAGATTTTGTGCTTTCCCAATTTATCTTTAGGTGAGCACTCTGCTGACTGACACTCTAATTAGATTAGCATGCTCTTTGGGCATATTAGGAGAAATGCGTTGCATCTTAAACGAGCGGGTGGAGCAGTCTGTCAAATGAAGAGAATAGGTGTTTATGCATGAGTGATGGTGCGTTTTGATAGAATTTCTGAGTGGGTGACGGTGTGTGTGTGTGTGTGTGTGTGCGTGTGTGTGTGTGTGTGTGTGTGTGGTTGTTTTTGTTTATCGGCGAGCTGGTATTTATTTGCGTGTGTTTATTAACGGCAGGTTCAGTACCTGGCCCAGCCCATCTGCTCGCCTCGCCAAACTGGTGACATCATAGAAACTCAATGATACGCCTGTTCCTCATAGCGGCTGCCATCACAGCTGTTACCGTAGCAATGGGAAGACCTCACTCTCCCCCCCGCTCTCTCTCGCACACGCACACACACACATTCAAGCTTTTCCTTTGCTGACTGCAGAGCCAGTTTTCTGACCAGCCCGACTGACGGACATTAGGGATGTCACAATGTTGATCGTAACAACTGTTGTGATGGTCGTTCAGGGTTTTAAATCCATTGGCATGAAATGGTGTGTGAAATGGACATTAAAGTGTTGGATTGCCGCTGATTTCTCAAGGTCAGGTGCCCATCCCTCTGTGACACTCGACTATTGTGTTGGCAACAGAGTCATCCCAAGGCGACGCACTCATTTCATTGCTGCTTTGCAATTCTCGGGAGGAGGTAGAACAACCTCAGAGCCAAATATTAAAACTCTTCTGTTTGGTAGACTGAAAATTGGGAGATAAAAAGCAGAGCTCTGTGAGACCTTTCTGCATATCACTCATTTCTATTTTTTCTATTTCATAAAGAGGTTATGAAACAACTTGACTTCGGTCCCATGGCTTTGACCCAGAACCTGAGGTTTATAATGTTTAGGTCATATCTAAATGTAGCTTTTCCAGAGAGGAAACCAAAGTGCAACAACACACATCTACAGCAAGAAGGTCTACACTTACAGACAATATTTTACAGAAACACACATTTACAAAAATAAAATTGCGTTATCACAGTCAACCAGCCAAAGTGAAGTGAACCATTCGGCTGATATCCGTGGATTCCTTCTCTTTCGGAATCAGGACTCCTCCTACTCTGTTTCATGCTTTGGGTATGATTCCCTTCTCCCAGGCCACACTTTTTAGTCTGCACTGAAAGCAAAAAACACCAGGAGGACTCTTGTAACGTCGATACGTAACTGCCTGTTCCACTTCCCTCCACTTTGAAGGATTGACATCCATCTGGTGATCCGGTTGTTCGTTTGGTGGGATATCCGATGAGCTGTTTGCACTGGCCTCTATCATACGCATGCATTCTTTACAGATACTCGTCAAGCTCTGGCCTTGATGACTTCAGGTTTCCTCCCTTTTCTTTGGGGAAAATTGATTTCATGAACTTGTAGTGGTCCTTGAAGAAAAAGAAAAAAGAAAGTCTGGAAAGACCTTCCTCTGTCTCCATACATTTCCTTCATCAGCGGTGCTGATGTCCTGCGAACTATGGTGAGACTCTGTTCGCTTGACTTCATTCAACTGACTTGATTGACTATTCAAGGCAGTTACTGGAGGATGCTTTCAAATATACGTGATGTTAGAATCCAAAGTGCCAACTCTTAAATTGTCATGCTCCCAGTGGTGATGGTAGGCTCACTGATCTGCGCTACTCAAGTGTTGAGAAAGGCGTTCTGGCGTTACAGAACCACCGCCCTCTACATCTGCCTATCCTTTATTGGGAGACAAAATGGGGTCTTTCATCCCCAGCCAGAGCCAATGGCTACTCTGCTCTGCTACCCCTGATATTTCTTTGCTGACATGGCAAAGGGCTTGTCCGCTCATCCCCAGGTCCCTCATCCGTCTTACAGTTGATCTTGACAGGAATCTCCAACATCCAACTTCTTCTGGGCAGTTCTTTGGTCTTTGCTCTCCAACCCCGGTGTTCTGCCTCCGCTGCAAGCGTTGCATCGCAGTTTCTTTCTTTCAAAGGATTTCTGCACAGCATCCTCTCAAGGGACTACGAGCTCCTCAAAATATACAGTTCAGTTTCAGCAGTTAAGTTTTATTTTTTGTTTTCCTGGAAAACATAGGGGTATAAAAAACCACAACAAATTATTATTTTAAACATCTGTATCGGCTCTGAATTTCACAATCAGTACATCCCTAGAATCCATTCAGCTTTTTAAATAATAAAACCTAATAATAAATAATATAACAACAATAATAATGAATGTCCCGATGGATACAGTTAATGACAGTTAATCTATCAGTTAATATATATTTGGAGATGTATTTTTCTCAGTGATCAAAACGGAGTTATGACTCACAAATGCATTTACAGAATCTTATGGATTCTCTGGTAAAGCGGGTCGCCGTTCATTGTTTAAAGAGACACCTGAGGAGTTTTACAGATGCCTCTTTAATGTGCATGCAGTTTGAATCTATGATAGATGGTAAGCTTGGCTTAGTTTAGCTTAACTCATGCATGTGTGTGGGTTCAGAGACAGTGACTGATGCTGAGGGTTTAATCCTTTGTAATGTGAGCCTACGGTTCATAAATCAAGGACAGAACAAACAATATCCCCACGATTACATAATCATCAGCAATACTCTATACTACTGTATTCAGCAATTCTGTTACACCATAAACTACACTCAAACATGCAAATTAGCTTGATTAGTGAAACTAGTAACTAGCAATATGTGAGTTGACAAAGTAGTTTATTTTTGGCTATGCATCCATCTTTGGAAAACTTTAAAGCACCTGTAATTCGTATTTGATATTTCAGCACTTTTTTTTTAGATTTTTCATCTGCAACTTTACTGTTTTTGTTCATTCTCATGGCTCTCATTGCATCTTGTTTTGCCGCAGCAGGCAGGTTTTAAGAGCCTACAATTGACCTGTGAACATAGTAGAGCTTTTAGTCGCAACAGAGACAGATATTTCTCTCAGGGGCTGCTGGAGACCAAACACAATGGAGAGTAAATTGTTGACTATTATTCATCAGGTGGCCAGAAACACAACTCCAAATGAGAGCTAATGTTGCTCTTTGTTTGCTTATATTGACCTTATAAATGTGATTATGTCACAGTGTTGTGTTCGCAGCTCGTTTCTGCTGCCGTCAAGTGGCCAGAAAATTATTTATTGCAGGCTGAAAGATGCATTTCCCTATCTTTACACAGAGTTGCCTTTGATCCAATAAATATTTAGTAATTAAGCTGAAGTTGGATAATTCCACCCTTCAGCATACTATTCCTCCAAACTACACAAAGAGGGATACAAATGGCATCAACTAGTATTTTTTAGTCTCAGTAAATTGGCAGCTTTTTTAAATGATTCCAGTTCTGCAAATTTTACAAAATGGAAAATTGTTACTGGACAGCATCATTTTCAAACTAATTACAAGATCAACAATATGTTATCAGCTACATTATCATCAATCAGTTGTTCACCCACTCATCTCTCGTCATACTGGCTACAGATGATGGCCGCTGTTGCTTAGCTGACAGAGGGTTGACATGAAGTGCAACACGTTGGACCAGAGACACAAGATTGGATGAAAGAAAGAACAGAGATTGTGGAGATCGCAGGAAGACCTGTACTTTCCATCAGATTGTGATGTGGCAGCTGCTGTACGTTTGAAATGCATTAGTGCTAATAGCGGTGCCATTAGGGGAGAGAGAGGCACTCTGTTGATGGGTTGCCATGATGAAACCAGGGAGAGGGGGTGACAAAGAGAGGCACGGAGGGAGAGAGAGGTGTAAGTGAGAAAGCAAGTGACTGAGGGAAGAAGGCATAAGAGACGGAGAAAACGGGAAACAGAGATGGAACCATCTTCCAGGCCATTTACTGCAATCATCACTCTCTAATCAATCAAGCCTTTCATCATAGGACAACACAATCTCTCCTTTTCTTTCTCTTCTTCTCCCTCTGCCTCTTTCTCTCTTCATCTCCACTCAGCCACCCACACTCATACATAACAGTAGTATTCATGTGACCACTTTCTTGCTCATGTATGTACATTTTATACATTTTGTAACACCTAAAAATAGTTTTCACATGGTACATAGTGTGCAGTACACAGTGTTTCACTGCTAACTGCCTTTACATTTCTCATTCATATTCTGCCAATTATTTTGAATTATATACTGTTAATTCTTCAGTGGGCATTGATTGCAGACATTTAGCATTACAGCCACATTTACTGCACTTAAGTCCCAATAGGTTCCCTCAGAGGTGCAACATGACCTTAAGTGCTAGAGGTAGAGTTGCAAGGGTTTGTTCACTTGACCAAGTTCGGCTCCTTTCATAATGCCTCTATTTGAGATAATTGGCGCTTCAGACGAAATGAGTGAGAATCATTGTGGCGACTCTCAGCCCAGCCCTCGAAGCTACCAGCTCCATTAGACACAGAATACATTAGTCTTATGAGGGCTGCCTTTGACAGATTTGAATTCAGATTCTGGTGAAATAGACAGAAAGGAAGAGGTTTTGTTTCATCTCGCTCCACTCTCAACATCAACAACTTTTTTTTTACATAATTCCTCCTTTTTTGTCATTTGGAGAAGTTGCTAAAGTCCTGTTTTCATGTCTCACTGGGTTCACTAAAACACATGGCAATTGACCATTGGTCCAAGCAAATGCATTTTAGTATTTGTCAGCAAATGTTTTCCTGCTAAATTGGGACATTTTGTCTTCCCCCCACTGTCATTAGTTGAACTGAACCAAATGGATGAATACGGGAGTAATTGGCAAGGTAGCGGTGTTTAATCTGCAAGTGATTCATATTGGTTTAGGGTTGTTGTTTTTTTGCACTGACCATCATGTTCATCACTGACCGTGTTCTGTATGACCTGAACTGAATATCTGTCGCTCATTTTTAAAGCAGAAGTAAAAATACAATTGATTTTGCCAACCATCACGTGTCAGCACCACAGCTACCAAAACTGAAAAGGATCTACACAGCGTCGGCCCTAGAGGAGGAGGTTGGAAATATAGCATTATGTGAGCCCTTTAAAAATAATACACAGTGCTTATTTCAAACACGGAGCAGAGCCATGCGGTATAATCACAAATAAACTGCATCTGTTTTCATTGTGAGCAGTTTTATTTCCTCTTCCTTATGGCTGCGCTGAGACAGACTGCTTACAGCCTGCCGAGCACGTAATGGAACTCGTAAACAGTGTTATCACTGAATCCTGAGCCATGGAGCGGACTTCCATCTGCTCGCCACTGGAAGGGAAATGAGGAGCGGGAAATGAGGAGCGGCTACGTGTAGAAAAATTCCTACAGTATACATGCAGCAGAGTTTCCTCCCTCTCAAATGTATCTGATGGTGTGGATGCCTCAGAAACTGGATCGAGCTCTATACTCAACACTGAAACGCATCTGTAAAGGAGGCCAACACAAAAATGAGAAGGCTATGAGTCTGATTTGACTCATGATTTGATCAATCGATTGATTAGTATTATGTCAATACAGACTTTACCTTAAACTGGACTGCAGCTTCCCCCTCCTCCTGAGCTCTCCTCTCCCGGCGCCTCCTCTTACTTTCTATCGACTGCTGCTCTGCTCACAGCTTTGATGAGGCGTTTGGTTGCTGTGGTGACCCAGTAGTTTAGTAATTTCAGCTTCTTGATTGCAGACCATTGTAATTTGCTTAAGTGGTGCTCTCCAAGGTAGAAATGTCCTCGTGTCGGTTTTATTTCTTTTTTCTTACCTTCTCCAGCTCTTTTTTTGTCTACCGCTCCTTCTGTTTCTCCACATCTCACGCCTAATGTTACTCTGCTGCTTCAAGGGAGGCCTCTTGAAAACTTACGCTGCTCTACTTTCGAGTAGGGGGAGATTGGCAAAGTCTAAAATGACTCAGAATGGAAGAATCACCGAAGTACGGGGCAGGTAATGAGAAACGCTCAGATAAAAAGAGCGCGGAGAAGAATAAAAGTTCAGGTGTGTCAGTAAGCCTTCAATCAGCAGCAGATTGGCCATCCTGTGATGCAGCATGCTAGCCAGGAGGGTTGAGAGAGTGGCCTCCGTGTCTAAATCCCACCGATCGATCCCCCTGCCTCACAGGAGATGGGAATCAATAGTGAGAGAAATCCAGCGAACTTCGATTTTCCCCTTTCCACACATGGCCAACACCCATGAAATGTTATTTTTAAGGCCCTTCTGGTCAAAGCAGAAAGCAAAATGGACTGATTTGTTTATGGTATTGTATTTATTGTTGACTGTATTTCAATAAATTCTCATGTAGACATCGACACACATTGTCTTGAAGCTGATAGCGTAAATCATTGAGTGATACATTGATTTTGTTTATTTACAGAAAATGAATCATTAAACATTAGTTGTAGCCATGTTGTGCCTTTTGTTAGAGTTCACAGTAGATATTAGGGGCGAGAAAGAGATGGGCAATCACATGACAACAACAATAGCAGTGGTCCCCAGCTTGAGGGCAGATAATGTGGTTCATGGCCTGTGCCTTAAACCCCCTTTTTCACTATTATCAGAAATCGAATGTAACACTGAGTCATCTATCTCGGTCCAATTAATAGTAATGTCTGCAGAATTAAAAACGTTATATTCCACGTCCGAGGCTTATTTGTGTTCCAGCCTACCAAGGTGTTCCAGGAAAGAGATGCGTGTGAGCGGGCAGGTCGTGATGCTGTGAGTGGTGACAGGCTGGTTTTGCTGTAGCGGAGATGTCTGCTCTGGTTATAGTGTTTACTCCGTCTGTCCCTGTTGTCCTTGGTGCCTGTCCGCAGATATGTTAAAGCAGGCTTCCCTTTGTCATTTGAATGTTCGAATCACTGTGAGGGACAGCAAGGCATCTGATGGAAATGATTACGGGGTCAAAAATAACATGCTTCCTTTGGTCGGCGTTGATTGTTGATTGGCCGCTCTCAGCCAGCATGTAAAGAGGGGGTGGCGACTTCTCAGGACTCTATGGACTTGCAGTGGTAGAATTGTTGAAAAACTTCAGTAAAATGAAAAGCTGTATTCAACCCTCTAGGAAAAATGGAACCTGGAAACATTTCACAGGCATGTATGTGGAGCTCCAGTGTCAGACCAGGCGGCAGTGTGATTGGACAAGGACTGAGTACCAGTTTGTTTGTGATCGGTCACCCCGGCTACAGATGCTGTAAAAACTGTCAGACGTGGATAATTGCATTTGCTTTATCAAATCCCTCTGGAATCCAATGATAGCGTTAATATTGCCATGGCCTGTTTATCTTATTTGTCTTCATTTGGTGTTACAGCACCTCTTTTCTGCTTCCCCTCTGTTGATCAGATTGGGGGCTTGTTTGGGAGGTGTTGGCATGCGTGTGTCGTGTTGGATAGGCTTTTTTATCTGGCACTGTGTCCATGCAGTGTGGTGATGCTATCAGCGTTTAAACCTGCTCCTCAATGGAGCCCTGTCAGCCAACAATGGAGAGCAGCATTACCCAGAGCGCAGCAAGACAAAGCCTTCTTTCGCTATCGGAGGATTGGAATATTCACAGACTGATACAACTGCTTTTACCAAGGGGACGTGTCAGACTCTGAAAGAAAGAGTGAGACAAAAAGGGAGGGAGGAAGGAAAAGAAGAGAAATGTAGGATTATCTGACCTGCAGGATGTTTACAGAGAGATTTAGAGAGCAGAAATTGCAGATTCATGGGTGAAATTGGGGGCATGAAATGTAACCATGGAATACGCAACCTTAATATTTCTTTCAGTTATGTTTCTCTCTTAATTGTCCTGCCTTTTTCTCTGCTCCTTTACGCCCTCTTCTATCTCTTGGGTTGCTGCCCATCTTTGTGAGTCTTTGAAGTGAGTGTGCAGTTAAGGGGCACAACGCCCTGTCTGATGAGTATAGCAAGACATTGATGAGATGTGCATGGAGAATGTCATTTACTTTGCTGAATTTGCCCTGTGTATTGGAGCTTTAATCTGGGGGCACATTTGTTTATTGGCATACAAATGAACATCTGCATGGAGCTATGCTTGGACGCAATGGTCTCAGAAGCTCCCTAATCGCTTGAAAGCCTGGAGATGCAGAGCATGCCAATGAGCGAGCAAGAGAGAGGGAGGGAGAGAGAGAGAGGGAGGGAGAGAGAGAGAGAGCGAGAGAGAGAGAGGGAGGGAGAGAGAGAGAGGCAGCCGCGCCCAAGGCCTCCGTCATGCACTCCTTTATCTGAGTTTCACTCGAGCTCAATAGCTTTCTCTCTCTCTCTCTCTCTCTCTGTCTCTCTCTCTTCCAGGCGAACAGTTTTCATTTCCATTTTTCTGGTTGGCTCTTTATTGACTTGACATTATGAAGAGGCATATTGGTAACAGAACAAAACAACACTACGAAGGCAAAAGCAGTGACTCACAAGAACCAACTGCAACAAGTTGTGTTCAAAGATACTATTTACTATAAAAGTAAATAAAACAGTTTATTTAATAGTTGGATGTAATTCTGTTGCTCTATTTAGCTTTTGAATTGTTCATATTCTTGTTTTATTTCCTAATTGTTGCCAGATGACTTTATTTACCTGAACAATGATAATGAACATCATTTAAATAAGGGAGATACAGGAGTTTTAATGGCCGAATTTAGGTCTGAAGTTGATTAAGTGTAGCAACACAAAATGTAATAACTTGTAATGTAATAATGCTCATAATGTAATCATCAGCATATAATGTAAGAAAACCATGAGCGCATAACTTAACAGTTTTGTGCATTAAGTAATAAATGAATACATTATAACAAAAAGTATTACATTATAAAATAAGCACCTAAAAAAGATGAATAATGTAATACATTCAGTGTATACTATAATATTTTGTTAAAAGAGTACTCTCCTTGTCTTAACAAGGAACACTTCTAGTTTTGCATGACGAAATGTAGACTCCTTAATTTAAAGCAATTGGACTTGTTTGGTCGAGATGATATTTTCGTCAATCAGTTCCAAATTGATGAATCCTCTTGAATGTGTGACTAAATTCAGTGACCTGTAAAAACGAGAACCTTTACAGAGACGATACTAAATTTAATATCCCGGGTAATTCTTATTATGTGAAGTAATTGTTCCATACATAATGATTCTCGTTACTTTAACATGCCTGTTTAATTACTCTCAAAACCTGTGCACATAAAAACCAGGCGCATGCATGTGATACTTGCCCACAGAACAGTATCCGAGAGCGGTATTTGACTGCTGTCTGGAGAGCAACAAAGTTAAAGATTAGCAACTCGATTTGGACCTTCTAGCTGCTGGATCCCACATTTAATTCAGGTACAATTTAGGTACAAGTATAAATCATTTCTTTCAAATTTCTGTGAATAAGCAATATGCCCAAACCCAGTCAAGGATGAATGCCCTTGTGCATATATTTCCTTTAAATTTCATTCTCCTGATGAAATTGGATGTCAGTCATTTAATGCACCTGTGTGTTGTGCGTAGCCTGAAGGATTTCATTGCCTCTTACCGGAGAGGTCTCACAAGCCAATATTGCCGAGTGTTTATCTCGTTCGAATGTCTTCAGTTCCTTCCCATCCGACATGTAGAGATGGGATGTAAGGATGCTGTGGAAATAGAAAGACAGAGGGAGAGATAGGTAGAGACACGAGGAGAGACTTGAGTGGGGGAGATAAGAAAAGGAGTTAGAACGTATAGCTTCATAACACGTTAGCTTCAAACTTTACGTAAGCAGTTCTTCCCTGCAGCAAAATCACATTGTTTCGTTTTTCCTCCTTTATGGTTGCATTCTCACATTAAGTGAGCTGTGTGTGTGTGTGTGTGTGTGTGTGTGTGTGTGTGTGTGTGTGTGTGTGTGTGTGTGTGTGTGTGTGTGTGTGTGTGTGTGTGTGTGTGTGTGTGTGTGTGTGCGTGTGAGAGAGAGAGAGTTTGTGTGTCGGTATGTACCTTACAGGCTGATGTGTGTGGGTTAATGAAGAGCAGTAAATGAAATCCTTTATTGTGTTTGATATAATGTCAGCTTCCATTAGGGAAACTGGGGCTACGAATGATTGCTAGACTATCGAGGCCAGGAGAGGGGTGCAGTGTGTGTGTGCGTGTGTGTTTCTGCGTGCTTGTGTGCACACCCCAGGGCACGGCGGAGGCACAGAGTGTGTTCTGTAATTATAAAATCATTAGCAGGTGTCCAGAGGAGATATGAATATGACTGTAATCTGTCCCCACCCATGATGGAGCGCTTGTCTCGCACTCAAATGTCAACCTGTCTCAGCCAGTCCATCGAGACAGCTCACACCTTCAAATTCAAAAGATTTAGCCCCAGCACCCACACTCCGTCATTTACATGTACCGCTACATATGACAACCTTTATGTACCGGCCATTTTTCAACTCGTATTGTTACCCTGTGCGTTACCGGATAAATCATCTGTCACGGTCCTCTTCACATATGATGAAATGTCTGGGCTGTAAAGGCTCCGACCTTCATTGGAGAGGAGATTTTGAAGTTTAAATGTGTAACTACAAGCAATGGATGACATTAAAATAACAGCATGTAGCGATGACAAGACAACACGCTGGCAGAAGAACAGCCTCGTCGTCTGACAGAGTGACAGGCGTACAGGCAAACAAAAGATAGGCATGCATGTATCTGGTCAGACATAAAAAGCGAGCAGACATTGTAGCCCTGGCGAGGAGACAAAGTCACATTGTAATCTAGAGCAGAGGGGCGGTTTCTATAGCAACAGTAGGCATCTAACCTACGCGCCGCTGCTTTTGCTGAAATCGGTGAGAGGAGGCTGGTATTGAGGATAGAGAGATTGGGAAAGATGAAGATAAGACAAGGCCGGGTGGAGGAGGAGAGATGTGGCAAACGGAGGAGAGAGGAAGCAGATCGAGATAAGGCCGAGGAGGAGAGCGAAGGAGATGAGCGGAGGAAGATTTGATGTAAGGGAGGGGCTGGAGATCATCACCTGACCTCAGTGTTTGTCTCCTGTTTGGAATTTGTTGGTCCACTCAGCATGATAGATTTAATTTACTGATAGCACTTTGTGTCAGTGGGAATTTCTCAGACTTTGTATGTGTCTTTGCGTGTATGTGGTGTGTGAGCGCATACACCTCGCGCCGTGTACATTCACAAGTGTGTACATGTCGTATATGAGTGTCTGTGAGCATGCAGTTATGCATGATATATGTGTATGTCTGCAATAGCAGGGTGGAGCTCGGAGAGAGATGAATGTGGGATAATTGCTGGCTTGGCTGTATCAGATGTGTGTTTAACCCTGAGCCCATAGAGACCTGCTGTGACCAGCCGCAGCAGATGGCCATGCCACCCCTGGGGGCTGCTCAGAGGGTCATGGTGGCCTAGGACTCGTCCACGTGGAGCCACCTCTTCTGTGCATGTCCGTGTGGTGTCAGAGTGTGTGACTGGAGGCAGAGGTTGTTGCGTTCATGAGTAGGATCGGTGTAACTCTAAATACTTGTGTTATTGTGTTTAGAGGTCTTATTTTCATCATATTGCGAAATGCAACAACATACAAACAATATAAAAAGTACAATTTTGGTATATGACTGCAATGGTCAGAAAGAGATTATTATTTCCCTTAGTAGTACTGTGTATTGTAATGAATACTATTTTCAATCCAGTAAATGTCATTGCTTTTCACAATAACTTCCTACCTGATATGTGAGGGTGTAGTCTTGTAAACACAGCTTTCCAGCTGTGAAACAGACATTACACCAATGACAGGTGGGTGACGGATGAAAAGCAAATAACATAAAATGTCTGCGAAAGTTGTTTGGCGCCATCATAACTCCCCAGACTTCAATGCTCCTTTGTAAAAGATCTACATGTCTGCGGAACTCTGCTGGAGGGAGAACATACGGAACATTATTCTCATCATTTCTGTACTCATCAAACCATCCGGGGACTCTTGTGCCCTGCATGGAAGCATCTGCCTTCATTATGGATGTTTCTCTGCTCATGTATTCAGGTTTTTCCTTTGATTTATCACATAACACTGCATATAAGTATTATTTGCAATAAAAATAAGTAATAAGGTACGAAATAACAATGTGCAAGAATGAAGTGTTAGCAAGGGAGCTACAGTGTTGGATCTCTTGCTAAACTCTCTCCTCAGTAATGTGTGGTACGTTTCTTTGGGTGTATTATTAGTTTTAGTGAAGCTGCTGGACGGTGTCCCTCGGGTTCGAGGAGCTCTGCGTTTATTTACAGGAAGCAGTCCTGAATAATGAGTTGTAATGCCGCAGTAGTGAGAGTAAACTCTTCAGAAGCGAGGGACTAGTCTAAGCAGGACTGGGCTCCAGATCAATCCTGCTGGCAGACACAACAACACCGTCGCTCTGCCACAGTCTCGCTCGCTCTCGTTCTCTTCTCTCTCTGCAGAGGCACAGGCTATTTTTAGCCCTGGCAGCTCTTTCCCCACTGCACCCACCACCACCACCACCCATCTCTCTCCTCTCAATTCATCCGTTCATATCACCCTGACCTCAGCCTCCATCCTAACCCTCCACCTTAACCCAATGTGCTCCCTGAACGATCCCCTCTGATCCCTCAGCTCCTCTCCTTCCGTCCTCACTCCTGACTGTGGAGGCAGCGCGACTGCTGGTAAGTTGAGGAGATTTGTCGGGGGGGGGGCAGATTCTGCTCCTACACGATCTTGTCCACGCTCATTACCAAAAGACACAGGCTGCGTCCAGGCTGGTCCGCCCGGTGTTTGGTGTCAGTGTGAGTTTTGATCATACTGTGTTTCTTTGGTGGGTTGTTAGGGACTGAGCCGAGCTGATGACTGACTCTCTGATTAGCACTGGAGGCCGGCCAAGACCCCGGTCGTGGTGTGTGGAGAGGCTCTAATGCTGAAGAGAAAGGTGGGGGCTGGCAGAGGAAGAGAACACTTGTGCATATAGATGCTGTACAAGTTAAACAAACACAGGCCGCAGCATGTGTGCAGGAGAGAGATAAAGTAATGTAATAAAGACAGTGATGAGCAAAACGGTGAAAGCAAGCAAGAGACAAACGGAAATTGAGAAAAGACTGAGTAAGTTGTGTGTATAAGAGTCACGCTTACCTGTACAGTAGACTCTCTCTTTCTCGGTCAGGCGCCCTCCCTCATCAGATCATGACCACAGAACAGACCACAGTGAGGGCGACTCAGTCACTGTGGTGCCCTTGAGAGCGCGCCCTCAGCCAGCCTCCTCATGATAATGAGGCAGGCCCCACGGACGCCACTCGCTGCATGCAACCCCTGCCCGCCCTCACGACTGCCTCTACGGGAGATAAGGACGCCAGTTCTGAGGAGAAAGAGAGGAGGCTAACAGCCTGGGTTTGGGTTCTCTGCTCGGTTTAAATGCGGGGAGCTTAATGGTGAAAGGTTGAATCCGGGGCTACGTCTTGTGACTGGCAATTTCAGTCTGTAATTAAAGCAAAAATAGTGCATCAAAATTGCATACATTTACATTTTCCTTATTCTTTTTTTTTCTTTTGTTTCTCTCCTTTTGTGAGAGCTGTTTTCCTTGACTGAAAACACAGCCAGTTGAGGTCGGTAAGACTCCCGGAGAGAGTAGTATTTGGAGTTTATTCTTCTGTCATTGCAAATTGAGCTCACACACATTATTTTTAAGTTCTCCACAACACAAAATGTTCCAACTGTGTTTTTAACACACGTTCGAACATGTGCCACTAACATTGCATCTTGTTAACCAAAGCATTGCACCAGATACATTCGGCTATCTGCTCACCTTCCCATAACTGCCATTCCACATCACACTACTTCTCCTGTGTTCTGTGATGCTGATTATATTCTCATGCTGAACAGTGTGATTGAATATAACCTTGACTCTCTCTAGCTTACCCCCGCGAGGGGTCGGGTCTGATATAGACGCTGCTATATCTTCTCTCATCACCTGCCTTTTCACTTTTCTTTTCTGCACAGGAGAATGCCATTTCATACTACGATTCCAAAGCGGATTCAGACTATGTGAGTACAGTACGGACTGCTCCCCCCCCGGCCCCCCGTCTGCCTGCCTCAAACCCCAAATCCTACCCGCTCCACTACCCGCCCTTGCCAACCTTTCCTGCAACCCCACCCTGTCTCTACCCTGGCCTCCTCGGTGTTGATGCCCCCTTCCCCCCCCCCCCCGCTCACAGGCCCCTGGGATGTCTGTGTGTGTTAGTGAGGGGACACTGCTTCATGGTGAGTTGGTGTGACAGAGCAGGGGCAGGCCGACGTGCATGTGACAGTGGCTTCAGCTGTCCTCCCCCAGTCTTTATTTCCAGAGTTTTCTCCCTCCCCATGGACTCTAAATGTGTCGACTACGGAGCGGAACTGCGGGTTTTGTTAGACCTCTGCTCCAAAACACGGGTCATATCGCACTTTCATGCACATGGACGCCATTTCAATCATGCTGAAGAATATGAATGACATTGATGAAACAACCTGCAGGCTGGGTGCCGCAGTTTCCTCCAGAAAAGCCCTGCAAGTCACTGTCGTTTGGTCTCACCACGCCACCACACCGGCTGCAGTTCCTCCGTAGGATAGGTCACGCTCGGAGCCCGTGCCCGCTGATTGATTAAGTTTCGAAGACGAGTGCAAGAATACCCCCTAGATCACCAAAGCACAAAAGATGGGGACAGTGCGATAGAGAGCGGAAGAGAGTGAGGCGGAGGAGCAATAAATCACGGTGTGATTTTCTCTTTGTGCACGCCACTCCTGTGATTAATGACACGGCGCTTTAGGGCCTGTCAGCACATCTAATTGGAGAACATCAGTCATCATTAACATGGCACACTGAGGTCGAGCCAGTGACACACCCCTGACCCGCACTTCACCAACCCCACAACCACCCAACGCCAGTGGCGGAGGTCAGTCAGCCCCGACAGTCGCCCACCAGTACTCCCATATCTGAATCTTGATCCCACCCACCATGACCCCTTTCAATTAAGGCCTTACGACTGGAGAGAAATAAATATACCATGTACTGTTCTGCACTATCCGCGAGATATGATAATAATCCATGTTTGAAGAAAGGTGAGTGATTCTCGGGCTCTCTTATTCAAGGCTTGTCTCCTCTGTTCCCTATCCTGTACTCTATACCCTGTAATTTATCCTCTTGTCACTGTACCCTTGATATGAAAGTGCAATGGGATTTTTAAAACTGTCCGTGTGCCAAAGCATGTTTGAAGCGCATTTAATTGAACCTACCAGCCACGTATGGGTTCTTTGTATTAATCACACATTCAGATTGTATTGTCCTGTAATGGCTTCATTTCTGCACTGTCATCTGTTGTCTGCAAGTTGCACAGTATTTGGACTTTTAAGTCTTATTAGCCGTCGGTTAAAACTACAGACAAGATCAGCCCCCACATGCAGAGTCAAAATGCAAATATTCGTTGGACTGCATGATTCCACTTTCACCGCAATACTCGTATCCGTCTGGCAGAAACATGTTGTCAATCATGTTCCTTGGTAGTAATTTACTTCTAAGACACCCAACAAGTATATCAATTACAGGTCTGATTATTCTAATGTTTACTCCAAATTTAAAATGATATTTTTGCTGTTTTTAAGTGGCTTAAATGTGTGTGTGTTAGAGCAGCTATTTACTAATTGTAATGTTATTTTTTTGTAAGGATTCCTTGTTTGTTTAAAAGGCTGTTGTCCCTCTATCTCACTCGTGCCGACAGTCTTTCAAATAACCCCCCCCCCCCCCCCACACACACACACACACAGGGTCTTAAGTGACATGTTTGAGGTTACCCCTGGTTGGCTGGAGGCGGGAATGAAAGAATCTTCAAACTGTCATCTCTGGCCTCTTCAGCCTTTAATTAAACCTTGAGAACGTGGGAGATAAAATTAACAAATTGGGTAATGAATCGAGCAAAACAGGTGGTGGATAGTTGAGGAAAATGAACCAATCAGTCCTTCCTGCGTGGATTTATTCAGCTCCTAATTAGACACTGCCTTGGTTAATTATGATTGGGCTCTTCTGAAGGAAAAAAAAAAAAAAGCCTCCCTGCCCGACATTGACAGAATTTGTGTCAGCCTGAGTGATAAACAAACACCTCAACCTCACAGTTAGTGCTGTTGAAAAGCCAGCATTCTTTATATCATTAAAATTACTCTCAGAGTTGTATGATTTTTATTGTGAAGCAAAAAGGCAGATGTGACCTGGAAACAGTCACCATTTTTTATATTTATCTCTAGCATAGAAAGCTGCATCGCTGTTTAGTTCTGCCTCAGTCCTTCCCTCTTTTCTCCAACTTGTACGAAGTAAGAAATAAAACAGCCGTATTGGATTTGGAACAACAGGAAGAGATTATTTTTACCACTGCGGTGAAATAACACTGTTTAGCAGCCTCAGATCAGGTCCCAAAGGTGTAGACTACAAACAACAGGCAAACAGCCTTTTGTCAACAGGTTGCTAGACTAAAACTAACAAAACTAAAATCATGTCTAACTTGCGTTATATGTTGTTCTTGTCTCACGACCTTCCAGCTGAGCTGTCTGGTGATTAGAAGAAGCATTTTGAGGGAAAATGAAACAACTCCAACTTGTTATACCAAAAATATAGAAAAGTGTTAAAGCTGTATCACTTCTCAGCCTTTTCGTTTTTTGAAAAGGTATTGCAAATGTTCACGTGCATTTCAATGTCTACCATTGTTATTCATGACATTTTAAGTAAAATGTTTGCTAATTTCATGTTAAGAAAAATCTAAAGTGCTTTTACTAAATGTTTAATTTGATGAAGCCAATGTTCAATCAACTAGTTGACAAATGGTATTGAAGTAATCATTTATCAGTTGACTGCCGAGTGCGTCAGCACACGTTTGTCAGTCCTAACATGTTTCTATGTGGTCATATCTCTCATGAGCTGGTCGCTGTCATAACAATAGTTGTTCCTCATGTTGACTTTCAATGAGACTTTAGCACAACTAACCCCCTGCCTGTCCCAACAACAGCTTGTAATTGCATTTTAATAGTCAATTAAAGTTGGCCCATCAATCAATTTCTGCTGTGGACATGGAGTTCTGATTTTATTTCTCCAAAAAACAAACAGCTTTTATCATGTCAGATCCAATTAACCCAAGTTGCTTTATTAAAATGAAACGTGATTGCAGTCGCACATCGTCTCTTTAGCCATCAGAATGCATGATGAATGATCAGAGATATGATTTTTGTTTCAGTTTAGTGCTGTTTTCTAAGGGTTGTAGTGAGCGCTGTCAGGATGCGTGCTAAAATCTGATCCAGAAACAGCCAATAAAACTGAGCTGAAGAGTGGAGTTATATCTACGATTTTCTTTTCACATCCCACAATCACTTCCTCCTGTGGGAACAGGCACAGATTGGACTCCATTGATAACTTATCAAGATAAAAAAAAGCTTAAATGTCAGTTCTCTTTTATCTTCTGGCTTTCTTTCATATCTGACACTTTCCTAATGCAATATGTGTGTCAAGCTTTCTCATCATGTACAATGGTCACACTGAGCAGCGGAAAAAGTGGCAAAACATGATTAGAAATATGCAGCATTCGTACCGTTTTATGTTTAAACAATCACAGGCAAGAGAGAGGAGACGGTCTGTTATGAAATATGCTATAATTTGAATGGGTGGGAGACTGAACCGTAATTAAGTGGTGGTTGTTGCTAGTTATAGTTGGGGTTAATTTGTATGGCACCTCATGTGTTTGTGATGGTCATCTTGGTTACCAATGAGTCTCTCTGTTATGTGTCTGCTCTGATACCTGCTGTTGTTCTCTGATGAGAGGGAAACTATAGAACCACCGAAAATCTGAAGGCGGAATAATTGCTATTTTTGTGCTGAACATAATTTAAATGCTGTGTGACTATGTGTGAGTCAGACAGAGAGCTTGACTGTCTGTACCAGAGCCACAGATGGGCACTGTAAAGCCACAAGATGGGAGGTGACAGAATGCTGTAATATATTATTTGCTTGTAATCACGCGTTTTTTAATTGAAAGCTCACGCATGTTTGTGTGTGTGTGTGTGTGTGTGTGTGTGTGTGTGTGTGTGTGTGTGTGTGTGTGTGTGTGTGTGTGTGTGTGTGTGTGTGTGTGTGTCTGCAGATGGAGGATGGAGAAGAGGAAAACCCACTGGAGAGCGCGACGTCTTTGGAGCTGGAGTTTGTGGACGATCCCAATTTTAAAAACAAGGTCAACTACTCTTCCAGCGCGGTCCAGATCCCTACAGACATATACAAAGGCTGTAAGTACACAAAAATACTTTGGCTATTATTGTTCTGGTGGAAAGGTGATTGAATGAGTGGCACTGTATAAGCTTCATAAAATGTAACACGTGTACTGAATTAACCACTACAGTGAAAAATGACACACCTACTGCCGGGTTTCCTCAAGACCTTTGCTGCACTGACTATTGTGTCGCGCACACTTCATTTCCTTTATGTGGCCACAAGTGTGCATAATGTAATCCTTTAAATAAAAGTATTAAACACATACAAATCACTAACCACATTACAAGCACAAGTTTCTGGTGAATATACAGAGGCCTCAACCACATTCTTTTGCAAGTGTTTTTCCCACCTCGTATTTTATAACACGCCTCAGAACCCATGAACCTAACCTGGTTATTATCAACCAAAAGCAAACTGGTTTTATATGATGGTACGGTGGTAGTAGTAGTACTAGTATCCCCAGAGTACAATTGATTGAATATATTTGTTATATACCACGAGATGACACAAGATATAATCTCGGGAAATGTATTGTTTTACTTCATAACGTATGTTTTGTACATCGAGGCATGTCTTGTATGCTGAATAATCTCATGTGGACTAAGACAAAAATCTGCGTTGTAAGAAAATGGTAATAAGATGATAAATATCCTATATGGAGGTTTACCTGTCTCATAAATGTAAGAGATGTCTCCTCCTGGTTGTAATACTCAATGCTGTAGATAGATGACAGTCTTGACGTGACCTTTCCCCTTTCTCTCATCACTTTAACACACCAACATGATTTCAGATGACAGACGGTGTCTCACACCATATCTGCACTGTATTTGTTTTTATGCATGAGCATGTTCCACCCCCCCTCTGCTTGGCACCGTGCTGCCCTGCAGACATAACACCCTCCTTAGTCTGTAGCTGTCAAATGGACAAAGGGGAACACGTGTACCTTCTGGGTCTCTGATTTCGCTTGGCATGTTCCCTCTGTTATCCACCTCTAACCTTTTGGACACTGTCTGACTGCCTCTTTAAAGACTCAAAAAAAAGCGAGCATGTGCTGACAGACAGGCATTTTCACAGTGGCAATTTTTTCTTTCTGTTATTATCTAGCTCTTTGCCCTCTTTGTTGAACAGGCACTGTATGGCACCTGTCTGTGACAATGGCCTCCAGCTGTGTCTCCAGACAAATCTTGTCAGAATTAGACACTCGTGGTTCGGGACGAGATGTCAAAGGCTGCAGCTGACTCACAATAGAGCAATCAGGCCTGCACATTGTTCACAATGCTATTTTGTGCCAGCTCTGGTTCCCCTGTCTGAAGCTATGAGTCAGAGAATAAAGGCCTCTTGATTGAGCCTGGTGGAGTCTCGAAGAGCAGAGTGGTACAGTGCATGAAATTAGCTTTTTCACTTCTCTTCTGTGGGAAATGTTTACTATTGATGTTGTTGAGTTAGGTCCCATTGTGTGGTCTGCTGTGCTGAGATTGCCAACTGCAGATTTTTTGCCAACCAATTTGTTGCTGTCCAAAAATACAATCATTTTTAAGGACGCTTTTCCACCAAACGTCCGAGGCACAAATGAAGGTCTTAGGAACATACATTTTGAGACGTCGGATGTGAAATGCAGTGCAGACTAAGTTTAAGGGGAAATGATTTTACACATCAAAGTCAGTTTATAGGTCTTGAGGGGAACTGCTGCAAATACACTACCTTTTGTTGTTCCAGAGGGAGCTGCAGGAAGTCTGGTAAATTCGTCGGCAGGGACTGAGGACTACAAGTTTGAAAATAAGAAAGATTCTGATGGTGCGGAGTTAGAAATAAGTGAGCTGACCAGACCTCTGTAGCTCGCTCCTAATCTCTGCTTGAAGCTAATTGTTTGAGGCTACGTTAGCCGCTACTGGCATACCACACATGAATCCCTGACCTACCTGAATAATCACGTTGCATTTTGGGTAATCTGGGCTTTAAGGTTTGACACGGAAGAAGATTATGTTTATAAAAAAGACGATATTTCAAGTTCTGCTGCATCTTCTTTGATCCTTTTTTTTAAACTTTTCACTATGAGTTTGACTTATAGGAGTGCGAAGCTAAGGTAGAGTACTGTTTTATCGAACTTAGTTCACAGAAATGTACATGAAGTTCATGTCATGGGAGCTGCGTTTGCTTTAGCAGGATGGTAAAGGGGGATTGTTATCCAATGCCATGTTCTGCCTTGGGCCCACCAGTGGGAGCCTGCAGGGTGCCTTGGAGAGAATGTCTGAGGAAACCAATGTGGGCGGATTGTTGTCGTCTCGGTCTGGAGAGGTCTGGATCTACAGTATATCTGTGGGTTTAGGATTAGCAGAAGAAGAAGCAGTGTGAGTGGGTAGATTCAGCGCTCGTTGCTCAGAGGGAGGCCAGAGGGAAGAAAAGTGTAGGAAGAATGGAGCACGGTCCAAAGTGCAGCATAATGTTCAACAGTTGTGATATTCTCAAGAGTTGTTTATTAGCACTTGTTTGCTTGTGTTGTTGGAGTAGCTTGTTTTGATTTGTACACATTATTAATGCACTGAATAAATTGACTGTTTTCCAGAAAATGGCAGCACGAATTGACAGTCGCAGCAAAATGGGTGTCCTTGGGGATGGACTGAGAGGAAGGAACAGATAGAAAGGACAGGGGTGAGAGGAGAGACACTTTAATAATAGAAACCATTTAAAGCAACAACAAAAAAAATCTTTTTTTATTTTTTTATTGTGATCCTTTCAGCAGCTAAATGAGGCGGTGCATGCGTCCTGGTTTGATTTGTCTGCTAGGCCCCATGTCCGTTTATTGAGATTGAGAGTGTTCCCTGAGCGCAGTAATGAACCATTTTATGATTCATTATCCCGCCGCTGATTCCTGCTGCCACGTCTGCAAACTTTCTAATTAGCTCAGGTCAAACATTCATACAGTTTTCCTCTAATTATCGTTGCTTATTACAGAATGGACGTCGCGACACAGCCACAGAGGAATAAATTGATGTGGGTGGTGTCGTCTATGGAGAAATAGAAATATTCTACCAGGGAATGTTACATAAATGGTGAGGAAGAGGCAGGGATTTGCTGAATAATTGCAGAGGAAGGGCTCCGGGAATGCAATCTGTAAAATAATCACTGAAAAATAAAGAGGAAAGGAAGCGAGGGAATATACAAAATTATTTTATTATTACTTGAGCAACCATTTTGTAGATTCAGTGGCTTCTCCCTGGTAATTGGACCCAGTTCATGCGGTAGAGGATACTAATCCAGATTGGGTCAGTCCACAGTCCACAGTTGCATGTCCATTATAACACACTGAAAATAGGGAAGGTTGTATATCAGTCCTTTTTTTTTTTCAAGCAGCAATTATGTGTGTATCGTGTACACATGGTGTGTGGCCACATTAGTGTTTGTGTGAGAATAAGAAGCCACAGTAAAAGCAGGGAGTCAAGAAAACCAGCAGTGAATGTGGGAAGCCCTTTCATTGAACTTGAAGTTTAAATCCGGTGCACGCTTGTACTTTTTGCTTTCCACGAACTTTGCAGACTAAAATGCAATGCTTAGAGAGTAATCAGCAAATTATTTATTCATTCATGAGACACAATCAGTTCCTAAACCAGCAGCAAGCGTGTCGTCCATGCCCTTTGAATGTTAGCATCCATTTAGCTACTGCACTCTCTGGTCTTTGGTTGGATCTCCTCTGGGAAGCTCCAAGCACAAAAAATCATCCAATTCACCTTTGTAAAGAGCAAATTGCATGGGGTCTATGTAATGTGCAGTGGGAAATTGAGTGCAACAGATACAGCAGATAGAGAGTCAACGCAGTGTCGCATACGATTTGAAAAGAAGAGAACGATTTGCATCTGCAGGGATTTTCGTGTGAGTGAAACGCCCTCTGATGTCTCTCACTTTGTATAAAATGTACCTGAAGAGAAGTCAGCTCACCTGGTACTGGAGGGAGAAAGGCGACTTTTGAAAGAAAGACTGTTCACGAAAGAGAGGGAAAGTGAGACTGAGCGTTATTCTTTGTCACTCACTACAGAAATATATGCTGTGGCTCCAATTAGTGAATGTTCCCACTTTACTTGCCAGAGATTTCTTTAATATCATGCTACATTTGTCATCTTAAGGGCATAAGCTGTGAGTCTTGAGATTTGCTTCAGCGGAATGTAAAATGTCATCTTTGTGTGTGTGTGTGTGTTTGTGCACGCACAGTGCATGTAGCTTGTATTCGTTTCACATGCCCCAGGTGTCTTCCAGTGGAGGAAGCTTCCCTGTCAACCAACTCACGCCATGCTGGAGATCAACTCAGCCCGTCTCAACATCAAACCAGATTTAAATGTGTGGAAAAAAGCAAAAGTGATTTGTGGAAAGAAAAAAAAAAAAGAAAAAAGAAAAAGAGTGAAAGTAAGGAAAAAGAAAGCGATAGAGAGAGAGGGGGGATAAGGGAAATTGGATTTAAAGTTAAACCAAAAGAGAAGAAAGAGAGTATAAACACTGTGGGCTGTATTTCTGTCATTCTTGACTTAACAGACTCCATCTCTCTCTCTCGGCCCCTCACCATCCACCCCTATAGTGTGTGCCCAGTGAAGGGGCACTATCATTTAGCAGCACACTAATTAGAACAGTCAGCACAGCACAACTGTACTTCACTCACCACCAGGCTCACAAATTACATTTCATGTGTTTGTTGTTTACTGCTCTTCTTCAATTAGAAATCATTTTTGGATTACCATTTAGCAATATGGAGCTTCTCTGACAAATACACTCATGCTAAATGCTGTTCCTGAGTGAAACCGCTTCAATCCTTCACATGAAATGTAATTCTAATTAGTTAGTACGGCTGTTGCAGTTGCAAAGAACTTCTTAGAGACCGGTGTTGTAAAGCACACTGCAAAGAATACAAATTAGGCTATACAGTTATCTTTCGGATGTTATTTTTCTCAACTAAGGCTACAGAAAGACCCGTTTTTTCTTTGGGAAGGCTTAGACTTTGTTTTAACTTGTCTTTGTGGATGTGTGAGCTGCTGCCAGTTCCTGTTGCTCCCGTTTCCTCTGCAGGATGAAAGGTTTAATGTTCAGGCTCTTTAACACTCAGCCAGGCCACAAAGCAGCCCTGAAAGAAGAGAAAAGAAGGAGAAAACAGGAGAGAGGGGAGATGGAGAAGGAGAAGGAATTGGGTTGACAATACAGAGAGACACAGAAAGAGGTGGTACACGCAGATGCATAGGCTAGATGCCGGTCTGGTTTGGAAAGACTTGCAAAATGTGCAGAAAGATATGGGTTCAACACCCAAATCACAACAAAATGTTTTCTCATTTACTTTTAGTGTCATTTGGAAACGAATCACAGGGAGCTCTTTAAGTTATCCAGTGAATTGGGACACCATTGCTGGAAATACAGTACAATTTTGTAAATTGTCCCATCTCAGTGCTGCCAGCACCACAGAAATTCTATTACTTTTCATTGTTGTGGGCTGGAAGTAATCTAAAGGAGGTAGATCTCAGTCTCAAAATATGGAAAAGTTGAAAACAAAACCGTGCGACAATCTGCATGTAGCATTTGTAGTTGGAGTGAACTGACCCGTTCAGTGAAATGACCGATGCTTTTCTGATATAATTCAAACCTCTTTTACTGCCAAACGTCTTGTGGGATGCTGTAAATTGTCAGTGACTTATGAATCTGTGTTAGCTCCTCCTATTTGTATGCATTACCTGAACATACGGTGTATGAAAAATAATCTTCCCATTCAGAAATGACTTTGGAAAAATATAATGGGTGTTAACTCGCTGAAATTCAAAACAAGCTGTATTTGTCTCAGTGTTGCACTACCTGTGTGCGTTTGAGTCATGTCACCTATATGTTAAAGTAAGTAGAATTAAAGTGTTCTACCTGTACTGGACTATCACTGTTAAGTAGAATATGTAAGCCTTCATGGCGATGAGGGATAATGGTTATGACTCTTCCAACAGACTCAGCTAATAGCTTCTGCTCCAGTACCATTATGGATGTCAGACCACTTGTGTTCCGCTCTGATATATTACAGTCAACTGCCTTTTTTTCTGCTCTGTGTACACAGTAAATGCATGCACCTATTTCTATAATGTGGGATTAATACAGGGCATAAGGCGCAGATCGTTTGGATGTTGGATAGCTCTTTATCTCGGGTATATCAGTGTGAATAATGTGTGTGTGCGGGGGAGGGGGGGTCACAGGATAGGGGTGGTGTTTGGGGAGGGGTTGAGAAATGATCTCACACAGAGATGCTCCATAAATCCCTCTCATAATTGTTTCCCTACTTGGTGTGCAGTCTTGCTCCATAAAGGGGCAAAGCCAAGGGTGCTCTAAATGTCAGGGGAGTGGCGCGCTGATGAATTACCTTTTAAAGATATCAGAGAGAGGCGCGTTTCACGTGAAAAATGAGCCCAACTCGGAGCGCTCGGAGGCCCTGTCCGACTGAGCATATCCCCCCCCCCCCCCCCCCCCCCCCCAGGGGAAATTTGTCTTTTTATCAACTGTCCAGAGAAGTCACAGCGTATTCTAAATTAATAAATCAAAGAGATTTAGTTTGCTCTGTTCTCTTATCTCTGATGTGCCCGTTTTTCTGTGGAGATCACCTATCACCTGCAGACGTGTGTGTGTGTGTGTGTGTGTTTGGCCTGACAGTAGAGGTGACCCACAGGTGATCTACATGTGACTAGTTTAGTGTTAGCTGGCATCACGAGCCCACATACACTTTGGTCTGTCTTATTAACCCTCGATTGAAAGTAGATATGTCATGAACACACAAATAGTCTGAAAACTTACTGCAGCTTGTGTGAGCATGTGTGTGTGCGTGTGAAGACCAAGGCAGCAATGCAGCTGATAATGCTTGCATAGATGTTAGTCAAGGTAGCTGAAGTGGTGCTAGTTTGAAACAGAGGTGGCAGGATGTCTGTTTGCCCTTGGCCTGTCTGGGACAGCTATCATTACAGACCCGGTGCCTCTGCTGATAAGAGCACCCGGGACTTCACAGCACACCGGCTGCCGCCGCAGAAACCTGCTGTGATAGCTCATCCTTATAGAAACATATTTTACACATTACTCAGATGGCTCTTTGACCATAGAGTATTGGCCAGATGAAATTGAAATGCATGGTTTGGTTCCCTGATTATCTCCACGCAAACATCAGTAAAATATTGCCACTGGTCTTGCTGAAATAAATCGGGAGTCATGGGAGCAACTGCGGCAAGTTTGGAAATTCATCAGAATAGCAGAGCTGCTGAGAGGCTCAACACTTTCTCTCTCTAGTTCCCTGATTCAGTTCTTCAGACCATCTGGACTTTTGGCAGTTGTAAACTCGGTGTTATGAGAGATAGAACAGACAGATAATCTTTCTAATTCTGGAAGAATGAAATTAAGTTTGTAGCAGAAATGTCCCCGGTACACATTCTTGAGGAATAAGTCCTCAAATAACAACACAAGAAACATCTGGCAAAGCATTTGATTGATAAGATTATAAAATATACTTTTCCAATAAATCAATTAAAGTAATATGGTGAAGTGTCGGCTGTCCTAACTCCAACAACAATGATGAACAACTCTGCACCAGCTACTTCTTCACTTACAAAGCAAAGGACAAATTTGTCAGATTTGTCATTTGTTACATAACATGAAATCACTTCAATAAAAAATCAATTCTTTGACCTCTACGTCTTTGATTCTGCCATTTTCAATTTAGTTTAAAGTGAAATTTATTTTCAGGGTTTTTTTTCTCTCTCTCTTCCCTTCATGAGCGAGAAATTGCCTTTTCGGGCTGTGAAAGCAGCCACTCATTCGTGTTAATTTCTCTGTTTCCATCAATCGTCCTCCCCCTCTCTCTGGGTTTTTAATGTTTATCCCCATCTGTAGGCCTGCCTCTATCCTCCATTCTTCCTTTGTGTATACGTCTATGAATTTTGAGAAAAACATGTTGAGGAGCTCCCCTTGGTGATGGCAGCAATTTGGCTTTCATATATTCCTATCCTCCAGACACTGCTTAGTGCTTCTGTAGTGTGTGTGTGTGTGTGTGTGTGTGTGTGTGTGTGCGTGCATTTGTTTTACAGAATGCTAAAGAGTAACGAAACTCGGCTTTCTTTTACCTGCATTTTTGGGGAGAGTTTGACAAAATGAAGGTGAACAGTCAGCGAAAGATATATTTGTTTTAGCCAATGCCATGTGATTGTGATTATTCAAAGGCTTTCAGCCTACAATAAAGGAGGTAAGCAGTGAATGGGGGACAGTCCTGGCTTATTTCATACCTCTAAACTGACAGCTCGTCAAACGCAGTAAATGAAAAGTATGGGGAAAGTGGATAATGATCGTTTATTTGTGGAAAATTCAATCCAGGGGTTTAACAAAGCTGGACTTGTCGGTTCAGAGGCTTGTCTAGTTTTGGTTGGCTGAGTAATTAAATCAGAGAAGCTAGTGAAGTTCTCCTCAGCTCAGTGTCTCGTTTCCTCTTTAATCAGGCGGCTATTAAACCTCTGATTAAACTTCCCATCTTCTGACTTCAGCTTAGCTATTAAACACAGACTGAAAGCATGTTTGGTGTGTGTGTGTGTGTGTGTGTGTGTGTGTGTGTGTGTGTGTGTGTGTGTGTGTGTGTGTGTGTGTGTGGGTGGGTGGGTGTGTTACAGGAAGAAAAAGAAAGACAGGTAGTGTAAATACAATATCAGTAATAAGAGTCTGAGGTAGAGAGGAAACAAGACTCACGTTGATGGGTCGTAGTGTTATTCCACCACAACCTGCAGCGTGTTATTCCACTTCTTGTTGACTAGATGATGAATACTTCTCTTCACAACCATAAATCAATTTCACAAAGTACCACTGACCTGTGAGATATATCTGTGACTTCATGTTTCAACTCAAAACACACATATTGATGCATTGAGGCACGCATGCACAACCTTTTTTCTTTTTCTTTTTCATCACCACGTAAGCCTCTTAAATCCTCCCAACTCAAACACATATTCATGGAAGTGGCTTCTGTCTCCACATGCTGCAAGTGACATATGACCTCCTCCAAGGTCCTCTCAGATTCCTCCTCCTGCAGTCCTCAGAGATCAGCCAGATTAGACTGATACCCGGCCACCGTCGGCCGAGCTGCCTGCACGCATCCATTCTTATGTACTCAACTTACTGCTGCTGGCACGGGCAAGTTTGTTCAGCAAGGAGAGTTGACCTTTGGTTTACTAACAGAGAAAACCTGGTGTTTTGCACTTTATTTAGGGCTCATTGTTGGAGTTTTTTCATCTAAAAATCTGAGAATGTATTTGTGTTTGTTATGATTATTGAAAAACAGGTGCAAAAGAATCAACGATACAAAACTGGGTTTAAATCCGATTACAACAACTATTTTTAGACCCTGAAGTTTAAGCATTTATTGCTTTTTTATACTTTCTTTGAGGGACTATGGCAGATAATCAGCAACTAATTTACATTTCTTCTTTTTTTTCACTTTTTATAACCAGAAGCATATTCTGAGTTGTGCTCATTTCAAGAGGACCTTGTTTTTTTCTGAAAACTGGGGTTTATAGTGTAGCAGGAGTCACAAAGAGAACGTTTGGATGCAGGGGCACATTAAAGTCTGAGTGAAAGACTGTTTCGACTTTATCGTCTCCTTTTGAAAAGTATTGAGTATTTTTCTGTGTAAACTGATCAACCAGAAAGCAATGAGTCTTAACTATTTTTGCCAATTCACTATTGAGTGAGTCTTATTGTGTGTGCTTCTACAGCCCCCGTCATACTAAACGAGTTAAACTGGACCCAGGCGCTGGAGAGGGTCTTCATTGAAAACCGTAAGGAGGACGGCTCTCTGCGCTGGCAGGTGTTTGGCAGTGCCACAGGAGTGACTCGATATTACCCAGGTAGGCCGCAGGTTACGGAGTCGACTGTCTGCATTATAACTCAAACCAAGATAAAGTCTAAATTGACCCTAAGGCTCCTCGGCTGCAGAACATTGGCAATCGCTTATCAGATGGCTATACTGGTAACTCGATAGACAGAATGAAATTATGATTACTTTGATCTAATCTGATGTGAAATATCCTACAGTGCACTGTATGGCTTATAAACCTATTTTCTTACTCTCTCCAGCCACTCCATGGAGGGCTCCCAACAAGATCGACCTGTACGACGTCCGCAGAAGACCTTGGTAAGTGCCATCTTTATCAGGATCAAGGCTCGTGATCAGCGTGGTTTCATTTATTTTCTTCCACTATTGATGTCTGTTCGAAATTTTAGGAAGAATGCCAAAACATCCATTATCCTCTTCATGTCAAACATTGTTTTCGGAGGCATTTATATCCTAAATCTGCACATTTGGACTGGGGCGTTATTGGTGATAGCAAGAATGACACTGGTAGGGATGTACAGTACTTCACCAAAAACAAAATAGCTCAGGCCAGCTTTTAGTCAAATATAAGAGGCAGAGCTGTTAACTCACTAGATTTACACATGCAATTTAAGTTTGACTTCAGTACAGTAGCATCAACAGATATAAAGTACCATAACAGTTTTCACTCATAATGACAAAATCAGCTGTCGATGTGTTCAATTCTGATATAAATTTGCCATATTTCAAATAATATACATCTCAATTTGCTGCATTATCCCAGTCCAGATGAGTGTTGGAAGGTGTGAGTTGTGGGCACGAGTTGAGTGTTGAGAGTAAAAGCGATTGTCAGAGCGGACAACCTTTAACCAATACAAAGAGCAGCAGAGTAAAAAAGTGCAGAAAAGTGCAGAATTTAAACTTGTCATTGCAGCGTCTGTGCTGTCAGCAGCAGCAGCGTCATGCTGTCTTAAAATTCTGACACACTGTTGTGATCTCATGTGAACACTAAACTGAAATACACTCTACAACAGTAACGAAATGTAAGCATCAATTTAATTCAATTGCTTCTGATGATGCCTTTGTAGAAAACAAGTTTTTTATATTTTGTGATGTATTTTTCTAAACGGGCTGCTTCAGGCATATTTGCACTCGATGTCTTTGTACTTAATGTACTTAACCACATGCACAAAAAGGGCTTCTACTTTTAAATGCAGCCGTATAATAGGATTCCTGTACAGTGCTTTGTCTCTGGCTCTTGTAGAAGTCCTCGGCTCCTTCTAGCCCGCAGCTAAATAATGGATATTGTTTAGTGGAATGAGATCAAAACGTTTTACTGACCTGTATTTATCTCGGTAAGTGATAATGTTGTTCCATTGTCTTCTGCTACAAGGACAGAGCAAGATAGAGGCTAATGTTTTTGTTTTTAGTGCCCACCTTTGCCTGTGGTTCTCTGTGTAACAGCCCATCCCTGTACAGAGTGCCAGGGCGGGCGAGTGTGACGGGCTGGACAGAACTAGGCTGCGTTTGGCCAAATAGCCCCCTCACCCACCAACCCACGCTTCCTGTCCACCATTCCACTTTCAATCTACCTGCCACTGTCACATTGACTTTGTGGCAGTCCTGCCTGTTGCCTCGTTACAGGTTGGAGTGAACTGGACATAATCATGACAGCAATGTTGATTAGACCTGACCCCGTTTTCTGTCTCTGTCTGGATCCAGTTCAGCCTGAGTGGCTGTTTGAGGTCAGCTCGGGCTGTCGGATGAAGTCGGCGCGCTCAGACTCAACAAACAAAAGACAAGCAAAAGAAGCTTTTACATTCTTATGAAGTTTGCATGAAACTCAAGATCCAAAATGTAGCCGCGTCTGAAAGAGAATGAATCTGTTCATCTTCAGAAGTATATTGAATGTGACTTCAGTTGCTCATTTGATGTGGGGTTTAAAGGCTCAGTCAAGGCTCAGTTTATTCATCCGTAAAAACAGCGATATCACGCTGCTCCAGCCCTAATCAATCGGTCAATCCGTCGCCTCACAGTCTCGTATAAGGAATTTCATACAATCTTTCCAAAACAAAACTAAATTCACCCAAACTGTCTGCCCGCATAGCAGTGGTACGCACTGTTACTCAGCAGTGTGTGTACTGGTAGCTCCGTTAGCCGCTAGCCAAACACACCATCCAGAACAATAAAAATGTGCAAACTTGTGTGTCTGGGCACATAGTGGATGGGAAGTCGGCGATGCAGCTGTGTTATCACTAGCGTCCCCTACCGTCTAGGGGTCGTTAAAGAGTGCAGAGTCAGCAGGCAGTCAATGGCAGTACAAAACAGGCAATAAAAGGTGTTTTAAGAAGGTTTGTGTCACCACAAACACAAAGTCATTGAGCATGCAGCCATATTTGGCCACCAAAGTACGATGCAGTTTACTGCAGCAGAATGCGAGATCAGCCGTGGACAGACATAGAGGTGTGTGCACACCACACGCACGTAACTGATCGCATGATCCTCCTCGTGGAGATAAAGAACAATGAACAAAGATTCAAAGAAATGGAAATCACAGTTTACAACCTCCTTCCTGTACACATTTGTGGTTGTGTTTAAAAAAAAAAAGAGAATAAGCATCAGTAGAGTCAATAATATTTTAACCATTTACTGTAAATTGCAGATATATTTAGACTAAAGAATTTAATCAATCTATGAGTTTTGAAGTGATAGCAAGTTATTATTGGGACGACACTCTTTGTTTGCCTTTCAGCAAAAAAATGAAAAGAGACATTACCTCTTTGTGGCGTATTACCTCAGTGTATCTGCATTCATCAGATCTCTGACAATTGAATTAAGCTATCACCAAAAGTCTCCCTCATGCTTGTGTAAACATAAAAAATGTGGTAAAACACAAGGCGCTGTGCAGCAGGATAAGTCTAAACAAGGATCCTGTCTCCGATCTGACAGCGCTGCAACCAAAGTACACCCGAGTTTAATTCTCTTACACATGTTTTGACAGGGGAGGAACAAGCAAAGAGAACGGCGAGGGAGACTGCTGAGCGGCGGCAGCGCATGTGACAGAGGAAGAGGTGTACTATTGCAGGAACACCTTGTCCCCCCCCCTGGTCTTCCATGTTCGAGCTTTTGCTCATCTGGGAGCCTCCGACATTGCTGTGGCCCGTTGCTAAGCAACTTGTGCCCAGCCGCGCTGAGTGGCGGGGCCGTGGCAGGGAGTGTCATGATATGTCAGGTCAGACTTGTGTTATTATAGTCTAGCACGCTGTCTCCCCGACTGACACTCTGTGGCGAGATCGTCCAATCACACGCGTTACAAAAACAGTCCACAGGGGTTAGGTAAGCCCGTCATGTGTGCTTTATGTGACAGCAATAGATAGCAGCGTCCGTCACAAGACCAGCAACGCAAACAACAACACGAGCATTTATACAGGTCGTACGGATGCTTAGATGAACACAACTCATGAACTTGGGTGTTGAAGTTAAACTGACTTTTGAAATCTCCTCACTTTTCTGTGTAAGGAAATAAATCAGCTTTGGACATGTTTACAAAAAAAAAAAACATTTAAACTTCAAACGTCTGGACATCTGGTTTTTCACATGGCAACAGATGAGTGACATCTGAGAGCCGGCATCGCTTCAAGATGTTTGGGTGTGTGACCGAAGCCCGTCATATTGAGTAGCTTATGAACGTTGATACAAGAGACAAGGCTCATGGTAAATGCTAACACAAGTAACACAAGTACACCAGACTTAAAAAGTCTCCATAAGCTAACATTGCTGAGGATGTTGAATTGGGCCAGGCTCTTTTATTTTGTCTGTCCGTTTACGACATTTGAGAGTTGCCGTCCATCAAGCTGTCAAGTGTGTGCTCCACTCGTAAAGTGGAAGCTAACAAGCAAGGCCAACTCGCCTCGAGTTGGAAAGTGGAAGCTGGGCTGCCAACACTAGCGCTGACTTCCACTAAATGTTACTTTTCGTTCATGTCATTTTAACACCTCGTCATCAAAAGCTTTTTTGTTTGCCGCCTCTATTTCATGGGTCCAGGTGCGGTGATGGCTTTAACCACACTGTCAAAACTCACTTAAATTCATGTGCAGTAAATAATGCACAGGCACAGACAGAACACACTCTGTCTCACACGTCCTCCCATCAACCTAATAGCACTCCTCCCCTCACAAACTCACAAATGCATCAGATCATATGGGCTGGTATGCCAGATTCATACCGGAATGATAGTAACTGTAATACACAGATGCCATCGCATGAACATGCTTCAGTAACGTTTACACTGACTATCTGCGGACAGAGTTCCCCTGTCAAAGATGTGATTTACTATGGAAAGTCAAATTAGGGGCCAGAATTCACGGCCAGTTTGTAGCGTAATAGACCTGTAGCTTTCTTGGGACGGATGCATGGCGGCGTGGCTAACCTGGCCAAAGCTGTCCAGGTGCACCTCTGAGGGAAAGGATCAGAGGGCCGCCTGCCTCCACAGATGGGCTCTCTCCCCGTCTGCTCCCCCACCAACAGCCTCAGGAAAATGAATGGTCCAGTCAACACACTTAATTGTCTCCAATTGCTCTGACATTAATTATTAACATTGGTCCATTATAATGTCTGTTCGTGTTATCAAGGGAAGCGAAGCAGAGGGTGAAGTGAGGCAGAGGCAGAGGGAGAAGCAACGGGGCGAGGAGAGAAATAACCAGAGATAGGCATGGAGTCCTGTTAGCCAAGCGTTGCCAAGATCCCATTACCTCCCAGGTTCACAACAGCATGTAGGCTATATCACATATTGATTTCTTCAAAAAGTCAATCGAACCTCTTTGTAAATATTATGACGGCTGTTCAATCCTCGAATCCCGGGAATACCATTCCCTGTATCTCCTTCTTTCAGTCTCTCCCCCCTAGTTCAGGGAGAAGCAGGGTCAAAAGGAAGACCAGTGTGTTGTGGGTCAGACTAAAGGGAGACACAAGGCTTTAGCTGTCCCAATAAAATATCTGACATTTCAGTTTGATCCAAAATGTGCGAGACACATTTGGGGACTTTTATTTATTTTTTTTAATCTCAAAGAGCCACAGTAACAGGCAAGTGCTTGTCTACTCACAATTGATGCTGATGTGTTCCAATATGCATGACTAATTTAATATTCTGCACTTTATTCCAGAAGTTAAAGTGGTTGAAAAATTGAGCATTACATTTTGTGTGTTCTTTTTCGGCATAACCGAAAATATGGAAATGTGAATCTTGGTACCAAACCTTCCAATAATCAACAGAAAGTGGAATAAATAAACGGCAGACAACATCTCTTTCTCCTGCAGGCTGTCTGGGCGCTGTCCTTCGATATATATATATATATATATATATATATATGTATTTTTTTAATCTTAATTCAATCTTTATTCGCCTGCCACATCCACAGGAGCGCTAAGAGCAGCAGTCCATAAAATAATAAGCCCATCAGCACACCACAAATCCACGCACACATGGGAGCATGCACACAAACACACCTACACGCACACATACACACACACTTACAAACAGTTATATACAGTCCTCCCATTATTCTGTGGTTACTCTGCTTACATCTCCTGTACATGATGGATGCATATCAGAGCTCATACTGTGGAGAACAGACACAATACAGCAAACAAAAAAACAACAAAAAAAATATAATGAAACACGACACACACACAATTCCAAACATACAGTAAGCTTTTCCTGCACACTTCCTGTCGCACATTAGAATGAGCCCAAGCCACTCTGTGTATCATGCTCCGTGTATCTATTGCATGTGTCTGAAATGTATGTAGTAGATAATTCCTCCAATTTAAATGTAATGCGCAACACTTTGTGGAATGGGTCAGGGTGCATAAACACAATCTCCTGAGAGAGTTAGCCCCCCGGCACAGTTAATGTATTGATTTTGCAGCGGTGCGCCATGATAAAAGTATTTCATGAATTCCAATGAGACTCCTTTACCAGACTGCTGCAAAGGAGCAAAAATACAATCAACACAATGCAGAATGTGTCATTGTGTTCGTTGCTTGTCTCATGCATTTCTTTTCGACTGATGGCGGCTGGTGGGGTGTTGTAAGGGTGGGGTGGCTGTGAATGTTGCTGTTTTAATCTCTTATTTGGAGCGAGACCTCCTTCCACCTCAGTGTAAAGAGCACGTCTTCCGCACACACAGGTTATCTTGATTGTACATATTGAAATGGTGTGAATGTTTATATCGTGACATCCGTGATGTACATCATGGCTTTCCAGTTTTGTTTTATGGGCATACAAGTCGCTGCCGCTGCTGTGGCCAGACCTTTTTTTTTTCAATTTATTGGCTTAATAATACATCAAATAATTACAAAAAAGAAAAGCATTGGCCACTGAGAAGCTTTGTCATTTGTTTGCTTGATAATTTACTTTAATAATTAACATCACAGTGCTTTTTTAGGGTTGTAACAAAAATGATAAGACCTGATCAGCTGATGAAGATATAAGGTCACTATGTGATTGATTGGTTCATTTAAATGTATAGTGCCAGTTAAAATAATATGAATATGTTATTCCCACATTACAACTTGTCATAGTCTCTTTAATATTCAGAAGCATGGCCACTTTGTGTTCTTAGGGGCTTTCAAGTGTTATATTTATTGTGGTTTATGTACTTATATGTACAAAGTACCGGTAACCACATTTTCTTTGTATGTGTGTTTCTTCTTTATAGTGCCTGTAGCGAGACCTTGTCTGAAACTGGCCATCTTGTAGGCAGATGCATTCGCATGGCCAACAAAGTAGCCACTGTACTTGTATTTGTGATGTGAGGTTTAACTTGAATACCTGTACGTGATGGAGAGGTATAAACAGGTTGAATTAAATCAGATACAGTTGGACTCAGAAGCTCTCACATTAGTTTATCTTTCAAATGTAAATACAATGGTAATGTCTGAAGTAAAGTGCTTTCACTCTATAATTCAGCACCAGTGGTTACCAATAACTTTGAGTGAACGGACAGAGAGGCCATAGGCTGATATCTTGTGTCTGATGGCTGATGGTTGTGTCGTGCTGGAACAGAATGGGCGACGGGGCTCAGTTCAGCACCAGCCAGGCCCATCTGCTTGTCACCTGGCCTTGGCACGCAGGAGACTGTGTAATGACAGGGAAAGAATGGCATCAGTGGGCAGAAGCTGAGAGGTAATTACTGACTGGAATCCATGCAGAAAATACACATCTGGATCTATGAGTCAGAATGTGGAGAATTATACACCGATATCGGCCTCAATTCGTGATTCTTATCTGTCAGAACCGTAGAACCGCGTATCAGCCTGCAGACCGAAAATCCTTGACTTCCTCCTGCTCTCTCTGATCCTGATGTTCTCTGCTCAGAGGCAAGGAGAAAATTCAATTGTGCTTTAGGCAATAGAAAAGGGGAGAAAGAGAGCGAGTGCTGATACACCAAGACAATCTGTGAGGAAAATCAGCCATGGCAGCACTATAGCTTCAGTGTGGAGTGACGCTATCACGGCTCATGTGTTACTGCTGTCTACTCCATCACTGCTCACATGTTCCTCCGAAACCCCATTACTGCTGATCAATGCTGCCTCTTTCACAGTTGGAGAGAAATGATCTTCTTGAACGTGATATTTTCTCAACAGATTTTAGGGCCAAAACTTGCACAGTTCTCCATTGTGAGATTTTACATTGGGCGCTGTGGAAGATGACCTATAATGACTACTGGTAATAGAAGTCTGCATTGCCTTCTAATTAACATTTAGCCCCTTCAAAATAACTTGGAAGTCCCATTAAAGGACTCTTCGTCTCCATGAGAAATCGACTGACCAGAGAAGTTAATGAAATCCTGCAGTTGGTCTGCAGGCATCAGCCGTCACCAAATGACCCTCCTTCAATCTCCAGTAGGGGTGTCTCCGTCCATAAGCCTGGGGGAGTAAAGACGTGGGCCACATTTTGACGGAGTTTTGGTCCTGCATCGATAATCCCTTTCACAAACCCCATCCGCTCGAAAGAAAGAAGCAGCCACTATGTGGAGTCTTAGCTCTCTCCCCCACTCCCTCTCACTCCCTCAAATTAAGATTTCAGTAATTAAATTGATAAAAGTCATGCATGCCAATATGCCTGATGGTTCCAGACCTGATTTCATACGCCACACAGTTGGAGAGCTGCGGAAGTTCTACCTTTGATGTGGCATTCTTTATTATTGAAAATAATTGGATTATCCCTCTCTCTCTCCCTCACAGTCACACACACACACAGTTTGCCCATGTTCACTCTGGGCATGCTCAGTTTATCGACCTCTTGCGAGGCAGTGCTGGTGCCGAGTCTCCGTTCCATCTGGGGGTTTCAGGCAGCTTTTCAGTAGAGTGGGGCCCCAAGTTGTGTCTGAAAAAAACCAGATTTCAGCAGCCCAGGCAGCGTGCTGAGGGACGTCACTTCAACGCGGGTCAGAGGTCATGCTGCAGGTTGGAGTGGCACCTGCCAGTGAGTGGGAGCGGTGAGACTTGTGGGAGCAGTGGCGAAGTCTACCGGGGCTCTGTTGCTCTACCTCCATATCAGCTTGGCCGAGCATAAGAAAAGAGCCTCTCTGGCCCACAGGCAGCTGGCTTCTCTCCACACTCAGCGGAACGGCTGATAATCAGTAGAAAGAGACCCCTGATGATTACTAACTGCTTGCCTGCTCACTCAGAATACTCACATTTGAAACCCCCCTTCCCAGTATGCAATAGAATTGATGTCATGCAATGTCCATCAATCTCAGCTCTCTTTGTATCAGGGGTGAATGTGAATTTAATTGCCACTGGAACAGAATGAAGGGATTTTGGATTTTCCTCTGCATGTCACCCTCTATCAACTGTGGACAGATGTTATATGTGTGCCGCTTCCAGGACACAAGTTGCCTGGCCTTGAAAGTTCAGTGCCGTCTCTGCCTTGTGGGCCAACGCTGTGCTGAGGCTGACACACACGAAGAACAGCCGTATTTTAGGAGCCGCTTTGCAGCAGAAGTGTAATGGTCATAACTTGGGCCAACAAAGGGGCCGCCAGAGTAAATTATTTGGTCGACGCCCAACTGATGAGTCATAACAGAACATCTGCTATCTTATTTTACTGACGGCACTTAGCACAGTAGAGGATCTCCGCAGCACAGGTTCACACCACTCAGGCTGCTCCTTGACAAGTTCATGTACATTTCAAGTGTCTAAATATATATATATTTTTGTCTTTAAATAATTACAACGGTTCGTTATCTTGAAATTATTATCAGTATCCTAAACAAGTAAGGCAGTGTAAGGTAGTTATTTCACTACAAAAAAGGGACATTTGATTTGGGACATTTTTAAATATATGTACTGTGGATCAACTTATTGGCAGGTTTTTAAAGAAAGGTCTCCAGCACAGCTTATCCTGTACTGATAAATAATGTCACTTTTTTTTTTAAAGAAATTAACTAATTTACGCAATATAAATATTTATCAAAATGGTAATATTTTAATTTCAAAAACCCGTTTTAACACATTTTAGCAAGAAACAAAAGAAAACGATCTTAGCCCTTGTAAAAATAGTAAATACGAATTTGATTTTTGGCACTGATGAACAATTGTATGAATCCTCTGTTTAGACACAAGACGTTAAGTTCCGCTCCCTTTAGATTCAGTTCCAGGCTTTACAGTGGTGGCTTGCGTGCTCAGGAGGTCGTACAGCTCAGTGCAGGCCACTTTCAGTAAATGTGTTATTATATACTTAGACCATAAACTAGCAATTACTTTGGCTTATGCAGTAATTATTTAGAGTGGGCATTGTTATTCAGTGAAGAGGAGTATCTCTATTGAAGTCGGCCGACAGAAGCTGGAGACAACACTGAAGTATATAACACAACTTATTAACTCTTCTAAGCACATAAGCCTTTTCAGTATTCTGTGGCTTAAGTGGGCTCGGCGATGGTCGCTCCATATGGCTCGGCTCATTGTGGCTCGGCTCATTGTGGCTTTTGCTCCTGTCTTTCTAGCAATTCTCAAAGATAATAGGAACAAATTAAAGTCCATTCTTTGTGTCTTTTGTACAGGTATATCCAGGGTGCATCGTCTCCAAAGGACATGGTCATCATCGTGGACGTGTGAGTTTCTTACTCCTTAGTCTCTCTAACTGCCACCTCTTTCAACATTCCCCCCCCCCCCCCCCCCCCCCCCCCCGGGTGAGAGTGGATGTCTCCTTCAAAGGGCGCTAGTGCCACCTGTTGGTCTCGGAAAAGCTTAAAGTTAGACGAAGGCAGACACTGCTCATTTTCCTACCTTAGTTGAAGTCCATTTGCCATTGTATCACCTTCTGAAACACACAGATGTGATTTTGAATGCATGCCTAAACACGAAAGGTCTAGTGAGAAGATGGAACGGTTAAACCATTCCTTCACAAGTTAGGAAAATGGACATGAGCAGGATCAAGACCTGTCTTCTCATAACTGATCTGTAAGTGCTTTCTGGCGTCTTTTCTGCAGGAGTGGAAGTGTTAGTGGACTCACTCTGAAGCTGATGAAAACCTCTGTGTTGAATATGCTGGAGACTCTGTCAGATGACGACTACGTGAATGTGGCCAGGGTAAGTAGATGTTTGCATCATGATTTGTGAATTAATGATACAAATAACTCCTGAAAGCACCAATGACACAAATATTTAGTTGTAGTCATTAAGCAGGTGGTAATCACGCAGGGAGTCGCTGAACGGCACAGTGTGCTCAAACTCCTCCCTGTCGTTTGCTTTCGGTGGAAAGACTGCACTTCCCTCATTATAGTGTATTTACTTTCCCTGCACCACCGTTGTCCGTGTGGGATTGTGCCTGTCTTTCTTTCCCTCTCCAAGTTTTCTATTAGGACTTATGTTTAGGGAAACATTAACGTTATGCTATATAGCAGGACAGATAAGACACACAAGCACATCCACATGCTGTGTGTGATGGCTCTGTTTGGAGACTTCCTTCTGTAATCCCTCATAATCCATTGCTTTTAGCCACTGTATGCCTCTAAATCCCAGCTCTGAGAGCAAGAAATAAGCATGGTAATCTGGGGGGGGGGGGGGGGGGGGGGACGCATCTGATTTCACCTTATAAAGAAAGTGAGGGCTTACAAAAGCTGGCTGTGAATTATTTGCAAAAGACATAAATAACCAATCATTAACAATCATTACTTTGGTATCGCCATGCTTCAGCACTTTTCTTTATGAAACTGTAGTCTCACTTCTGAAATGGCGATATAATTAGTTCTAATAGTTCCGACCTTATTTCTTATGAGCTTTTTATTCATATAGATAGTAGATGTAACCCGGCTTGTTTTTTCTTCATATATTTTCACAGCTTACTGTCCTAACATTTTATGACACAAGAAATGTGATATTAAGAAGTGACACAGTGATTATTATGGAATATGTGGCTCTGAATACTTTTGTGTTTTATTTCGGTGTCTTGACAATTTAAATATGGCACAACACCAACCGATGAGAAATGTCAGCTTTTCTCACACGTAATGTTTCGCACCAGTCTGTCCTGAAAATGTCAATTGGTTTTGAAGTTGACCTTCAAGAACAAACAGCATTTGAAACCTTCTATTACAGACATTGCTGCTCATGTTGAAATCACACACAGACACTGCACACAAGCACTGGTGTTTCAGGTGCACCTGTTCTTTGTGTGGAAAGTTGTAATTACCAGTGTTTACTGCCAGCCAGAGAGTAGAAGGGCAGCTCACATCTGCGCACACCCACGTCTGCATCCTGCTGCGGTGAACAAACAGGAACACACATGGATACGCACTCTTGCAACAGTTGGACACCTTTTTTTTTTTTTTATCTAAAAAAGCAAGTATACATATATGCAGTATGCTCATGTGAGTGTTTGTATCTCCCCTTCTAGTTCAATGAGAAGGCCGATGCTGTTGTTCCGTGCTTCAGGACTTTGGTCCAAGCCAATATTCGGAACAAGAAGATCTTCAAGGAGGCCGTCATGGATATGCAAGCCAAAGGAACCACAGATTACAAGTCTGGCTTCACATTTGCCTTTGAACAGCTTCTCAATGTAAGAGCCAAGAAGCCTTTTCAGGGACGGGTAATGCAGGGGTGAATGTTTGTCTGTGTGCCTACAGAAAGTCTTCAACAACTTGCTGGAACTACGTACTGAAGCTCCTTCATGTTATTATACATCCTGTCAGATCCAGTTAAAAAAAAAACTGAATTAGCAGTGATAAAACAGTGCCGACAGTGAGCGGTCCAGGTTTGTATAAGACATTTCCAGAGTTCTGTCATTGTCGAATGTAGGTCTGATAATCACTGCTGTTGCGACGGAGTGACACTAACGTTTGCAGCAGCCAGCACCGTGGTGAGGTCTGACAGCAGCAGGCGTCCACGTGCTCTCGACACAGGTGCTGCCTCAGCTCCGTATGCTGCTGTGTATTTTAAGAGGCTGCCACCCTAATGGGCTCTGATGGGATGATTGATGAGCGCTCAGCGCAGCCCAGAGGAGATCAGCCACAGACACTTTATATTCCTCTGGTGGGCTTGGAGGCACAGAGCCAAGTGCCAGCTGCCCCCCCCCCCCCCACACCCCACCCCCCAACACATACCTTCTCTTGCCAACAGAATGAGAAATAAAAAGGCCTGTTTAATCGCTGTCTGTGGCAGACTCACTCCCATGATTAGTGGCAGAAGCACAATAAAAATATGTAATTGTAGCAATATTATTTATCTTTATTAGAATCTTGTCAGATTGACATGCCACTGGCCTGCATATTAATGGCAGCTGCTGTGCAGGCAGGCGGGGGAAGTTTGTATCAAAGCTGAATGCGAAAATTCGGTGCCTGGCTTTGAGCATATAATGCTTAAATCAAATTTACCGCTAGAGTAATATTGTATACTCCAAATGAAATCCTAAAATGATGGTAATATAAGGAATTTACCAAGTTAACCGGCAGCATTAAATATATATTAGAGCCGTACCCGCACATTTGTGTAAACACAAGGGACAGTTCATTTATTGTGGTATTTGAGTATTTAAAAAACTGGTTTTGGGACATGGTAACCAGTTAAAGAGCAGACATTATTAAACACGTGGTGTCAAAAAAATAGAAAAGAAAGTAAAAAATACGTAGCACAAGCAAAAGTGGAAGACTCAGTGCACAATGAAATGACGTAAGGAGAACAATCCTACACACAGGTGATTCTGAGCCATAAATGCATTTTTAAAATGTATGAATTAATTCATTTATGGAAAAGATCTTGTGAAGAGATCCCATCTTTGAAACTGCCTTTAATCTACTGAGGTGAGGTGATTTAATAACCGAAAATATACAGTTTCACATATAATCTGTCCCACAGTGAGTTTAAATCTGGCATCAAAGAAATAATTTAACAAAATGTTTTTTATAATGTACAAATACTATTAGTATATACTATAATACATATATATATATATATATATATATATATATATATACATATATAATAAATACTATTTATTACATATTTATATACTGCTTATAAATGCTAAATATTATCTTTGTAATATTTTCCATTTTGCGTCATTGACATATTTATCACAATACCAGACCGTTTTAAATGATGTGTTAGCATGATCACCTTCCTCTTTCATTCCTGCATATTCCCTAACCTGTCTCGCTGCCTTTCTCTTTGTTCTTCTCTCCTCCCTCTTCTCTCGTCATCTGCCACAGGAGAGCAGCGCCCCGAGGGCCAACTGCAATAAGATGATAATGATGTTTACAGATGGCGGGGAGGATCGTGCACAGGAAATCTTTGAGAAGTACAACTGGCCCAACAAAACAGTGAGTCTGTCCCCATAAGGCTGTTCTCTGTTGGCCTACATCGCTCTGCCATCACAAGGGATCATGCATGTCCAGAAACTGTCTTAGCTGTCTTTATCCCTCCCCATCTCCCACCATAGTCTGCTGGCATTGTCTCATTGTTCAAGGTTTCAAGGATCATTTATTGTCATGATGCAACACAGGGATGCACAACGAAATTCAGTTGTAGCCCATTTGTAACACAATAAACACATGACAAGCAAAACAAAAACAAAACAGCAGTACATTCTTGTCGTGCATTCTTTTGAATTTGCATCGTAAGGAATGTAAACAGCAGCAACAAACACAATTCTCTGGGCAGATAATATGGCCTACATCTTCACATTAAAAAATGCAACATGAGGAAAACAATGTCCATCAACTTTGACTGTGCTTGAGCACCGAGCGTCATGATGTAAACACAGACTCCACCTCTTCTCGTCCCGACGGAGTCCCCGTCTCGTCCTGCTGTTCGCTCGTCAAGTGCGGCTTGATCCGGGATGAACGATGGAGCCAGGTCTCTGTGAAGATGTTGGGCTCAAAAGTCACCGACCTCCCGCTGCTTTCATCCATCTTATTTTACTGCAGCCGGGCATCAGACAGCCAGCAGTATGCTGGGGAGTGCAGTTAGCCTCAGGTCATAGCCGGGTTAGTTTAGCTTGCATCTCTTTTTCTCTGTTGTGATTTTTTTTCCTCTTGTGATTCATCCATTTGGCCTTTCTTCAACTCTCTCATTCCATCTCTCCCTGTCTGTTTCTCTCTCTCGCTCTCTCCTCTTCGGTCTCTTTTGTTGTGTAGCTGCTGGTGTTAACAGCTCCGACCTGCTGACTAATTAGCCACTTCATCATCAGAGCATATAAAATTACAGCCAATAGATACTCAGTTTGTGTCTCTTTGTTCCACCCTCCTTTCTCCACTTCACAGGCTACCAATATTTATTCTTATATCCGTTACTATTCTGTTGCCTCATGAGGGCTGCTGTCATACAGGAATAATCTGCAGTTTGACAACTCTCTATCCTTGTGTTGGAGACATTTGTGTGAGTTGACTGTGAGGCGAATCTAGTCATACTCAAGATGTGTGCATTGTAGTTGTCACATGACAGTGACCTTATTGCCATCCAGAAGACTGTTTGAGTGGTATTGTTTTGCTCTATTAGCTGTCTCTGCAGCTTTGTTTTTCAGGCTATTTATTCTGGCATTGACTTCTTTTGATTCTTTTTTTCCCCTCAATCCAGGTTCGTGTCTTCACCTTCTCTGTTGGCCAGCATAATTATGATGTCACCCCTTTGCAGTGGATAGCTTGTGCCAATAAAGGTATGTGGATAAGGTGTTTTTATCAAAGCATATGTTTGTATGTCTAAAAGAGAAATATGGGTTGGTGCAGGGTTGGTGGATTGATCCCTGCCTCCTTGTGTCCACATTACCACCGATATAGATTTTATAGATGGACACATTTTTCCATCATACTCAACATCTACTGGGTACCCATGAGCAATACATTGTTAAAGGAAACACACTTGTTTGAAGCATTCTCGTGAATGGCATTGTCTCGGGTCAAGTCATTCTCAAGTAGGAAATGCAAAGCCCAGTCATTCAACAAAGGAACAACAAACGAATGTGTTGTGGTTCTGTTGAATCAGTCTGACCCCCGTCCCTCTTGCTGTGAGGTCACACTGCTTACTTTATAACTAATAGTGTGACTAATAGCCCCCTACATTTTAGTTGTTGCTGATCTCCAGTGGTTTAACCTCTCACAGGGGTACTCTAGGACCCTGTGACATCACTGTTGGATGTGGTTTTACATTTGCAACAAAGCCCACCTCTGACCATACCTCTCAGAGATGCCGTCTGTGGTCAGATGTGAAACACACTTGAATCTTTTAAACCAGAGAAGTGCAGCAAAATACTAGCTTGGTGTTAATTTACTCTTTAACTGTTTTCGGACACATATTGATTTAATTAAATATTATTAATATTATTATGCTTGCCCCATTACAGACCCACCATCACTAAGATTTGTCTTACTGCACATGATTTTCAACATAATATTTTATTAATCTAAAGCAGCCACAGTTCCTAAAATAACCCAGCAAACAGGCAGCTCTGCCTCTGACAACCCATATGATTCAGCTGCTCTTCCTGTTAGCGACATTGTCTGCTTGAATCTCATCTTGACTCACCACATTAAATCCCAACCTAACTCAGACTGCTGTTTCTGTGCTCAGCTTTTGAGTTGCATTGTATGACGTAAGTTGTATTGTTTAATCCCCCTCTTCTCCTCCTCTCTTTTTGTGGCTTGATTTAATATTGTTTTCTCAGTGTTTCAGTTGATCTGAAGCTGCTCCTTTAGTTGCCCGTATGAAGCCTCGGCTAACTGCTGATTAGCTTATTGCCAGTGGAGCCAAGTGCTTCAGATGTATCTTCCCATAAGTTGTTATTAATTAGCAGGAGGAGTCTGGCAGCAAGATGATTACCGTGCCATCTCCCTGTCAGGCAGGGGAAAGTCCAGGATTACGCCTCTGTGCCAACATGCTCTCTGCTGCTCGCGACTGTAGTGATTACCATGGTACTAAAGTCTATGCCAACATGAGACAATACTGTTGACACACCACCCTCAATGGAGCTGTCCTCTCATATCTTCAGCACTTATTACTCTTTGGTATCTCACTCCAACAGAGCCAGCTCCCTGACGCTTTCACAGGCCCTAACCCTTCACCCGTGTCACACACGTTTGTCAAAATGCAGCAACACACACAAGCACAAAAACACACAACTAGGCCACTTGGAGATGCTAGCTGTTGTCTCACTTAAGCTTCAATCCCATTTTAAGAAGAAAGTAACCTCTCTGTGACTCTGAGCACAATGAAGCCATTTCTCCACGCTCGCAGACGGTGCAACAAAGTGCGGTACGGAAAGGAGAGTTGTCTCAAAAGAAAATAGGTGAAAGCAAATACAATAGCCTAATACTGCCAGAAAAGTGCTGTTTATAATCCAAATATAGGGACAAAACATCCCATAAATTCAAGATGGGTATCCATAAAAGAAGCATGGTTGGAAGTTTATTGGATGAAATTACACCAGTTTTTATGGTGTGTCTCAACAAAAATGTTGATAAGAATATTGAATATGTGTTTAAAGTAGTGCATGCTGGTCTACCTAGGACGAAAAATACATACTCATACTGAAAACAGCATACTCTTTATTTTTATTAAACCATTATTTTGCCAAGATAATTCCATTGAGATTTTGAATCTCTTTTGCAAGGGGGGTCCTGACCAACATGGCGGCGTAAAAGTTTCACAACAGAAAAAGACAGAGAAACGACTCGAAAACCAAACTGGAAATATTTAAAAGACAACATAAATTCATAACATTGTACATAACGAGACGAAAACCAGCAAATTGCATCAATCAAATAGTGTTCATCATTATCAGGATAACTCGGTGCTCAAATGATCCTTAATCCTGTTTTTAAAATTCCTGCATGCTTATAGAATAATCTAGTAAGTTTATAAAGTAGCTCAGTAGCTTTGTAGCTTACCTGAAGGTCCAAAAACTATGAAAGCGTTTTAACCAAAAACGTTGCGGGTTCTATGGATAGCCTAATTTGTCTGCAAGATAGGAAGTTGCAGCTTAAATATTTGGTGTCAGCAGGGAACATAGACAAGGAGGCAATTTTTGTAATATGGCTGAAAACTCGACTAATGTTCCATGCTGCGGTTGTATGAGCATATCACCATAATTAATTGCTCATAGAAACGTTGCTTTAATCATTTTTTTCCTTGCAGCAAAATAAAAACGCATTTGATTCTATCGTAGGAACCTCGTGTCCCCCTTTGTTTTTTGTAAGACGTCAGTTTTCAAACCATTGACCGGTTTTATGTACATAACACTGCACCTCCAACACCATTACTTTATGTAGAAAATAGCATTCAGTCAAAAAAGGCATGATATATTTTTAATTCAATGGATGTGATGTATTTTATACGCGAGTCAAAAGTCCAAAATGTTCTGTTGTATTTGTCTCAAAACAGTTCCAGATTACTTCATAAATCTTAGGATGACGTAAGAGGATAACTGACCTCTAATACTACACGGGCATTACGTAATGAGTTTTCAGAAGGGAAATTGTTATTGATAATTCATAATTGCCCCTCAAACAGCAGACGTGTGTTGTTAACTTGCACAGCACTGAGGAGATCTACATTACAGACTTACTTTTTAACACCTATATCTTACCCTCTTCACATCTCGCTGAGCGTTGCCCTCCACCCACAGATACCACCTCTCTGGAACACTGCCAAAAGCACTGGGACAAACTACTGCTCTGAACAAAATGAGCATTATAAGTATGTGTGCCCTGTGTGTGCAGAGATGTGTGTATATTTATATGTGCATAATGTTTGCATGCTCAAATGTGCAAATGAATGAGACGGAGAAGGCAAATCTCGACACAAACCACCGTGGCACGGTGCATAATGTGACAAAATAATGAGAGTCATCTCAGCCTTTTAACATTCTGGGGATGCTGTCTCCATTTCACCGCTCTTTGTATAAACACTCATGGCTTTAATAGCTTGGGGAGCGGCGTGGTTATTGACCCAGTCGGTCATTTTCCTTCATTCCTAATCAGCGGCAGCAGTGCCTGGGGCTCAGCATTCCCAACGAGCCTCCGCATTTACATCCTGCAGCACAGCCACGAGTGCAGAGAGGTCAATGGCCACAAGCTCTACCGTGCCTGCTTGGCCCAACACCATCAGCTGGAGATGATGGCATTACGTGTACCTAATAGCATGGTAGAGATTAGACTCCAATCTGCAAATGGATCGCTTCTGTACACACTGTGACTGTTTCAATCTTGAAAATGGGGGCAGAATATGACGCAGACGAGCACCGTGACGCAGGCTGTATGCAAAGCTTTCTGTTGGAATAGTGTGTTGATTTTCTCCTCTTGATCTTCAGGTTACTACTTTGAAATTCCATCAATTGGAGCCATCAGAATCAACACGCAGGTAAACTACATGGGATACTGAATGCACATTTATGAATCCACAAAAAAACAAAATGCAATTACAAGTGAGAAGCTAGTCCAGTCTTCCTTCATGGTTGCTTTGATGATGATTATGCAGATTGTAGATAAGTGTTCCGTAACAAACGGACAGAAGACGATGCAGCTGGACAAGTACAGAAAGGAAGTGACAGAGTTGGAGATGGAGTGATCGCGAAAAGGGTTGTGGACTCTCTGAGAATGTTTCTGGACGCTCTGAAGTAAAGACTTTCAGATCTCTTGCTGTTTTTCTATCGCACTCTCTTTCACACACACACACACACACACCATAACCTCATTCCAGCTGTATAAATTGACTCAGTTGCTGGGAGGTGGGGAGCTACTGCACACCCCTCCTCCCCCCTCTCTGCCCTGCCTTTTCTCCTCCCCCCTCCGATCCGGTGAGCGATCAGGCCCTAGAATATACTGTCAGCTGTTCCATTAACTCCAGCATATTTATATGCCGAGAACTGCCACTTACTCTAATAGGTTTTCTGAAGGTGGGTGACTACAGCTCTCTGTATAGGCCCAGAAGACACATTATTTCATCACACTCTGCCCTTCAACATCACACACTCATCACATAGTCTCACTTGACTAAGATGGCAACATTCAAACAACAGATGGACCATAGATGGCAAGGATATTATTATTCAAACCGTCCTGACTCATGCGATTATGTAGGAAGAGGGGAATCGTTTTGAAAATAAATGTCACCATATTTTGTGTTTCCGCGTAGTTATCTCAGACTGAAGTTAATAGTGACTTGTGTCATCCATTCGGGCTTCTTTGTGTAGGATCTCTCAGTAGAGCAACAATAAGGCTTTAACTGGGATGTTTGTCTTCGGAAGAGTCCCCTCTCTGCCATCATGGGTGTCACAGTACACACAGAGACAACAGCATTTAATCGACGCGTAGGGATGTTGCTGGAGTCTGTGTGGCTCCGGTTTCTTTGGACCACATCTCCAGTTGCCGGCTTTTTATGTTTCCTAGATTGTTCTAGCCAGGCGGAACATTTTCCCTCTATCCCGTGAAAAGGTCTGGCTGTCATTGCGCTGATGGAATATCTCCCTGTGGCGCGTTAAACTGGACTTTTATTGAGCTAATAATAGAATAGGTTACGCCTGTCAGCACCTCACTGTTCAGGCGATGGAAAAACAAACGGTCAAAAGCATAATACTGAAATAGCTGTGTGCTTGTACAGGGCGCCCCTTTTCTCGATTGAGGGTCAACACGAGGGTCACAAATTTGCGATAAGGTTTCAGTTTTTTTTTTTGCAAAATGGCTGGAAATGTGACCCCGAGAGAGCAGCTGCATTTTCCACTTATTGTGTTGTAACATAAAGGTAAACATTCGGCTTTATAACTCACCGGCTGCTGAATAGGGTAAAAGGGTTTAGTGTTTTTGTAAATGTTTGCAGATGTATACACAGTCTGTATGACTAGAGAACAATGTTGCTGTCTCTGGTCTTTATAACAACGAGACTCTAAAGGCCCTCAGTGCGATGGTCCCGACTGTGCAGTTGCTTCATATGTCATGAGGTCAATCCCTCAATAATTGTACCAATTACACATCACATCTAAAATGACAAGAAACTACAGGTTGTTTACAAAACAATGACATCTCAGCCGTTGTGCGAGGTGGCTCCTGAGAACGGAAGAAATAAACTGTATATGATGTATTCCTAGTGGACTTAACCCCTCACCTCTATTCACAATAGCTGTGGGACATTCTCCCAGTGCCAGCGATGACAGCAGAGCCTCTGGGAGAATGGCCTGTTTGCACGTCGTGCCACTGACACCCTTAATGTGTTTTTAATAGCTCCTCCATAATGATGAGAAACGGCCGTGAGTGGTTTAGGACTGGAGGCTTTATGGCTCGGCAGGACCGGGATGCTGCTGCTGGTGGCCCACTGCTTTATGTGGTGACAGAGAGGAGGCCGGTCAGGGTCTTATAGTTTTATGACAGTTGAACGTTGGCTCTTCCAGCTCTTTGCTCTTACCGCCTCTACATGACAAGCGCTATAAACGCTTGTTTGATTGTACGTGTTTGTTGTGTTTGGTCTCACGAGCGAGTGTGTTTTTGCCATTGCAGGAGTACCTGGATGTCCTGGGTCGTCCCATGGCGCTGGCTGGGACTAAAGCAAAGCAGGTGCAGTGGACGAACGTCTACCAGGATGCTCTGGTGAGAGAGAACTTAGAAAGACATTTTATTTAATTGAACCGTAAAGTAGCCTTTATAGAATTTGCCAAATATTTCTCATTCTATGTTACAGTATTTAGCCCATAGATCCAAACATATTCAGATGATGACCTTTTAAAATACGAGCATGGTTACATCCTGCAAGTAATTCTGGTCTCACAATCTTTTATTCTATTCAATTTCACTTCTTATCGCTGAAAAGGTTTTAACCGAGTTAAAATGGCAGTTGATTTATTTGGTGCTTATCGTGTTTATTGCTTTGGATTTTGAATTACACACTATATATATTTAAAACAGATTTATAATATGCTTTTTCAGGGTTTGGGCCTCGTCATCACTGGAACGATGCCGGTCTTCAACCTCACTGTTGATGCTGTAAGCTCTCAGGTAAATACAACACTGCAATACAAGACATGGAGCTTAAAATAGCGGCTCATCCGTCACATTAACGAGCCTTTACCTCTATCATTATGTAAGAACAATGTTTTCATCGTCATTCTCGTTGTTAAGGCTACACAAGGTCATTCAAACAGGAGAAGGAGTTTGAGTAGCAGGTGTGCTCAAGGTTTTATTTCCGTCTCTTTGCTGTTGTCGACCATCATCAGTCATTTTGTAATGGCGTCCATCCAGCTGCTGCTCTTCGAGGCAACACCTCCCCCCTGAGGTGACAACGGACATCACAGCCACCCGTCGGCAGTATCGTCCAGAGAAGACCGATATATCCAGCTTTCAATATCCACGACCAAAGTATTTACTGTGAGCTTCAAGCAATGATGCAAACCGCCACAGTTCCAGATAGACTGTGAAAAATATGGACGAATCAGATTGCACACAAAGTGATAAGTCAAAGATGGCATTGGGATGTAGTACTCTCACGGCATGTAGCTACCGGCTCTCTGTGATTCTCGGATGCCAGTGCGGTTGTGGATGAAATACTAATGATCACCTCGTGTGTTTTTCCTACAGAACCAGCTCATCCTCGGAGTCATGGGAGTAGATATTGCAATCAACGAAATTAAAAGGAAGACACCTACATACAGAGTGAGCATGTTGTACACTCAATATCAGTCTCATATCCCTTTAACATTGATTATTATTGAATCACACCTCCATCCACTCTTCACATGTGCAGCTTGGAGCCAACGGCTACACCTTTGCCATCGACCCGAATGGCTACGTACTGATGCACCCCAACCTGCGACCCAAAGTAGGTCCAGCAATGAACGCCGGCCCGCATTTAATCAGTTAATGTTCCTCTGAAGCCAAATTTTGACTTTTTTTCCCCTTCTGACTGACGTTACACCCCCCCCCCCCCCCCCTCCCTCCTCGTCTTCGGCTGCTTTCTCGCTCTTGTTCAGATCAGTAACTTCAAGGAGCCCGTCGATCTGGACTTTCTGGATGCAGAGCTGGAGGACAGTAACAAGGAGGAGGTAAAGACAACCTCTGAAACATCATCATTACTTTCAGCATGTGTGTTTAATATGCATTTAGTTGAATCACTTTATTAGTCAGTTGTTTTTCCTTTTTATGTACCTGCATATATCTCTCTCTCTCTCTCTCTCTCTCGCTCGCTCTCTCTCTCTCTCTCTCTCTCTCTCTCGCTCTCGCTCTCGCTCTCGCTCTCTCTCGCTCTCGCTCTCTCTCTCTCTCTCTCGCTCTCGCTCTCGCTCTCTCTCTCTCTCTCTCTCTCTCTCCAGATCCGTCGACAGATGATTGATGGCAAACCAGGGCAAAGGAAAATCAAGACGCTCATTAAGTCAGTTGATGAGGCAAGTCATCAATATATGAGACTCAGTCATGATCCACTGCAGCACCTTCCTGAATGTTGTTGTAATGAACTTGAATGACTCAGTATGTTTAGGATCTGTTGTTTCCCTCCAATTATGGGAAGACAGATGTGCCGAGGATGTGACCGTGTTACACGTTTCTCTTTGTGGTTGCCAACAGAGGTACATCGACGAGGCCATGCGTACGTACACGTGGACACCTGTGGATGGCACAGATTACAGGTCTGTTTGAAATCAAACATGCATCAACTTGAAACTGTTAGAGTCCAACTTAGATACTTTTGAGTCCAGTTCGAGTCACAAGTCTCAGATTCATGGTTGACAGCTGGTTACTCACCAGCCAGCAGTGTTTGTTAACTGGAGCTGCCACTATCGCGCTCTTGGAATAGACTAAACATATCACTGAATAAAGGCAACTTGCTCATTTGCCTTCTGTGTTTCTATTAAATAATTCATCTGAATGAGCCATATTAAAGAACAGTAGTTTCAACCTTCAACAGTACTCTAAGCACCAATTAATTGCATAGTTTATTCATCTCAAAACTTGGTTGAACATTTGAAGTTGCATCGTAATGATATTTCCTCCAGGCAACACTTTGCAAATGACAGTTTATGATATTGAATAGTCCTACGAATGCCTGATATGTTTTTAGTACATCTGCTGGCAGCGTTCCCAGTCCTGGCTGAGTTGATATGAGGCTTTCTCTGCACAATTCTATTCATTTCAACTCAAAGAGAAATTCCAGTGTATCTAACGATCCTCACGTGTTTGCCTGCAACAGTCAAATCTAACTCTAGCCAGACATTCAAAGCTCTTCTCTGTCACTCATCCTACATTTTCGCGTTTAGGGACTTTCTCTACTCGAAATTGGATGTTTCTTTAAATCTAAATTTGCCTTATCTACTTTAGTCTGCTGTAGCTGTGGCTCAGTCTGATCCTGTTACAGTCTGATGTTCTATCTGTTCCAATTAATCCTCTTATTGGTTATATTTTAGCTTTGTATGGCACCACAGATTAAGAGATGGGACATGTATTGATTTATTTTTTCTCCCTTTGATTTATGGTTTTGGTAGAAGAGTAAATATTTACCAACATAAAGCGTATGTAGGTCAAACTAACACTCCATAGCAATGACGTATTTCAAAGTGAAACTGATATTTCTCTTTAGTTTGAACCCCTTGAAGTTTCACTCGATTTAAACAGAAACACAATCAGCTATGTGGCCCAAATACCAAGCATGTTTGATACTTCACAGAGTGCACACGCTCCAAACGCAGTCGCTTCGCTTGAAAACAGTCGGACACTGGCCTTCTCACAGCAGGGTGGCATCGAGAATGTGTCAGATGTGTATTCTGAGAATTTGATTTATGGGAATCAGCTTAAAATCCTCTGAATTGGAAACTTAGAACTGCTGCTTCAGTAGTGGCTTCATGCGAGTGGGTGTTACAGAAAAGTAAAACCCCAAAAGATTTCACAATTTTTGACCAGTCACTCACTGTTAAATGAAACTGACTTTCTCTCCATAAGTAATAGCCCACAGACAGTGCTTAAATGTACCGTGTGTCGTTTGCAGCGTCGCTTGTTACCAAAGTTGTGTTTCTTTTATCATTTCATAGTTTCGTCCGAGCTCTAACAAAGGTGCTTCATTGATTTACTTCCTCACAAAACATTTGGAAAGCCTGAATTGTTCAGATCCACGTTTACTTTTTAGCAGTCTTCCTTTTGCTGGCACACAGCTCTGTTTTTCTGCACATGACTGCCACCTGACAATCAGTAGAGGAGGATGAAACGTTCACGTCACCACATTAAAAACAAACCAGGGATAATGAAAACATTGCTCCGTTGCGCTGCTGCTGGAGGTCAAAAAGACTGATCCCTCACTGCCTAATGCCATCACATTAAAGACGTAATCATCCATTTCTCTGAACCTTTAAGCTAGTGGCGTCTGTTGGTGAGCGAGCCTGACTCTGTGTGTTTGTATGTTGGAGAGTTTACATGTGCATTCATAACGTGTTCCTGATTTTCTGTGTCTGCCTCGTTACCTCAGTCTAGGGTTGGTACTGCCCACATATAGTGAGAACCACATCAAGGCCAACCTGAGTGACCAGATCCTTCAGGTGCAGTGTAAGTACCCGGGAATACCCAGCATCCTTCACTCGCTGCCTCTCTCTCCTTTTCTTTCTCTCTCTCTCCACTCTTTCCTCCTCTCTCTCTCTCGCTCTCTCTCTCGCTCCCAAATATGACCTTATGCTCTTATCCAGTCCTTTGCCCTGGGTCTCCAACATCATCATAGGCATAGGGAGTGTCCGAGCGGAGTCGCCTGCCCCGCTCCCCCTGTCCCCCTTCTTGCCCCACTCTACACTCTACAATAGGCAAGATCATACCTGAGTCCCCCGACTCCTCTACTGCCCCCTGTTCCCTCCTGTCTTCATGCTGTGCTGTAAAATGGTGATGTTTTTTTCTTCACACTGGCTGAAGAAAAAAATAACTGAACTGACAGAAAGGTGAAAGCTGTGGTTTTACTGTATTACTCAGGTGAAAATAATGGTGACTTTTGTGCTGTTATTTTTTTTGCCAAATGCTCTCGCCTCTTCTCCACAAAGTAATGATTCTGAAGCATCTGTGTTGAAAGTATTTGATGTTCTGAAAAACTGTGAAAACATGCATGCTTTTCACTCCTTATGATGAGTTTTATTATTTGGGGAATTTTCCTTCTGTTATGTGTGTAATTTATTTTCAAATTTTATTTATGTATTTGTTAGATTGTGTGAGATGTTTCTCAGCTTTGGAATCATTCAGTGTAAATAAACTCCCACACGGCCCGGGACAAGGGCTTGTCTAATGTGGGAGTTTGGGTTTTTGTGGGTCTGAATGGGGACACTTGTTGTCTCTCTCATCCTTTCTTTGTCCAGACCCTGTTACTTCCCTCTTTTCCTGTTTCATTTGATTTTTTGTGTTTGTTTGACCATGGTTATCTCCCACAATTACTGGTTTTGTCTTTACTTTTTTCCTTTCCTGGATTTCCCTTTTTTCCTTTATCTCTTCCGTTGGTTTTACGTTTCCTCGTTTGCTCTTGCAAATAAGATGTTTGCTCTTCATTTCTTTTTCTCTCTTGTCTTGTTTGACTTAAATTGGTTTCTTTCTTTCAAGAAAACAATATTTTTATTCAAGCAGTAATTGAATAAAATATTGTCTGTGATCCCCCCTCCCACCCGACCCCCTGTTTCTTTTCTTGCTCACTCCTTCTCTGATGGATCCACACAGTGCCATACACCAAGGGCAAGTATACTCCATATTGGTCCACGTTCCTTCCTTTACTTCCTATTTCCTACCGCTGCCTCCTTCCCACACCTCTCGTCCTTAACCTTTTCCTGCTGCCCCCCTCCTCCTCCTCCTACCCTCACCTGTCCCAGCCTGCTTGCCTCTGTTCCTGCCCGTCTTGCCTTCAGGACTTCCTCTTTTTCCTCCTCCTTTTTTCTCCTTTTATCCCTCCTTCTTCTCTTCACCCTCTTGCTGCAGCTCAGATCCCACATCTCTCACGATGGCTCCTCTGGTCCCCAACCTCACCCTCCTCCCACGTACCCGCTGCTCCAGAAGCAAAAAAAACACCCAAAAAAACCACCTACTGCACCCAAGGAAGACAAATATTCTCTGTTAAAACTTGTCTTTTGTCCCTCCTCCTAATCCTTTTCCTTCTGTGGATAGCTCCAAATGGGTTGTGTCTGCCTCCTTTCTCTCTCCCTCTCTGTCTCATTCTTACACTTTTTTCATTTTCTTCGACCATATTTCTTTCTCCTCCTCTCCATTTCTCTGTCACCTTGCTGTCGCTCTCTCTTTTTTCTTCCAGTGTCATTACGGTAGTTAAAATGTCTTTAACTAATTCTCACACCAGGGCTCACCAGGTGTTGAAAGGTCTTTAATTCGATTTTTTGTTTTAAAACTCCCTCTTATTAGTTCAATAGCTTGAATAATTTACGTTAAGTAAAATATTTCTTATCGTTCTCTGTTATCTAGGTAGGCAAACACACTAAACTGAAATATACATTTTGTAGTCCTAAATCTGTATCAGCACATGCATTGAATGTAAGTACTGCTATTTGTTTAAAGTAGAGTAAATAGGGATCTCTTGTGGTCATAATATTTTGACATAGCTATCCTTAATTCTCCATATAAAAAAAAAAAAGTGATGTAATGTTTGTTAGCTATCATAGTATCTCGTCTTATGCTGTAGCTGGAGATGTTGCAGCCTGCAGACTGACCCTTCAGGGCTGAGCTGCGTCCTGCCCTCCCAGGTCCTCCCATGTTGTCAGGTGTCAGGGTGCCGCTCGGTGCAGCGTCTGACTCCTGTGTCGTCCCTGTGTACTCCCTGTCTCCATCAGCTTGTCTCCCTCCATCCTCACCCCTCAGACTGCCGGGGTCACGGCCCAACACTTTCTCAGTAAACCTGACCCCGGATGTGCACGGCATTGTGGGCGGAAAACTACCTGGGCACTCTATTTTAGCTCTGAAATTTCATTCCTCTGCTGTACACGGTTACAGGTCTTTACATAATGGGAAAATAACAGGTTGGATTCGTCGCAGACTCACCTGTTGAGGCGTTAATGATGGTTGATATTGTCTGGTTTTGTCTGTGATAGATGAAATGAAGTTGCCCTTTGACATGCCCTTCACAATGCAATGCATTTCCGATGATTATGTGTCTCTCTGAGCCCTCCGCCCTGCCAGTCTGAGGGGTGACCACTTCCATCAGGACCTTCACCCACCTCCCCTGCAATAGTTGGCCATGTTGATGCCTGCCTGATCTAAAAAGCACTCATTGCGGATAATCTGTCGGAGAACTTGCTTCCTGACTCATCACGACTTGCAAGTCAGTTCTCAGACATCCAAAATATGTTAGATTGAAACCAAATGAATCAGAAAATGTTTGCTGAAAAAGTGATAAAGAAAAGAAACGTGAGTGCTTGTGAAGCTAAGCAGTACATTTAGAGTCGGGTTCTATTTTTGGCACCATATTGGCTAACGCTAGTGTTCCCATGATACCTCAGTGTTGCTATGGTAAACTCCCTTCTGCGTCCCTGCACCTCTGAAGAACAGTTGCTGTTTACCCACAACTCCCCACCGCCCTGCCCACTGCTCTTCCCACATAATCTTTCCCTTTCTGTTGCAGATTTTGAATCGCTGCTGCCAAACAGTTTTGAGTCTGAAGGACATGTATTCATTGCTCCCAGGTAGCCCTGTGTGTGGATGCTTGGTGTCGTTGATGGTCATCAGTGTTTGGTCTTGTCTTTTGATGCACTATACTCCACGTTCAGCCTCTTTGAACTGTTATCTGCTTTCTATATCTTGCGATGAGTTGCACTCTGTGTGAAGTGGTTGTGTTTTATTCATTCATTGCTCTTTTTCAGTGGTGTGTCAGTTCATTGCAACACATTTGAGGAAAATATAGAATTCATTATAACCTTATGACATGATTTGTTTTTCATTACAATAACGTATTGAAGCCGCATTAAATCTTATTTGCATGCTGCTACTGTGGTGTTGTATGTTTGTATTACAGTAATACATTTAGGGGTTGTTGGTTAGGTTCCACAACAAAATGCGAAAATTAAAATGGATTTTGGACAACAAACGCTGCTGTATGTATGTGAAATAAAAAAAAGATTTTCTTTGCATGTGTTGTTTTGATATCAAACTCTCATGGCCTCCAGCTGCAACCAGACTTCTGAAACACACCAATACAAATAACTCCTTCATTGTGATGCCTGCACTCTGCAGTCAAATCCACATTTTGCTTTGATCGACAGCATGTTGGAATTTAAGCTTTAAGAAATGCACGCTGCACATGATGCATCCCCGCTTTGTGCTGCGTGTCCCTTCATAAAGGAAAGATAAGACCGAGTCTAAATATTGCATACCTGTGTTTGTTTTTAGCTTCTTTCTCTGAGTTAAGATGTCTCGTCTGTTCCTCAGGGAATACTGCAATGATCTGGAACTGTCCAACAACAACACTGAGTTCCTGATCAACTTCATTGCTCTCATGGAGAAGGTGACACCGGACTCCAAACAATGTGAGTTTAATTTCTTTCCACTCAAACTGATTTGTAATGAGTTCATTAAAGATTGACTCTATGGTTATGGCTGTGATGTTGTGTACTTTTTCTTATTGTCAACAAATCCCACAAAAAATCCATTGAAGAGACCAAAACCAACCATTCATTTATACTACTAGTAATTAGCATCTGGTACAGAAAAATATTTATCTAATTTAATTTTGCCACCATCTGTACCAACACAAAGCTTTCTCAGAGACAGTTTGAGTTTTGTAGATGAACTTGGCTGAAACAAAAAAAAAAAAATCAAATGTCTTCATATTCACCACAATGAAAAGCAAGTTATGTTTAGTTTGGTTCTGTCCAAAAGTGGACAGATGGAGTTTTAGATTGAGTTCAGAGAAGAGAAATCTGATGTCGTTATAACTGATTTTGTTTGCACCCTTTCTGATCATCTCTACCTGATCGTATTTAGGTGACAATTTGCTTCTTCATAACCTGATTCTGGACACTGGCATCATCAGGCAGCTCGTTGACAAAGTGTGGAAGAACAAAGATTTGAATACGTGAGTACGATTAAAGACCTACACTTTTAGATTCGACTCTGAATACGATTTCAATTGGATTCGTCTCTTTTCTCCATCCTGACTTGAAGATATGGCTTCCTGGCTGTGTTCGCTGCATCAGATGGAGGTGTAACAAGAGTGTTTCCGAACAAGTAAGTGCACTCTTCATCAAGGCCGTATGTCTGTAGATCTGTTATGTCTCTCATTTTATTCTCTTTTGATGTAGTAAGTTGTGAATACTTCAAATGTTTCAATGTAGTGGGAGGCTTGTACATCAGAGATTTACAGCTCCAGTGTCTGTGCTCTTAAATCTAAGGGCTGCAGAAACCTGGGAGGAAGATCCTGAGCCGTTTAATGCCAGCTATTACCGCCGCAGTCTCGACAACAAGGGCTACATCTTCCGAGCGCCTTATCGGTTAACAGGTGAATGATGCTCCCTTGGTCTTGGGTTATATATATATATATCTCACACTGAGCCTCATAATGTGTTGTGGCTCTTTGTTTCTAACCCCCTCCCGGCTTGTTTCTCTATTTTGTTTCCCTCTTGAAGCCCGGGACACAGAGAACCCAGAGAACGACACCATAGGGATCCTGGTCAGCACGGCTGTGGAGATCACAGTGGGAGGGAAGACCATCAAACCTGCAGGTGGGTTCAGCTCTGAAAGAGGAGACAAATCCTTAACAACAGATGAAAAAAATGTTTTAGATCGAGGACGAGATTATAAACACGTCTGTGTTTCTTGTCACTTTGTGCGGACATGTCCGTGCTCTGCATTCATGTTTTGGGGCCTTTTCTTGTGCCTCTAGGCCGGCGCCGGCATTGTGTTCCCTGGTTGTTTGTCATTTCAGTCTTTTGTCGTGAATGCGATATTTCAGGAATGCTTGAAGGGAATTACTTCAGATTTGGCTCAAACGTCCACTTGCACTTAAAGATGAATTGATTAGATTCTGAACAAAGGTCAATGTGACCTCACAAAACACGTTTTTTGGCCATGACTGAAGAATTCATATGTTACTTGTGAAAATGTCACACAAATGATGACATTTTGGACAGACATGGATGTAAAGTGCAACATGACTGGTTGGCGGAGGCGTACATCTGTAGGCGGTATTCTTGTTTGCGTCTGTCTTTTTTTATTTTTTTTTGCATTTTCATCTTTTTACTCTCAGTGGTCGGAGTGAAACTCGACCTTGAGGCCTGGACGGATAAGTTTAAGATTCTTGCAAGCAACCATACAAGCAACCATCAGGGCTCAAATACGGTAATAAGTTACACATGAAAAGTCTTTTATATTTACACGCTTAAGTCTTCAGCAGTATTTCGAGGACGTTCAGCTGCTAACTTTGTTTCTTCTCTGTGACAGTGTGGACCAAACATGGGCTGTGAAATGGATTGTGAGGCCAACAGTGAGGTAAATATTTCTGCTCATTTCTGATGAGCTTCCTGTGTTCAGCTGGAGCTGTTTAACAGCCTATCTTTGCCTCTGTGTGCAGGATCTCCTGTGTTATTTAATAGATGATGGTGGATTCCTGATCATGTCTAATCAGAAGGATGACTGGAACAAGGTGGAGTTAATAAACTCATTTTCACACTTACCACGTTTTCTTGTTTATCGTTACACTGAGCTTAAACCAGTGTTGCTTGTTCCCCACAGGTGGGCATGTTCTTCAGTGATGTTGATTCCTACTTGATGTACGCGCTCTACAATAATTCCTTCTACAACCGCAAGCAGTCGTTTGACTACCAGTCTGTGTGTGAACGGATGCCCAACAGTGAAGCTGGAGCGGCACCCAGAGGAGTGTTTGTGGTAAGAACACATACTTAACCACCAGAGCGAACGAGATGTAATGAATTAAAATAGCAGACTAGAAGATGATACTTTGAATTAATGGCATATCGTGAGACTGATGGGTGTTTGATTTTAATATACATGTAATGTGGTTGATATGACATGAATGTTCTTACATTTTTCTCTGTTCGTCTGTACCTGCAGCCCACAATTGCAGATTTTGCAAACGTGGCTTGGTGGACATCGGCAGCTGCATGGTGAGAGTCCTCGGGCTCCGATGAAAAAAAAACACAAAATGAATAAACAGTACCATATTCACAGCAAAATACATTGCTGGAACGTATCACTGAGCCCCATCCTCTGTCTCCACAGGTCCTTGTTCCAACAGTTTATGTACGGACTGGCTTATCACAGCTGGTTCGTCACAGGTAAGTGCAAACAAGACGATCATTCAATGTTATCTCTGTGTTTTAGATGTCTGCACCTAAAGTTTAGAGTAAAAGCTCTCAGAAAGAAAAGGAATAACTGTATTTCACAACTATTTCCGACCACTTCAAGTCAAATTGGAGTCATGAGCCAAGACTATTAAAGTTCATTGATGGTTAAATGATAAATGACTCTATATTTAACTAGAAAATGCATTTCCTGCTGAAAATGCGTTGGAATGCTGAAAGCTGAAATGAATCTCAAAAACATTGCTGAAAATAGATATCCAATTTTTTAAAAATTGCAAAAAGCTTTATAATTCAAAAAGTTGAAAGATTACAAATATGAAGTCATATCACCCCTCTCCTGAAAGAGCTGAACATTTTGATATTCAAATGGTTTCTGTAGCTTAAAAGAATTCCAGCGGTCGTGATATTTGTTGTAGTAGAAGTTGTAGTAGAAGTATTATTAGCAGTATAAGTATTAGTAGCATTTGAATAAGTACTAGCTGTAGCAGTAGTGATATTTGTAGTAGCAGTAGTAGTAGAAGTTGTAGTCGAAGTATTAGTAATTAGAAGTTGGAAATTAGATTGTTGGAAATTAGATTGTTGGAATGCTTAACAGCATTCCAACAATGCAGTAGAGAGGTTTTACAGCTGTTCCCAGACCAAGTGTAGAAGTTCATCTTTGCAATCCCATTTTTAGAACCAGAGCTAATAAATCAACTGAACTGACAAGACTGTGTCTTTGTGCTCTGGTGATGCTGCAGATGAGGTGGATGCAGAAGGAATCGACTCCAAAGAGCGGAGTTGTGTAATGATCCAGACCCAGTACTACTTAAGTAATCTCAGCAGCTCCTACAACATACTGCAAGACTGTGGCAACTGCTCCAGGTCTGTACACACGATAAAATACACACACACACACACTTAAGCACACGCTCACACAAACACACCACAGAGAATCGCGCCGTGGCTGAGGCACAGTTAGCAAGACGGATTCATCTTTCTGTCGGAGCTAATAAACTCTGCTGATGATTAAACCGCATCAGCTTTAATGAAACGGTCATATCATTGGCTAAATGAGCCTTACAATACAGTCTCATGAATCTCATCCATTAGCAAATGAGGCTGTGATGTAAGCGAGCAGAGGGGGGTTGTTGACAGAGTTGTCTCTCCCTCTTTCTCTCTCTCTCTCTCTCTCTCTCTCTGCAGGCTGATTCATGCCAAGAAGATAAACAACACCAACTTGCTGTTTGTGGTGGCAGAGAAGATGCAATGCTACACCTGCGAGATAGAAAAGCTGTCCCAGGAGGAGCAGGAGTGTATCCTTTTTCACATTGTATACCAGCTGGCAGAGAAGAAGACAAACCAGATGTTATCTCCTTATTACCATACCTGTGAAAACAAAGATGCATCGCATTTATTTCAAGGTTATTTTTAACGTGATGGCAGGAATTGTGTCGTTATTTAAGATTTGTTGGACTGCGTGAGGAATTGGTATGTGGGCGGACGATGAAACATTGCTATAGAATAAAGCCAAGATTCAAAGGATTTTGTAATTTTCCTTTATTCAGACAATTTTCAGTCCGGGAGGAAAATCCATGTGAAGAACTGACTGTGGCGCGCTATCGGAAAGGACCTTCCACCTGCTTTGACAACAATATCTCTGTAAGATTTTCAGACACGATATCAATAAGCACATTTATTTTAAGTTCTGTTATCAGTTTTCAGTAGAATATTACATTATTATATTTCCAAATGAATGATTCCGAGCAAGTCGCCATTAGAAACTGAAAGTTAAGTTAATGAAGGTTGACTCCAACATATAAAGAACAAAAACAGTGAAACACAGTTCATTACTTTTATCAGGCTGAGATTTTTGCAAACATTAGCTACATTGTGATGTATAGCATTAACATACAGGCAGACAGCGTGAAAGGGAACATGCAGATGTTAATTTGCATTCAAGTTTATGAAGAATGTAACTATGTGTCTTTAAGGGACTAGTTATTCGCTTTCTTGTTGAGAGTAGACCAGCAGAGACTCCACAAAGCCACTGGTCCCAGCCAAGATCCAGGCTGTGTCCGGAATCACTCCCTATTTACTACATACAGTAGTATGTTAGTGCATTTAGTGTCTGACTTTATTCACTCACTCATTCAACAATGGAACAAAAGTAGAGTCCATAATATGTGCACTACCATTTGCTAGCATCCCCACTCAATGCTAAAGTTACAATTGGGCGTCAGCGATGACGCACCATGATGATGATAAGTGTCTGATAGAGTCGTGAATGAGTGAACAGGGAAGTGATTTTAGACACATGCAGTCATAGTCCAGCACATAACCACCAAAAACTACAGCTTGTCGTTTTACTGTGTCTTTGTACAGATTAAACAATTACGATACAACATGTTCATTCGTGGGCTTTAAGTTTGATGGTGGGCATATTTTGTTACCGTGGTTATTTAACAGATAGACATCGAGAACCTTTGGCCAGAAAGCAAATAATTGTGTCTCACAAAATGTTGAGCTGTACCATATTCAACGTTACACCTTCCTCTTTCGATATAACATGGTTTAACGTGTGATCGGACAGACTGAAAGAGACAATAATAATTGGGGGAGTGGGTGCTTCCATTCAAGAAATGAGTTGGTAAAGTTGATGTGTAACAAAGCATAAGGAGTTCATATGTTTTCCACTAGCATGCAGCATTAAAGACTCATCTGATGTACTAGATGTGTACTTACAGCTACAGTTTTCCCTCTGCAGGAGAACACATCGGACTGTGGACGGGGACACTCCTTCCGTCCGTCCCTCTACACCTTACTGCTCATTCAGCTGTTTTTGCTTTATCCAGCCATCAGCCCCTACTGTCACTCTCCACTACATTGATTCAACTTTCCTCCACCTGTCCTCCTTTTAGCCCTCCCGACCTAAACCCCCCCCGACCCCACCTCACACCTCCATGCCCCCCATGATATAGTCACAGGTATTAATGGGACTTTCCTTCACGGCAAATTGGAAGCCCTGAGTGCCGCGCTACCCAGCTCGCTTCAGTTTGTGTCGCTTAGTGACAACTGCCAGATGTTTGCGTCTTCAGCCAATTAACCTTCATCTGCAAGAGGTGCTGGACCACCTGGACCATCAGAGGCAATGTCTGAAAAGAGAAAACAACCCCAAATGACCACCCCACCACCTCCACCATCCAGAGAAGGGAGGGGAAAGAGGACAGGCCGATGTCCTTGCCACAGACCTCCCGCCTCATACAGACTGGAGAGTTGAGTTTGTCCGTCTGCCTTCGGTCAGACAGACGTCGGGACTTCTCCCTCTTCGTCTCTCCTCCATCTAAGAGTCTCACCGCTCTGTCATTTGCCTCTGGTAAGAGGCTGTGGACCATTCAGCCAGTTATAGCCACCACAAAAGAAAATAACAGAAAAAAAGAGCTGTCAAGTATACAAAATGTCAAGTATAATCGCTGAAGTGATGAGTGTTCCAGACAAACAGTATATTTAGGTTTAATTCGAAGAGGAAGTCGTTCGGTGTTTATCTAAAAAGACGTTCATTTATTTATGCACTATATCTACTTGCCAAAATGAGATAGACTTTCATGTGGTCTTATTTTTTTATAGCCAAAACACAAGGAGGAAATGGCTTCTGATTTAGATTGAGGATAAACCATGAGAGAACGAGGAGACACTCAGAAACTGAATGCAGATTCATTTTGTGCCGCGCCTAATTACAGATTAAAGCTTTTAAAAGACGTCCACTGCGGATTATGGTAATGACATGATGATAATCGCATTTCTTGAAGTATTTTTTCTCATATTTACAATTTAAGGCCAGTGCTATCTGGCTGACACAGTAATGACAGCTGTTAAATATGAATCAGTATTCGGTGACTGTAGATTTGGAGCATCGTTGATGTGCATTATTCTCAATCGACCATTCTGACCTCTGGTTTTGGACTGATGTTTAAAAAAAGAATCCCTGTGCTCTCTGACAGGAAAGCTCACCTCTGCCAATCCTCATGAGGCATCTCCAGTAACCTCTACTAACGCTCCTGATCACAATTTGTATATGTGCTTCACTTCTGGTCATAGAACAGACACACCAAGATCTCAGCCTCATGACCGTCTCCTAATAGTACTGGATGGGCTTTTTGTCTTTTATTTGGGGGCTTCTATTACCTTTGACTGATGCTGTTCAAACTTCAAAACCATTCGCTGCTGGGGGATTGGGGCTTATCAACATTTTCCAACAAAAGTGCAAAAGAGGCAACTAAATATGGTGATCACGTACAGTAGTAGTCTGGTTGTAATCTGTCGCAGTTCATCATTTGATCATTACGATGTTTAGGAGCCGCTCTGTTTCACAGTGCCTTGATGCACTTTGTTTTGGACCACATTGGCTGTATAAGAGTAGAGCCACTGTATAGTACCTTCATAAAGCAGCCACCTTTGAGGAGCCTGTGAGACTGAATCTGTCGGCTATAGAAATAGCTTTACACAGAGCCATCGCACTGATCGGCTCTCGCTTAATGTATTTGCCGTCTCGACTGTGGTTGCTCCAGAGCCACCCGACTGCCATCACATGGGGTGACTATACCGTTCCTTTACAAAGCCATGTGTAGAGCTATGATACACTATCCGTATACAGCAACTTAACTGGCCATAGAGCGTTTTTAGGGCCACCTGACTGCTATAGTTCTGCCTGAATCGTATGTGTGGATGTGTGTGCGAGTTAGTTTGCGTTAAAAACCCTCAAAGGGAATGTCTTTAAAATGAGAAGTGGAGTGTATGAGGGACGACAGCTGTGGTAGCATAGCTGTTTTTTCCTGCTCCTGTGTCGCAACGGACAAAACCCAGTGTTGTTGTGGAGGGGAACAAAAGTGATTTTACTGAAACAAACAGAATCCATCTTCAACCATCAGTCTGCCTAAATGTTAATCTAAGAGCAGAGGTATCCAAAAGAATGTGTAGTTCATCAGTGTTTGCTGCTTCAAATGCAACATAGTTAACAAAGCCTCTCTAAATGCCTTAGTGTTACACAGTACGGAGCTCTGATACGTTTCCCTCCCTCATGTTCACTCACGCACACAAACAAATAGATCCTCCAAAATATTCACTCCCTGGGATTTCTTGGTGTTCTGCAGTAAGTATAGTGAGCTCTAATTTTGTATTTTTGCGTCTTGAAACGGTTCGTTGTTGATTGATGCCTGATTGATGTTTTGATTAAATGCTTGAAAGCCAAGTGGGAGTTTTAAATTTCAAAAAGCCTCCGACCTTCAATGTTCACACCCACCCAAACCTCACTGTGTTGCTCCGAAGGGACGACTCGCGCTACAATTTGAACCTTAACTACTCACTCTGTACAGTTGTTGGTACTATTTGATGTGACAAACATGCTGGCACAGTAACTGCAGTGCAGTTTTACTTTTCTGGCATTTGTTTGTCTCTGTCCTGTGCCATTTAATTCTGTCTGTATTTCCCCATTTCCACTGTCTGTAAATGAGTGCTACACGTGCCTGTGGAAATGTACCCCCTGCAACTTCCTCTCTTTACCTGGTTCTGTACGCTTACAGTCCTCACACACAAACTAAGTATGTAGGCCTACAGTTTTTTTTGCACCGCAACATTATGCACAACACACCTAACAGCGAACATGTAATGATACTTAGTCACGCCCAGCTGGGAGATGTCAATCACCAGGCAGAAGTAAGCCAAGGATGTCACTTCCCAGGTGTTTTTTTGGTGAGCGGGTGGGAATGTCAGAGGCAAGCTCAGGGAGTGGGTCTCCACAGAGCGGCACGGTCCCGTCGAACAGCAGGTCATGGAGGAATCATGTAGTGACGTCTGTGTGCGCATCCCGACAGAAAAAAAAAACAAGTCGTCTGAAGGGACCACACGTCTGATTTCTGTGGTTTGACAAATTTACTTTTGCCAAAAAATAAATAAAATGAAAAAAAATAAAATTGAGAATTGGACCAGCTTGGGAATGATGAGAGGGAGGGGTCAGCTTTAGGACAGGACCCTGGAATAAGTATGGGGTGGTTTTCATGAAGCCTCTCGCCCCCTCCCGACCCTCGCTGCATCTGTGTTGGTGCGTCTCTGTGGGAAAGATACGTGCGTATGTGATTCTGTAGTCTAGTCTGGTGCTATGTGACCATGTTTGACAAGTGTGTTTAAAAAATAACAGCAACATTTAGAGAAGAAAAAAAGTGTAAAATCAGTCGAGTGTTCAGTGAAGTTATAAAAAATATATAGGAATACAGCACTGTTGATTAGTTTGAGATCTGAAGTCAAAATGTTTGTTTTATTTTTTTCTTGTACGTGTGTGAGTGTGAATGTCTGTGTGCTTGGAAGATTTAGCTCCTTCTTTTCTGGACAATGGTCCATGTCGCTCCATTCTTTTGTACAGATGAAGCTAAAAAAAAAAAAAAGAAGAGAAGAGGGCAAAATTTGTAAAATCTTGTGTCTGTGACTCCTTGTAAAATATTTTCAAATTGTTTATTACAGAGAATCAGTTATTAAATAATGTTCATATTTTTCACTTCATTTCAGCGTGTGGTGTTTTGTCTTTTTGTTGAGACACGGGTGTAGATTCATTAAAAATATAAAATCTATATATAAATATTTTATTGCACCTTTACTTTTAATTATAATACACAATAGTTTGTTGGAGTTCATGGTATAAAGGAAAAATTCGAGCTCTTGAAAATACACTTATTAGCTTTCTTACCGAGACGAGACAATTAACACGACTCTCGGGCGTAATTTAGATTTCAAAGGAAGTGGAGACAGTCACGTGTACAGCTACAAATCCTCTAGGGCTTGAGTTTTTTTCAGATACCCCTACCGGAGCAAAACACAACCATGTTTTTTCATAATCTGTCACATATAACTATATAATTGTAATTTTGAGACGTAAATAACCTTTTTAGTGACATTCTAGGAGCTGCTCTGCGCCCTACATTATAACCAACTCCGAATTGTTTTACCAGGTTAAATATGTTTACAGCAGCATTTTATATGTTGTTTAGATTCCCGCCAGCAGTCGGCTAAAGCCGGAAACACAGAAACAGCTAGCCTTAAAAAAACATGCCAGATAAAGCATTCATTTCTTAGTGCGTTTTCGAGGTTCTGGTGGGTTTATTTTGTTGATTTCTCAAAATATCTTTGAAAGTTGTATTCCTGGTGCTATTTAAAAAGTCAAAATTAGGATGTGCAGGACGACGTGTGTGAGCTAAATTTCTCAAGAATGAATAGTGTGTATTTTTTTGTGTGGCTCCTCTGGATCATTTATGTGACTGTTCTTGTTGAGTATCTCTCCACTGACACACAGCGAGGAGCTTCACAGCGTATTTAGGAAGTCAGTGAGAGCTTTGTGCCAGGTGTCTGGGTCGTCCAGGTAACAAGGGTGACCCGCTCCTTTCATCACCACCACGCTGTGATTGGCCAGATTGCTCAGGTTGTTCAGCGACCGTTCTCCGAGCTGAGTGTCCTGGTCGCCGTAAACGATCAGCGACGGGACCTGGAGGAGAGACGGGACACAAAAACACACGAGAATGTAAGAGATCTTTCTGTTGAGTCCTTTCCCTCCTTTTTAGTTAATCTGTTTGTTTTTTTTAGGTGGTCAAATCCGTAACTAAAGGGATTCTGTAGTTGTCCTCTATTTTACCTCAAGTTAAAAACAACAACATTTGAACAGCTGAAGATAGAAGGCACGCTTTTTATTTTTATTTGGTGTGACTAAAAAACAAAAGTGTATAAAGGAGTAGTCGGGCAGACCTTGATATTAGCTTTTATCAGCTGCAGAGAAAGTATTCAGACCATTTATAATTTCTGATGCCTTAATGTTTAAAGGTAATTGAAAGTTGTATAATGTCAACATGGAGCTAATTCGAACAACTTCATGTTTTACAAGCTTATATTTTGTATGCAAAATCTCAACCTGCAAAGTAGTAATTATAGTTCACCACTTGCTTTTCATCTACTTTATTTACACTACTGTATGTATTTAGTTATTTTTATTCAACATCTGACTTTGTTATCATGTCGCTGCTTTTCTGCTTCGCTATTTTCCCCAAATCACTGAACTTTAAGCCACGACGCTCTTATATACAGTGATTTCGAGGGGAACTACTTCTCAGTAACAAACACGTCTCCTTCCTGGATTATCTGCCTTTACTTGGTTTGCCATTTGAGAAATGTTTTTTAAATTGTTGGGAACAGGATGAAAGCAAGTGTGAAAGTCACAGCAGCTCTGCTCGTCTCACAGTCGCATGTAACAGGGAGAGAATGTTGTGCTGGAAAATGGGGTTGACATTCACGGTTGCTCAAGTTATCCTTAAAAGAGGAAATGAAGAGCACAAAGGAGTATAAAGTAAAACCTTACACACAGACTGTACCTTTACACTCTGGTACTGCTCCGCTGTGAACTTCTCGGTGCAGATGGGAGCCACGGGGATGTAGGCTCGTATCAGAGCCTGGTGCTGCAGGAGGAAGGGAAGGGAGTACATCCCACTGAGGGACGGGCTGATCACCACCACAGAGCTCAGGCTCAGCTGCTCACACACCTCTTTCAGGAAGCCTGCAGGGGCCAGCTGTCCAACCGCTGCCGGGGCCTCGGCTGACTTAGACCGGCCGAGTCCTGTGCACAGAGAAAGAGAGTGGACAGCAAACTAATGAAGGCGTAAGACAAGAAGAAGACGAGGGCTGCGGGTTTTCAAATTTAACGAACACCAGAACCTTTTGATCAGATGTTTTCAAACTGCGAGACATGAGGCAAAGATACTGCATGAGGCGAAGGGAACAGGTTCATACCGGTGCTCTAAAAACCACAGCAAGTTGTTTGTTGTAGTTAGGCCACTGATTTGGCGTGCTTCCTGACACTGTCAGCAGTTGTTGCTGCACCAGTGGCTTTGATAAACAGCTCATGGAGACAGTTAAGGAACCCATTGTGCCTTTGCATCAAAGATAGCCCTCCATGTGGGACGGCTTTCGGTGCCGTCAGACTCACCCGGCAGGTCGATGGCGACTGCACGGCATCCTGCTTTGGCCAGAGTCTCCAGAGTGCCGATGTTGAGCCAGTTTTCTGATGAGAAACGGATGCCGTGAAGGAGCAAAACGGACATCCTCACTTCCCCTTCAGTCGGCTCACTCTGTCTGTAGAACAGCGGCGCTTTGCAGCCCTCTACCTGCACACTCCCCTCTGTCATCTTAACAGCTGACATCCTGAACAGAACAACAGTCGTTTAACTTCACACTGTTACTGGTACACACTGTTATTATGTTGTGGTAAAGGAAAAGAATAAGTTAAGCATCAAAATATACTCCAAAATACCAGTAAAAATAAGAACACTCATGCAGAATGATCCATTTCAGAATCATATTTTGTTGTTGGATTATAACCCTGGATGCATTAATGTGTTGCCGTAACTGGTAAAGCTGGTAAGGCTGTTTTTAATTACTCTGTGTACTGCTGGGTATTTAAATCTATAACATACATGTTAATTCATGAGTTGATTATTTTGTGATAATAGTTTGAATCAGTAAAGCAGTCAGATACATGTAGTGGAGTACTTGTATAAAACAGCATAAAATGGAATCCCTCAAGTAAAGTACAAGTACCTCAACATTGGACAGCAGTTGAGTAAATGTACTTTGTTAAACTCCACCAGTGGTTGTGACAATATTAAATATGTCTTCATAGGAAAATTAGCATTGCTAACAAATACTGCACATTAATAAACACTTGAAATGGTCGTTATGGCTGCGTACAACCACATTTAAGTGGGCAATAAACCTTGTTTGAATGCTAAATAGGGGCTTTAAGTAAAAGTGAACCTGTTGAATATGTAAACAAGTACATCACTCTGACATGTAATGCAGTACAAAACATAAAGTAGCATGAATTGGAAATACTTACAAGTACCTCAAGTACGTACTAAGACTGGACTAACTAATGCATTATCATATACAACCAGAGTTCCGAAAGAAAAGCATCAGTTGAGCTGCTGACATTAACACACCAGACGATGTGTTTACTTCAGTTCTCTGCCACAGTTTCAACAAGTTACACTTTGTAACTTTCGCCACAGAAGCATTGATTGCATCGGACTGCACTGCTTACTTTGTTGTCCGCTGCAGTTAACTGACGTTGTATCGAAGAGTTCGTGGACAGCTGGCAGGTTAAACAGTCCGATCAAAGTCCAGATGAGAACATTTGATTTGTAATATCGAGCTCGCGCTCAGCACTTCATCTCAAACACCATGAGAAAAGAATCCGCCTTTTTTGTTTGTTTTTTACCTGCCGGCCTCTGGTAGTGAACCGACGATTATCCTGCAAAGTAAACCTGTAACCAGCTGCGGTTTCACCTCATTTCCCGGAAAACAGGAAGAAAAAAAAGCCACTGGAAGATTATTCTACTGACGCCTACTGTTTGATAAGAGAATTGCTTTTGTTCTGACAGCAATTTAAAAAAAGTGTATTTCTTCTGTATTTTTCCGTACAATATTTGGTTTAATCGTTTGCATTGCTGTCAGAGTCAAATCAGTTGAGTCGCATGAACATAAGAACATGAACAAGGACTGATGTGCCACTCGTCAATACGCAGTATTGATCTGTGTTTGTGAAATTAGGGCCTCTGTTTGTGTAAGAGTCCAGTGTGGGTGGTTGTGTTTAAGTCAATAGTATGTTTTCTGCGTGGATTTCTAACATCCTCCTGGAGTTTTTGGGGGGAGATTTTTTTTCCAGTGTCAAACCGACCTGTGATCGGATTTGTAATCCTCAACTCGGACTTCATAGCAGAGATCTCTGACTTCCATCCAGTGTTATAAAGCTCTGTATCGTCCACAGACCACAAACAATGAAACTGTTGCTGCCCTTTATTCTCCTGACTGTCCGACTGGCTGCTGGTAAGAAAGAGTTATGATCCTCAATGTCTTCAGTTATAAATGACTCATGTTAATTGTCTGTGTTGTTATGAAGAGTTAACATGTTTATGAAGAAATGTAGAACAAAACAAACAAAAACTAAAAAAGTCGTCCCATATTTGTAGTTGAATATTTTTGAGAGTACCAGGATTATTATGTAATACATCTGAAGGAATGTCAGTAGTGGAGGGCGCATTGGAAAAACTGTTTTGTGACAATGCCTTTTCCAGCTGATCCAAGATGCTTTTGATGTATTTTATTTAACTTCAGAAGTTGGAGGATTTGCTCATCACATAAAGGAACAATTCATCATTCAGATTATCGGAAAAAGCAACTTCAGCTGTCACACAAATGTAGTGAAATAAAAGATAAAAGTACAATATCTGCCTCCCAGATGTTGTGGAGTAGAAATATAAAGTAAGTAAGTAGAAATACTCCAGCAAAGTACAAGTATACCTCATATTTGTATTTAAGTAGAGTGCTTGAGTAAATGTACACAGTTAAAGTTCACTTCTGTAAATTACTCATCGGTATTTAATTGTCTGTGTTGTTATGAGGAGTCTAACTTTCTTATTTTTTATATCTATTTTATATATTATATATAGAGCGAGGACCAGTTTAGTAACTATCGCCGTGTGAGGGTTGGTAAAGTAATGTGGAAACTACAAAAGTAAAAACCAGTTATTTTCAATCTTGTGTATTTTGTGAGTTGTATGATTATTTTGTTATACATGTTAGCACTGCATGAATGTATACCAGTATAAGTAGTAATATTGGTGGTTGTCGGTTATAGTACCAATGGTGTACTGATTTGCTGTTTAAAACTTGTTCTGGTCTCTGGTCTCACAAACTCTTGGTCCAAAGGTTATATGTATGCAGGCTCGTGCCCAAATGTTGCAGCTGGTACCAATGAGCAACTGCACTCCAGTTCAAACCTGGACTCAATAGATCGAGATACAGTCCTGCCAAAACATTTTATTTAGTTGTATTGTTCTGTTGTGCATGAACAGGCTACCGAAGTCCCCTGAATGACTTCCAGCGCTCAGAGGGCAGAGAGCTGATTCCCACCTCCTGGAACTCAGCTCGAGTGTTGTTGTTGCCGGGTCTGAACCTGGAGGACTGCGCCACTCGCTGCTCTCAGTCTCTGGACTGCAGGTATCCAACCTCTACTTTAACACAGCGGGTTGTAAGCATTACTGGTCAACCTTGCTCTTTCCAGCAAGGCCATAATTAGAAATATAATTGTGGTCTTTTACAACCTGTCTTGTTTTCATCGGTTCGGATGAGTTTGTATTGGTCAGAAAGTCAGACAGGTTATCAACAAACCATTAGACAGGCCATCTAAACTATTGTATTGGCATTGGGTTTTCAATGGATGTTGTTATTTCTGACAGAAATGATGGCCGACACTGTAACAATGGGAGCCAAGTTGTAATGAGCCAGAATTTTGTCCAGTAAAATTCCGGTTCACACATTAACAACCCAACAGATCTTTTTATTAAATTCATATAATGGCCTATTGGTGATCCATTTCTGAGCATTATGAACGGGATTTTTGCTAAATTATGAACCCTTTAATTTATATACCTTGGTGTAAGTTTGTATTCCTCAATATCCCTCAACACCAGAGCGTTTAACTACGAGACACGTCCAGCTGTTTCCTGTAAACATCTGCCCTGGGTGGGCGACGGGAGCAACGCAGAGGTGAAGAGGAACGTAAACTGTGACCTTTATGAGATGAAAGGTAAGACTCAATGTGTGATGTTACAGAGATCAATGTGACGGATCAGTGCTGGAGTTGTTTGATTGGTTCGTTTGTATTATGAAGTCTATGTCAGAAAGTGCATCGTGGGTAAAGGAGAAGACTACAGAGGGAAAGTCTTCACCACAAGAAGCGGGCTCACCTGCCAACAGTGGTGGTCCAAGTTTCCTCATGATCACAGGTGAGACGTTCCTCTGATGAATCTTAGCAGAGGCTCCAGTCTTTGATGCAGTGTAATCAGGCACATCAGGTTTAAAGTGGCAGGACATCCATATTGGGTGAACAGTGAAGGACTCATTGCCTTTTTTTTTAAAGACAATCATCAAATATACAGACAAGCCAAACAGTGAAATGTTTCCAGTCCAACCGAAATCCAACTGTTGGTGTGTTTCACTTGCTAAAACTAGAATTACTACCAGACGGTTGTATGCCTCCACCAACCAGTCATGTTGCAGTTTACATCACTTCATCATTTTATCCCATTAGCCATTTGTATGAAAGTGTTTTAATTAACACATCAATTCTTGAGTTATGGCCAAAGACGTGTTTTGTGAGGTCACTGTGATCTTGATCACCAAAATCGAATCACTGCAGCATTCAGGGTCCAGGTGGATGTTTGTGCCTAATTTGAAGAAATTCACTCAAGGTGTTCCCGGGAACGATGGACAGACGGCCTAAAAAGGACTGAAAGCAAAATAAAAAACCCAAAACAATCAGGAAGTGAAGCTGTCTGTAGTGCAGGCCTGTCAGAGAAGACGCTGCTGTCTGTTAATGTTTATAGGTGGCAGATTTCAGGCTGTCATTGACAAAATAGTAAATATGACAACTTAGTTTAAAGCTCTACTAATCAAAGTGTTTCACATGAACACCTGATTTAAATGAATGCATGTGAAAGGGTGACCTGACTCTGCACTTCCCCTAAGCTCTTGAGCGCTTTCAGCCTCTTTTAATGCATTGTTTTCGTTTTTTGGCCCAAATACTCTACTCGAATCTACTTCGTTTCTAATAGTAGATGGCAGCTGTTTTGAATATTTCTGCTGCCACGTTAAACAAATATATAGCTTTAAGTTCATATTCATTTCTCCAATCGCTTACTGTCCTCTAAAATGGTGACTGTGTATAAAAAGAGCTCCCACTCTATTGATCTTACGTGGTTGTTAAAACCCTCAAATTAAAGCTGCGAGTCGTCAAAGAACCATGTTACATTTCCAATCCAATGCTCATCAAAGAAATGTGACACTAACATTTTGACTGCACTGCATGCTAACTGAAGCCATCCGCCACTCACTGTGAAACTCTCTGTTCGTCTCAGGTGGACTCCCACAGCCACCAACGGTCTGGAGTTGAACTACTGCAGGAATCCAGACGGGGATCGGATCGGTCCGTGGTGCTACACCACCGACCCTGAGCGCCGTTATGAAAGCTGCAACATCCCCCAGTGCAAAGATGGTACAGCCCATATATTTAGTGTGAAGGGAAACGTTTCATTTGCGGGTCTTGACATTTCTCAATCATTTTTTCTAGAAAGTTTCTTGTTGCTAATAAGAGAGGAATACTAATTAATTCGATTTTTTAAAGAAAGATGAAGAAAATGTAGTTTCATTTTATTACTTAATTACAGTAATTACAGGAAAACTGACAAATGAATTTAAACCTAAGGAAATACCAGTACTCACATTCTTCTTAACTCCCTTTGCTAATTTATATGTTTTCCTGTAATTTTCAGCTCCACAGAAAATCTTAATTTCTAACTTCTGACTTTTGTTTTCAGAGGTATGCATCACATGCAATGGAGAGGACTACCGAGGGCAGGTTGACCACACTGTGAATGGCAGAGAGTGTCAGAGATGGGACCAGCAGTACCCTCACCAACACATCTACCAGCCTGAAAAGTACTCCGTATTTACTCTACATTGCCCAATTAATTGATCATATCAATTGGTGTGTTCTAAACAGTTTCAGTCCTTTGTTTTCTTATTTTGCACAAAAAAGAATATTTGTGTATTTTTCAGATACCCTGATAAGAGTTTAGATGACAACTACTGCCGTAACCCCGATGCCTCTCCGGTGCCCTGGTGTTACACTACAGACACCGAGGTGGAGAGGGAGAACTGTGAGATCAGCAAGTGCAGTAAGACGTTGCTTTATTTATAGTAACTCGATTAGAAATGCTCATGATAATATTGATGATGGAACGAATAATTGATTCACTATCATGACAACGGATTCTTCTTCTTTTCTCTCTGTACATTTTTCACTATTTTGTGACAGTTTATGGATCAAATGATTCATTAATTCAGAAAGTAAGATTAATAGATGATGAGAATAATCCCTAAATAAGATATAACTGTAAAGTTTTCTTGTTTCCTCTGTTTTGTTTTTGCCATTAGTTTCCTCTGGCACAATCGAGGAGAATCGGTGTTTGGAGCAGTTGAATTAGAGAGTCTCATTAAGTCGCTGTAATTAAATTTAGAGAAATAACCCTTTTGGTGTTTGTGCAAATTACGTCCCAAATTGTGTGACATTTCACAATTGCCCTAATGATTCTCTTTGATTGAAGAGTGAATGCGGCTAAACTTTGTCAGAGATTCAAGCCCTGCATCGTCCCACAGGATTTTAGGTTAATTAAAGTATTACAACGTTTACTCTGGTATACTGTAGTTTCCATTAGGAATGGTAGCGGTGCAATTTATTTGACAAAAAATTAATGGTATGATGAAATGTAAAAGGTTTTTTGTACTTTTACAACGTGGTTTGTTTAATATAAAATTATAGATTCTAAATTAATATTCTTGAGACTTATTTTTTCCTCTGGTTTTGCAGTTGGGAATGCATTCAGTATAATGACTGACATGCCAAGGCCGAGTCAAATGCTAAACTTTTCATTTCAGAAGATGAAGAAATAAATAATCCCAACCTGGGCATTTTTGTTTTCTCCAGGATTTCAACACAAGTTGTGCAAGATGACACTGGCTGGCATTTCCCCTGAGGACAGAGTTCACTGGGGCCCAAAATCGATAAGATAGCACCATCTGGTGGTGCAGGCAGCGTTGAGTCAAAATCAAAACACTGCTCCAAATCAATTCTCATTCTCATCATAGATTAAGATAATTCTCAACGTCACAAAAAAAAAAACAAGATAGATTTTTATACTTACTTGAAATTAAACACAGCGAGGAATCAACCTGACATGATCATTGAAAAGAAGATTGTTGAATCAGATTCATTAAAGATCTCCTCCAGATAGAAACAGACAGAGAAATACTCTACTTGAAATAATAAGTTGTTATTATTACGATTCTACCGTGATGAATAGCATCTGTAATATGCAAATGTTGCTTGTTTCAAAAGTTGAACTGCTGGACACAAGATGTCTTCAGACTTTAAGCTCCCACATCACACTTGTGTAAGTTACATACTTCAGCAGATGGATTTGAAAACAGCCTTTGTGTTCACTTAAACACATTCAGTTAAAACGCTTGTGCTGTAGTTTGTGGGTCATTCTGTCATCACATTGAGTGTAAAACAAAGAAAGACAAACATTCTGTTTGGACTTCAATTACACAATAACAGAACTCAAATCACAAAATAGTCTCATCCTTCTAACTTCACCTCTGTGCAGCCCAGCAGTGACCTTTAACACTCATTTATTTCCTCTTCAACTTGCTCTTCTCTTCCAGCTGAGGTGCGGGTGGAGAAGCGCCAGCGCTCCAGCTTCACGACCAACTGTTTCCGCGGCCGCGGGGAGGATTACCGCGGCAAAGTCAACGAGACAACATCAGGTATCCCCTGTCAGCGGTGGGATGCCCAACAACCTCATGAGCATCCCTTCTACCCAAACACATACGAATGCAAGTAAGAACATGAACAAAGTAAGAACAGAGTGCTCTATTTGCTCCACACATGGATATTAATGTCAAGATGTCATTGCAGTGACATTTCTTGCGATCTTATTTCTCTGCTGACACTTGACAGTCGATGATAAATGGTCATCAACTGCAGATTAAGGAGCTGGTCGCACACTGGGTGCCAATATGGATGTGAAATGAATATTAAGTTTATTTGTAATGCGGTAATCATTCATCATGCCGAAATCGATTACGAGCATTTCAATCATCTAGTTTCATCTAGTTAAAATCCAACAAGAAGTGTTGGATTTTATGCTGTTTCAGTGTAATCCTACATCTCTAAATCAGGGGTTTTCAAAGTCTGGGACTGTGGGCCTCCCCTCAGACAGAGCTTGAAAAGTGACGCCCCCTCACCCCTTAGTTCAATTGATTATGTTATTTGATCCCAGACACTCAACAATTTAACCAAAATAGCCTAATATTGCTGTTTCAGACTACCGGTACATCACATACATAAAAAAGTTCTGTCTCATCATTATGGCATTTATTAGTTTCTGACTCTGGGTAAAGTATAGGGAAAACATCTCTTCTCTAGCTAAATCACTCACATTTAGGCTACTCTATGTGATCTTATTTGAATAATTAATCTAATGATTAATGTCATTTTTTATCTTTCCAATGGTTAAACGATAAAGCCTTCAATGTCTTGCCGCAAGTCATGTTTATAAATGGCTATCAGGTAAGCTGTTCTCATGCCTGGATAATTGGGTATTTTATCTTTATTTTGATCCTGTGTCATGCTTTAATTTTATGCAATATACTTTGTTTTATTAAGTGTATTTGTTTGTTTGCTATGTCAGATTTTTCAGTGATTACGTGTATTAAGTGTGCTGTGTGTAGGTTTTTTATGACAGAATAAAACCGATTGACTGTGTGCAACGTCTCATCCAGGGGTTTGGAGGATAACTACTGTCGTAACCCAGATGGGTCGGAGGCTCCCTGGTGCTTCACATCTGTGCCAGAGATGAGGACTGCTCTCTGCTTACAGATCAAACGCTGTGCAGACGACATAGAGGCTGAAGGTATGACTTTTTATTCCGATTTTAGCAAAAAGAGGAATTCAGTTTCAGCTTCCTATCAAGTTTAATGGATAAAGATGATGTTATAAAAGCCACAAGAATGTATGAATATTTACATGCAGGGCAGAACATGCTGGGCTTAACACTCACAACACTCACAACTCACAACGTAAAGTTTGGAAGAACACATTTCTGGTGGAGAAATACAGAATCCTTTATCTATTTACAGTTTGTATTGTACATGATCGGTGTAAATAATGACCACCACGTTTTTTAATGTAACTCCCTCAGTGTTACTAAAACCCCCAAATTACCCAAAAAATATGTAGAGTATAACCTCAATGGCAGCTATGGTCCTGCATGAGAATTATGGAGTCTCACTGTTTTGTTTTTTTTACATTTTCACTGTGTGCATAATTTATAATAATAATTTCTTCAGATTGCTACCACGAAAATGGAAAAAACTACAAAGGAATGGTCCGCAAAACTCGTAAGGGGATCACCTGCCAGATATGGAACGTCAACACACCTCACCGGACCAAGTACGACGATCGTTTAAGACGGATGATTTTTTATTCAAGAGGAAAACATCTATGACACCAAACAAAGAATGGAACAACGGGCCATGCTTGTTGCCTTCATGTTATTGCTGTGTCCAAAATCCAAAATGCATAATACTTGAAAACAGGTGTTGACTATGTTGTGTATTCACACAAGAAAACTGACGAAATGAAGTACACTTTAAACAGTCCATATGCATGCACCCTAAAAACCTTTAATTTCCAATCTGCTGTAGAGGACACTATTCTCCCACAATGCAACGCACGGAAATGGGAGAGCGTCTCACAGCTGGAAAAATCTAAACTAATTATTGATGGAGGTGAAACAGCTGCAGGAAAACCTCACAAAAAAAGTGTTTTATTTTTGGAGAAACATTTAGCCGTCTCTTTGTTAACTCGTTATCAGGAGTGACTTTTGACCTCAGCTATAACAGTTAAATATGTTGATTACTTTCACAGAGACTACAAGTTCCATCAAGACTAGTATTTAGTATATAATGTATAGAGTTAGTATATAAAGTAGGATTTATAACTTGAAAAAAATCACTATGATTTTCCAGGATAAACCCAAGGACGCATCCTGAGGCCAACCTGACAGAGAACTACTGTCGTAACCCAGATGGGGACCAGCACGGACCCTGGTGCTACACCACCGACCCCAAAACTGAGTTTGACTACTGCGCCATCAAACAGTGTGGTACATAACTCTGCTTTTATTGTCTATTTCAACATCCTCAGAGTAGCTTGATGCACTGTGTTGTGACAACTCAAAAGAGCTTCTGTCTTCAGACTTTAACAATTCATCTGTTTCTTGTTCTTTTCAAACAGCTGGAGAGAAAGTGTCCATGACTGAACCAGTAGGTTAGTTTCTGAATGAATTTGAGGCAATATTTTATGATTGACAACAAGCCTTCGCGTCTGTTTTTTTAGTTTTTAGTTTTTTTTTAACAATAATACGTCACCGTTTTGTGAACACAGAGAATGTGGAGTTCAGTGAGTGCGGGAAGAGAGACGACCGCATCCCGCCGACGAGGTTGCGTATTGTGGCTGGGATTCCTGGGAACTCGCCGTGGACGGTGAGCCTCAGAGACAGGTGAGTCTGCGATCTGACGGAGTTTGAGCCAGCCATGGACACGTAAAATACGCTGAACTGTGCTTTATGTGACCTCTGACCTCTTGGGTGCAGGAAAGGAAACCATTTCTGTGGAGGATCCATGGTTAACCCCAGATGGGTGATCAGCACCAAGCAGTGTTTCTCCTCCTGGTAAAGCTTGTTTATTTAACATGTTGATTTAAGGGTGTTAGCATTGTCATTGTGAACATGTTAGCGTTTCGCTGAAAGCACTGCTGTGCCTAACTGCAGCCTCACACAGCTGCTAGCATGACTGCAGACTCTTGTTTGAAAATGTCTCTTGCACGGCATTCATGGAAGAGCTTTGTTAAATAGGTCGAGTCCCCCTTATAGACTTCAAAGCATGAAATAACAAGTGTTGCATTTTGCTTGTCTGCATTTGTGCACAGCTACGTGGACCTGCCCGGATACTCGGCCATGATGGGAACACTGTATCGGGATCCTCAAGAAGGAGAGCCCGGCGTGCAAACTATCCCTCTGACCAAGATTGTCTGCGGACCCTCAGAGTCTCAGCTGGTCATGCTTCAACTGGAATAGTGTGTACTTTCAAGTGCCCCCCAGCTCACACACACACACACACACACACACACACACACACACACACACACACACACACACACACACACACACACACACACACACACACACAGACCAATAATAATTCCCCTGCCTTTCTCTCGTTTCTGTAGCCCGGCTCAGTTGAATGGGCGTATCTCTCAGATCTGCCTCCCTCCCGAGCGCTACATTGTAGCTGAGGGGACGTCTTGTGAGATCGCAGGATGGGGTGAGACTAGAGGCAAGTATAATCCTTTGGAAATGATAACTTGACACTGAATTAACTACAAGCTGTGTTTCATTCAACTACAATATGCTTCAATTGCAGTAATTGATAATAGATGACTTCCTTCGAACAAGCATCTTCTTTCTGTCCTTGGAGTAATGCTGCATCTAAATGAGAAAACTGTTCAGACGATTGAGCAACAGATGGCATAGATATTTCTAGAACCAGTCAACATCTGTTCACCTTCCTTTTCTTTTTTCTCTATGTCCCTAAACACATCGGCTGCTAACTCATTCCTCCTTCTCTCTGTTTTTAAAGGGACGGGAGATGAGACTGTCCTCAATGTGGCCTACATAACAGTTCTCAGTAACAAGGACTGCAACAAATACTTTCGAGGACGTGTTCGTGAGAATGAGATGTGCACCGGCTCTTTCCAGGGCGGGGTGGGCGCCTGTGAGGTAGGTGTCCATGAAAAGTGAGCACAGCATTAAAGCTTTGTTGTCCTTTTTTGACAACTTTTTATTGGTGGAAGTGGGACAGGTATTATCCAGCTAGTGTACGAAACATTCTCTGTACCAAGAGACGGAACGAAACCTTTCATTGTTGCCTTTTGCTTTTATTAGGTTACAGAAGAGATGCATTGTGGGCAATATGGTATATGTTAACAACTAAGTCACCATGACACATAAGACCATTTTTTTGACATTTATTGCAGTGTGTAGTGGCATTGAAAGGAATAGTCTGACATTTTGGAAAATACATTCATAGTTTTCTTGTTGAGAGTTTGATGAGAAGATCAACACACAATCGATACATACTAACACCTGTATGGCTAACTCATTAACACATTATATCTTGTTGTTGTTTTTTACCTCTGGACAGAGCCAAGCTAGCTGCTTCCCCCCACTTTCCAGTTTTTATGCTAAGCTGCTGGATGTAGCTTTAGTGGTATCAATCTTCTCATCTAACTCTCAGCAAGAAAGTGAATATGCGAGTTCCCCAAAATGTCAAAACTATTCCTTTCAATGAACAAGTATAACATTGTTTGATGAGAATTAATACTTCAAATACTGACGGTGAATAAAATCTTTTGATGATGAAAATCACTTGAAGTAAAGAGCATACAGCTATTTATATGTTCCTATAAATTAAACACATTCACCATTTGGATAATGGAGGAGGACTGGACAAGATGTGACTGAAAGATGTTTCCGACCTTAGTAGTGACAGTCAGTCATAACAGAGACAAATAATGACTCCAGAGTGTTGTTCCTGTGTGTCTGCAGAGAGACTATGGCGGCCCTCTGGCGTGTCAGAACAGCGACTGCTGGGTACTTGAGGGTGTGATCATCCCCATGAGGCGCTGTGGACACCCGGGGCAGCCCAACATCTTCATCCGTGTCTCTGTCTACGTTGACTGGATCAAGAAGGTCATGGAGATGACTTAGAATTAGAGACTGCCATCTAACAGGAACTGATCAAATCTGCTCAACCCTCAAGACCAGTTTTTCACTGAACCATATACATTTTATTCCTTCTCAGATGTCTCTTTAAAACATTAAATGTGAATAATACATTAAGATGTATAGTCAGATTTTATTAGTTAAAACATTGAGGTAAAACATTACTACATCATAAAAAAGAATCATGCATTCATGGGGAAAGACAGCACAGTGATGTCTTACAGTATATTTTTTGCTTTAAATTAATTTATACATGCATTTACATTGAGTGAATCTTTACAGCCAGACTAACTGACGTCTGATGCATCAGTCAGGGCATTTAAACAATAAGCAGAAAACTTCTATATTCCCAAAACATGATCAAGAACGCTGAGGTGCAAAACAATGCAGAGAAGATTATTATTAAATCATATAAATGTAGTTCAGTAAAATTCTGTAAATTCCCCATTTAGCATATAAGCAATACATATATGATGTAGTTGTTAGCAGATATAAAGAAACTTATCTGTCAATTAGTGTGCAGTATTGTTCCATGGTTATAACTTATTTGCTTTATTGTGTTTTTACTATTTTGTCATTCATTATCTGTTCATACACCAGCCCCCACTTGCTGCATGTCCACAGGAGGATATATCCATTGACAAATATATTAATAAACACTGCTTGCAACTACTTTTTAGTGTGTTACAAACCATTCATCAAATGTTTATATACTTCTTATAAACGCTAAACATTTGGACTTAAGGTTAAGCGTTGGAAATGTTTTGTTATTTATTCTCGAAGAAATAAAAGGGATGCAGGAGCAACATCTAATTGTAGCCCCACAGGTTCTGAGAAGAACAATAACAGGGGAGGTGTGGGTGGTTTACAGCACACATTTTAAGTTCCTAACATCCCCTGGAAATGCACCCTTTACCACAAAACTGTACGCCTCCCGTCCTCTCCCTGGCATTGAATGGAGCTCCAAAATACCTTCTTTGCCCCCAGCCTCGAAAGAAATCCCTCCTCTGCCTGTCTTTTGATGCCTGCCCCCACCTCTAAAGACATGCCTTTGTGCCTTATGCAGAACTGTATGCGCTGCACATTCTTTCTAGTTCTATAGGAGGATTTTTGTAACCCGGTCCTGATGAGCCCACGGAATTCAGCTTAAATAAACCTCAAGATCAGAGTCTGACCGAATCTCAGACACACCAGCCTGCAGAGGACCACTGAACTCACACATATACACGCACACAATTCTCTCGCATGCTAACCCTCCCCCCTCTGCCGTATCCCCCATTCTATCTGTCTGTTTTCTGTCGCTTAGAAATTTTCACATTTTTTTCCTTTTCAGGAAAAATGTAGAAGATACTGACATTTCATCGTTCGGAGAACTATTAGGAATGAGGTGTAGATGTTCCCTTTAACTAATGATGCCAATTATCCTCCTGCTGCACACAGCATTTGGAAATGACAGGTTGACAGTTATGATTTCATCATCATTCTGTTCACTTTCATTTAGTAATATTAATAGATGACTAATCAGATTCGAATATGACAGCAGTTCTCACCAACTGTTAAAGCTTCTGGGAAACCTGAATACATTTTAAATAAATGCTTCCACAGAAATATGCCAACAGTTTCTTTTTTTATTTAGTTTAATGCCTTTTAGGTTGAATGAGAGAAACATTTTGTATATTTGAATTCAACATGTGATTCAGATTTTTTTGTTTTTTTTAATGGAATAGTCAGATTTCAAGGGGTATTTAATCAGTAAACCTCTGAATAACATAATTTAACCTGAACTATAAATAATTAAAATGGAGCCCTGTGCTTTATCTTTGTAACTTAAAGCTTTATATTTTGGTCTCATGCCAGCATGCTCACCTTACATGACTCCATGCAGCCGCCCCTGGAATGTGTATTCACTGTGGTTCAATCATGTCGGTCTGTGTTTATCAGTTTGTGCAAATTTACAAAGTAAGAAAGTAAGAAAAATCACGAAGGCACGTTAAAAAAAGAGATATTTAAACCTTCACCAAAATATTCAACATAAACCACGATGGGAATATTTCTTTCCAAAAATACTACATGTCCAGGGAGGATGAGATTTTCCCGTTTTTATTTCATAAAATAAAGAGAGAACAACTCAAGATAAGATTAGAGGAATAAAGAACTAGAGTGTCTCATAAAAACACTTTACATTTACGTAAGAAACTTAATAAAAGGGAAATGTTGTTCTTTTACTACTCACTTCCAATGTATGTTTGCGTGCAGTGCGTGATTAACGCTCATCCCGCAGACTTTCTTCTTAGAAACCCCAAATGTCTGTCCTTTGTTATGACTTACAGAGTGATGTCTCTCACACTGTGGGTGGGGAGAGAGAGAGAGAGAGAGCGAGAGCGAGAGAGAGAGAGAGAGAGAGAATGAAACTTCTGCTCGAAACTGTCTAGACAGACTGATCTCACCAGAATTTCTACTGAACCTATTTCTCTCGTCTGTGGGGAACTTCCCAGCCCCCGGATCCCACTTTGGGAACCCCGGAACCAGACCCTACCCTCCCGTCTGATGCCCGTCTCTCTCCCTTTCCTTCTCTCGAGTGGGTGGTCCCGGTGAGCTTTTCGGGGCGGGGTCCTCTGTTTCAACCCTCCTACCCTCGTTCCCTCTTGAAACATGCTTTAATAGAGAAAGTATGCAATGCATACTGCTCAGCTACAACCCCCCAATTATACTGCAACTGGGGTATTCGTGACTGGACGTCTGGGGGGGATCACACACATTTCCGATTAGAGGAGGAGAGAGAGAGGGGGAGAGAGAGAGAGAGAGCGAGAGCGAGAGAGAGAGAGAGAGAGAGAGAGAGAGAGAGAGAGAGAGAGAGAGAGAGAGAGAGAGAGAGAGAGAGAGTTTACCCTTTCGATCCGACCAATGAGACTGTCGATACGCTAAGGTTTTCATAGTTGTGCAGGAGCACAAAGTGAGCTGACTGTGAGAACTTCCAGGTGAAACTACAAACCGTCTCAAGGTAAGTTCAACTCTCTCCGTTCTCATTGTTGCATTTGGCGCTGCCTGCATGAACAGGAGCACCCAGCCTGAAACACGGAGCCGAGAGCCTGAATGTATGTATGTACGCTATGCGTGCGTGTGTGTATGTTCAAGGCTGGTTGCAATGGAGAGCTTTTGCACCTGTGTGCTTCGCCTTTGTCCTCCTTGGTAAAGTTTTTGCAGCTCTTCGGTTCATATATGCTTCGTTGGACCTGTTATCACTGCAAACAAACCAACACGTTTAAGATCGATTGCGCAAGTGATGGGAGCAGCGGGATGTTGTATAGCGAGCGCCGACTTTACGCTTTAAAACAGCGTTGGCTTCGACTGTTGTTTTGGTGTTTTACATGTGTTACTCAAACCCAAAGGCAGGGAGGTTTGAACTCACGGGCTTTGCAGCAGGAGCGCTTCACGCACCTTCTTCAAAGACTGTAAAATAATGTGGCTTTTTTTATGGTTGCAATTGCCGCCCATATGCCAAAAAAAAGTACATTCAGTCCCAGTACTTGACTGCCAAAGACAAACTCGTTTAAGCGGACGGTCCGCCGCTGCAAAAGAAGCGAGGACGCTTGTTGTGTTGCTCCGAAATCAGTTTATTAGCGAAACGAAACGACGCCGTGCGCCTCGTTTGCTTTCAAATCGTTTCAACGAGCACGTAGATTTCTCAAATGGCTCTGACTTCCTTCTTCAGTGCGGCCGTTTTGATAGGCTGTGTTGGCAATTAGTGTTTGGCACATTCCATACAGAGCTGTGGTGAACGGCCACCTTGGGACATTACCGACAGCCAGTTCAAAGTTGGCATTTTTGGTTTACGCTTAAAAGTAAATAATATAGGGTCTTACTTTTTTCGGAAGTAGCCATAGCTATACTATGTACAAAATGATACATTGTTTACAGTAACGCAGGGCGATATTAATCAGACTACTATTTTTGATGGTTCCATTCATTTGCCTTCTCTGATTCTCAAATGTAACGATTTGCTACGATATGGCCATCGTCCTCTCCCCCGATGTAATTTCCTATCTCCGTATGTTTTCTGGTAATTCAATGAATGATTAATCCATATGAAAAACCCACATGGTAAAGACTATTTTGTATACTTCTGTGTGAATTAAATACATGACAAAATGTACGGAGTATTTTCTCATTTAATTAAGAACTTTAGAGCAAAATTAACAAAAGTTTTAACTGAAATGCGATATTACAGCAGAATTCCTATCAATTAAGATTGTGCTTGTTTGGTGTCAATTTAGATGATGTATTTGTGTTTCATGATATCTCAATAAAGGAGTTCATCACGATACGGTTCCATTGAAAGACACAAAATGATCATAATGACTCATCGCCCTGATGTGATAGTAAACTGAATATCTTGTGGGTTTCGGCTGTTGGTCGGGCAACACAATCAGTTTGAAGATGTCACTATGGGCTCTGGGAACTTGTTTGGGGAATTTTTCACTATCTTCTTGACATTCTATTGACTAGAAATGTATCAATAGAAATGAATGACAGATTAAGACATTTGCTTGAGTAATTACTCAACTCTATCACAATTTCCTAAAGCCAAATATGATGTCTTCAGGTGAACTTGTTTTTGTGACTTGCAGTCCAAAACTTATATCTAGTCAGTTATCTGTCACATAAGACACAAAAAGCTGCGTATCCTCAAAATGGACAAATTTGAAATCTTTGCTCAAAAACATATGTAAATGATCAATTCATGATCAAAATAGTTGCCTGTTGACTAATCAATGAATCAACTTATCTTTGCAGCTCTAAGGTTCACTAAAGGCTGCAAGCTCAGATTTGTAAATAGTTTGTCATGTTGAAGTGATTATTTCCATTAACATTTTGCATGTTTTGTGTGTGTCTCAGTTGAATAAGTTTGAGAGTAAAAGTTGCTGCAGAACACCTACAACATGCACAAACTCATTAAGAAGTACCCGACAGAGGGCCGATGGAAAGGCAGCGTACAGTAGAGCAGATGCAGATTTTGGATGGTGGATTGAGTTGTGAATATCTGTGCTACTTTTAGTCGCTGGACACCACTCTCATGTTTCCCTGCGTCTGCCAGACCCCTGTCTGTGTTTCGATGAACCTGGTGCCAAGGCTTATGTATAAGCAGTTCCCACGCTCACTCGTGGAAAAGGATCCTGTGTGATTCTGAATTTTCCTTTCAATTATATTAACCACTGATTGAAACTCACTGTGGTACTTCTGCAAGAAGAAGAAAAAAAAGATTTTAAGTGGTATATTAAAACTGATTATGCTAAATTCTTCAAAGCTGATTTTTGCCGCTTTTCTTTGCTCCCATCTGCAGCTCCTGATACTCAAGTCTTCTCCTCTTTAAGCCCTCGAGGCCGCCCCTCCAGGTTTTGATGCCCACACTCTTTGAAGCAGGTGGACAGACACAGGCATGAGTAACAGTGGGACCAAAGAGCCGTCTCCCGAGCTGAGCCCTGCCCAGTCACCTCCTGAGCCTCAGCGCCGGGGCAGGGGTCGGCCACGGAAACAGCTGCAGGTAGGACTTCCTTCTTTAAGACATCAATTTGATCGGCTCTCTCTTGGACCTTAAATCAAGAAGCAGCTAAATAAAAATGTAAAAGTAATTCTGAGAAACAAAGCTATTTGCTGCGTTGTCTATGTCTCCTGGCTGTTCATGCAAAGAAATGTTTTCCGCTGGCTAGTTATGGCTCTACATGTGACGTCTCTCTACAGGAACCTGTTGGACCACCGACTCCAAAGAGACCGAGAGGACGACCGAAAGGCAGCAAGAACAAAGGCCCCAAAACTGCACTGAAGGTTGAATCTGTTCAGAGTATCTGAGATGTTGATAAATGTATCTATATTTAAAATTTCATTTCTGTTATGTAACAGTGCCTTGTTGCACTATAGTAATACAATCTACATATATATATATATATATATATATATGGTAAATCACAATACTTGTTGTGAATTTATTGCAAATATTGTAAGAAAGAAATAATCATATCTGGGACTTCTCAATTTCGTCGAAACAACCCTTATCTCTATGACTCCAGAAAAAATAAACCAGTAACAGACACATGTCTATGTGTGAATGACATCATGTACATATGATCTTAATGGGTTTATCTTTTCTGTGCATCTGCATTAGACGTGCCAGTGCATCTAAGAGTTTTCCATGTAGTACCTCTTGAGTTTATGTCTTTTGTAGGACAATATAAAACAGCTATATCGTTATCCGCAACATTCCCATTTGCATTGTTGATTTAGAATTTGTTCGAATACAAATATATAAAGATACCCATTGTAGTTTTGCTCAATCTTCTCTTAAAGTTTAAGTTTGAGAATTTTCAGAGGCATGTTTTATCAGGAGGAAAGATTGTTGTACTGCCCCTGCTGGCAGTTTTCCAGTTTGCGTGTGCATTTGTAGATGAATAACACTGTGAAGCAACAAGTCTTTTTTTCAAAAAATTGAGGGAAAATCGCTGATTATTATTTTTTGTTTTGCTCAGAGTGCTTTTCCCACAATTTCTAAAAAAAACAATTGTTGTGTGGCAACTGAACTTGTTCAACTGGTTACATCAAAGCAGAGCAACACATGTATATGAGCCTGTAATTAGTCGATGAACACAAATTCACACAAATGAATTGTTTGTCTGTTCACATTTGGGAAAGTTTAAGAGTCAGGTATGAAATCAAAATATGCCATACATATGTGTACTTAGATGTTGATATTTTACAATTTAGTGGTTTAAAATTATCCCCATTTTTATTCAGATAGAAAGACTGTAAACACTGATGCATGTGCAGTATTTAACTGAATGTACAGCTCTGCCGTCCTTGCACATGATGGCATTTCAAGGAATGATTTACCTGAGAGAAAGGATTGTTTATGTCCTTGTTGATCACGAAGAATGTAGTTTTGTTGCAGTGCTGTTCGTTCTGCTGCCAAAGTCTCAATTACTACAAATGCAAATGTTAATCTCCGCAATCTTACTCAGAGATTAGAACGAAAGGACTGTTTAAATGTGAAACCTCCTCTTAACACTTCATCTGTTCTTTGTCAGAAAGTAGAGCCCGTTGGGGAGAGACGACCTCGTGGGCGACCAAGGAAATGGGTATGGAGCAATCGTTGACAGTTAGAGACATAGCGGTGTCCAAAGCCTGCAAGGTGTCTGCTGGAGCTGTACAGTCCTCGAGGGCGCCTTTAGCTTCATGTTTCATTCATTCAGTTTCCTCTCTTTCCACAGCCTCAGAAAGTAGTTCAAGTAGCTGAAGAGCAACAGGTGAGGAAAACAAAATCTTTAAAAGGCTGTAAGGTGGTTGAGTTTTGCTTTGATGTCACACTTTAAGCCACAGGTTCCCTTAACTCAACATGTGTTGTGATTTAGTTTGTTAAATGATGATAGAACATTTGTTGTAAGACCTTATTTCAAACAAACTGAGCAGAGGACTTGTTGCAGAATCTTCAAATCTTTAAAAGCATTACATCCTCAGAGCCTCTAAGTACATCCACACAAATACTTTTTTTTTTAAATTAGACACTAATCAGTTGTTAGTTATGATTCAAACTGAAGCTTTAGTCACTTTGATAGTTCGTGATAGTTGAGAGATGCAAGCTCTGCTTCAGTTGAACAGAAATCTCAGTTTGTGTCACACGTTTTACTTTTTGACTAAGATCAGTCACATTTGTGATGAGGGAAAAGCAGAGCCGATCTCATTTAACTATTCATGAATATCTTATGCTAAGGCACATAGCTTGTGTTCAGCGAACCTGAACCACATTCAAAAGCCCTTTGAACCCATTATAGTGGTGCTGCAGCCTACAAACCATGTTCTTCTGACTTTTCTATACTTTATAGATTCAGTTATTAGATATATATATCTAACAGTGATGCAGAGGTGTTTCTAATAAAACAAGACTCATGGAGAGAGAGGATGATGAGATCCAACAAAAGCATATTGCATCTCTTCTACCTGTGAGAATCATGGTGCACTATCTATTATCAGACAAATATGAAACTGCTAAAAGTGCCGTTGCTTTGGCACACTTGACGTAAGTAGCGAAACAACCGACGCGCGTATTCCTTGTGCTTTACATGAATTGACTTCGTGAGGATATGACGAGTTCTTGGTAATGCACAGATGGCAGTGCTGAATTCCCCAGATACACCTCCAAACATCCTTTCGAAACATCCCGTTTTGGTGAATGTACGCTGTGTTTCTGAGAAACTTTGGTTCATGTAGCCACCGTGTTCATTTTTCAAACAGAAAACATTGCGCAACAGTTTGTCACCGAGGCGGGCAGTTCTCTTGATGCCCCTCGTCTGCCTTATCGCATCCCCTCCTCTGAGAGCAGTTTGTCAAAGATGCTTCAAGAACTGAAACCGTTGAGACAGACTCCCTTTCTCAGACGCACGCACGCAAAGGGGAAGAATGAGTCAATGTAGAGAGGGGAAACCTGATCTAACTGTTCTCTTCCTCTGTCTTCTTGGTTTCCTGACATAACCGTCGTCTTCCTCACATTTCTAGGTCTGACAGCTGGACCTACTTCCCTGCACGCAATCACTCAATGAATTTGTAACATCCAGTCTTGTTTTCTGGTGCTCTTTCTAGTATTGATTCATTACCCTGTGCGTAATGAGTCACTAGATAGCGACAATAACAGACAAAGTGAGAGTGGTTTTTTTGGTCTCTTGCTGTTCCAGGACTCTTCAGAAGAAGCTGAGGGGGGTCCCTCTGCGTTTGAGCCCTCGACATCTCAGGTTCCAGCACAGGAGGAAGGGGAGTAGATAGGATGCCTCTCTACCTACCTCAAGGTTTGGCCTCCAACAAACAGCGGTACTGTCTGATCTGTGATGGGGATTCAGGAACACACACACAGATCATTGCAGACAGTGGTTTCTTCTCTCTATCTGGTACTGTACCCTGGTTTTATTGGTTTACGCTAAGAGTTTGGTGAACAAACTCTGTTTTACATCAAGGAATTCGATCTTTGAACATGGCTTTTGGTGAGGGAATAGATTGACATTTTGGGAAATACATCTACGGTATTCACTTTCCAGCCTGAGAGTTTCATGAGAAGATTGATACAAGTCAATCTAGCTACTGTCAGCAGCTGGTTAGCTTAGCTTAGCATAAAGACTGGAAATAGCTATCATGGCGTTATCCAAAGGTTACAAAATCGAACAATCAGCACCTCTAAAGCTCTGTAATTAAGAGGTTATATCTCATTTGTTTGAACCGTACACAAATCAAAGTGTACGGATCAAACTTCTTTTTTTTAAGAAGACCTTTTTTTCATTTTTTGTTGAGTTCATATGCCTTTTGAGTTCCCAGTCTTTATGCTAATGTACGCATTGTTCGTTGTATCAATCTTCTCATCTAACTCAGTGTATTTGCTAAAATGCTCACCTACTACTTCAAGGATGCCTGCTTTCCTGAACCTCTCAGTGTGTGTGTGTGCGTGTGTGTGTGTGTGTGTGTGTGTGTGTGTGTGTGTGTGTGTGTGTGTGTTTTGTGGTTGTGTGGAGAGGGGACGGGCTTGCGGGTTGAAATGAGTGGGGGTTTAAAGAAAAAAGGAACCAACCTGAACCGTTTTATTAAAACATGTTTCTAAATAAAGTCATAAAGTGTCATGAATCCTCATATGAAATGGGAGCAAGACGGTGACATTTTTAGCAATGTTACACTATTAACATGGTGTGCTGAAGTCATTATTATGAAAGTAGACGTGAAAGGTTTTATTCCAAAATGAAATATCCAATTCAAGTGGAAACATTAGCTCAGTTGTCAATGTAAGCAAGAGTTCAGTTTAGATTAATAACCTCAATGATTGTTTTCCTTCCAACCAGCAGCAAGAAAAAAATGCACCCAAAGGTTTGAATGGATATCTCATTTTTGGAAAGAAACTCCTCATACATACTTTGTTGAAACGTCATTTTACCACACTCAGGATTTTACTATTACAATGCTTTTACACCATATTGAAACCTCAGGTACAAAACTATTCAGGAACATGTTGTCAGTCTACTCAGTAATAATTGTTGTGCATTTCTGATCTGTATTTGACATTACCAGTATGCCTTGACACAAAGACCTCATTTAAACCTCAGTTGCCCTCAATTTCTTAATCTCTCATACTACCTCAGTAACACAAAAGATCTCCAACGAACTAACTCTCCACTCCTTCAGCAGTAATAACATACACACTTACTATTCACACACACACACACACACACACACACACACACACACACACACACACACACACACACACACACACACACACACACACACACACCCACACAACGGTTCATGTGCAGGTATACAACACAGACAGGCAAGTTTTCAGGCCTACATACCAACACACAGGAGCACACTCCCGCAGAGGATTTTACTATCTGAGAGCAAATAAATCTCATTTCTTTTTTGTTAAAACTGTATTTGTTAAAAGCTGAATTAAGACTTGGTTTGTTCTCCTGGGAAATAAAATGCAGCCAATAGTTTACAACAACTTAAGCTTTTTAAGGTGTAGTTCCTTATGACATACTTTTTTTGGGGGGGGTCTGTTAGTCCTTTCTCATTTTTACTACATCATGTATTTTCTCATTCTTACACTGTAAATTGTTTGTGTGACACTTAATACGTGTGATTTTAAAGGGCAGCAAATAACCACAATGTGCTGAAATGCATGACAGTTATGGGAAACAACAAAACAACAGCACCACAGTTACCTTGTATGAAAATTGCCGAATGAATTGTGGAGAAGTTGTTAATACTTAACACTGTAAAGTTGTTTCTGTTTTAGCAATTTATGAGAGGAAAAAAAGACCCAACTTGCTTCTTCCTTTCCGATTTGACATTAAAAGTAAGACTACAAGCGACCACTGTGGCCACAGTGTGACAGTAATGGATGAATGGTAAATGCAAAAATAGTGTCATAGAAGTATTAAGAAATGAGTTATTAAGCGAGCAAACTGACTTACATTGGTTATTAGTAACATCTGTCAAGTGACAAAGTGAGACTGTGGCAAAAGAAAACCCTGATGTTGAATTGAGGGTGTGTTTTATTGCTCATTACTTCAACTATTCATTTGTTCTTCTTTCAACAGTTACCTAGTCTTGCTTTAAAGGAGTTCAGTTCACCCAAATTACCACAAACAAATCTGAATGATTAGATACCACAAGAGGCTAAGTGTAAAAACCCACACTTAAAAAGTTATCTCATTAAAAACAACTAGTTCATTTTATCTGTAATGACTCATCACAACTCTGTACTCATTTACCAACAGAATAAAATTGGTGTTTTGGATTTATTTTTTTGAAACAAAGTTTTTTTAACAAAACAAGACAGCTTATTGCAAATACTTCAACTTCCTCAGATTCTGTCCCTGAGTCATCACGCGTGGAAGACATTTATCCGACATGAACTGCATATTACTTACTAATTGTTTATTACATGATCTGAATATCACCCGTAATTTGTAATATATATCAAGTCCTTCCTTCTCCTAAAACCTGCTTATTTTATCACTGATGATGAGTTGTATCCCAGTACTTTCATGTATTTCAGCTTGTTGACTAAATTGCTGCCAGAGGAGTTTAATTCATTTACAGGCAGACATGTTTTCATGTTCAACTGCATTGACTTTACTTGTTTTGCCCTCCGGACTACCTCTGAAAACTAACAAGCCTGAGGAAATGTTTGGGTTTTATCTGATCTTTTCCATCAGACCTGCAGGCGATGTGGATCATGAAATCTTGAAATAACTGTCAAACTGTTACTGTTGTAGTCCACTCATCTCACTCCATTCATGTCACCATCATGAATGGGAGTCAGCCTGAAGGGTGCCTCTTAATTTAACTACAGCTTGGTCAATGTTTGTTGTTTTACACATGCTGTGTCTGGATATTTACTCTCTATACTGGGACAACGTTGGTCTGTGATCTTACTGATGGTGATATAGTTACATACAGTACTTGATCCATTTTCAACTATTGAAAAGTTGAAGTGTAACTTGAGAAATCATCTTCTATGCCTTACTTTTAACACCATTTTGTAGTTATGTTATTGATCCTCATCCACTTCATTAATACAACTCACAAACCTGTGATATATATTTTATGATTCTTTACCATGTGATTTGTGTTATTCTGCTTCTTTATCGCTCATCAATAAAATATCACACCTATCGACTCCTTTGTTATAGATTTGTACAACAAAACTCTTTTTCTCAAATTGGTTTAAATAGTTTTAATGTATACAGACGGAAACAATCCTTCATTGCTCAATAAAGAAGAAACAAAATGGGAGAGGGACAGTTCACTTAAGGATGGTGACACATCCATGAGTTCAAGCTTGTCAGAGACGAAAGACCACAAAATCAGTATAACACAAATTGACACTTCTCTTTTATCAAACATGGAAGTACGTAGATGTTGAAGCTCAGAGGAACTTCACTGATAAGCTACCAACAATTTTAACCCTAATGACACAACATGATTCAAGAAAAGTGCATCACACTCCATTTGTGCTCCAAATGATAACAGTGCAAGATCATACATGACGCTTCCCATTATGCTCCCTCATCATACATGCAACCTACGTTTTTTTTTTTCTTTTGAAAACCACGGGCATTTCACGTACTGTGTCGTAGTGATGAAAACTTTCACCAAAGCTCCAGTTGTTGCCAGAACCAGTCCAGTTTTCCTTCCTCAGAGACAGTCTGTTTCTGGATGATTGAACGAATAGAAGAGAGCTGCTAAGCATTGAGAGCTTTGGCTACATCTGTGAAGACCAGACGACTGGGCCTCTGCGTGGTCCCCTGGGAGGTTGTGAGAGTCTGCAGAGGAGATGGGCAGCAGGGCAGATGGGAGATAAAACTGTTAGTGACATTAAGATCAAACGGGGTGTCCAGCCTTGGATTGTAAGAAATAGTATTGACTGCTATTTGTCCCCTTTTTATTCATTTTATGACCATCGAAACAGCTGAATCAACTTAATATTCGAGGATGTAAAGTGTGACTGATAACTGAAACCAGAGAAAATGTGTTCGGACCAGAGGCCACATATAAAACCAAAGAGTATGCGAACATTTCATGTACTTTTTTAAGGAATGACATTCGGTCAGTTTGGTTTAGTTGCCATGTGTGAGATGGAATTGAAAGCTGTGGAAAAAGCTAACAAGTGGGCCTTGAGATTGTGAGCTTACGTTCATGTTATGAAACTTTGGCTACTGAACTAAAAAACAACAAATAATAAATAAAACAGCACTTATCAGTACTCAACATATCACTGATTGTACCACTAGAAGTCTTCAGCGTGTGTATTAAACTCATGAATGGATTGATTTGATTATTTAAAAAATATCACAAAAAGTGGTGTTTTGCATACTTTTTGAGTGCATGTAGTCCCTGGAATATTTGACAATCAAAGTATTAAGTTGAGGGAGCACAAAGGAAAGGATGAAAGATAATATGGATTTATGTTTAAAGGTTACGACTGAATGTGATGGTGTGTGTCCTCTGTTAGCATATACTTTAATATAGATGAGTTCATATGAAATGAGAAACAATAAACATTACACAACATTAGTTTGAGATTCTGAAATAATGATAGAATGAGGATGAGAGATGGTTCAAAAGACACACAGGTGATACTTTACCATGTTTGCCTTTTACCATAATGCCATTGTTAAAACGTAAAAGAAATCAAAGGAAATAAAGATAAATTATGACGAAAAAACAAACAAATTTCAACCGCTATAAATTGTACAAAATAAGCTGATCATCAGTAAATGGCAAAAATTGAGAATTTATCAAACAATAATAACATATGTAAAATATACAGTGGACATTATTAAATCTACAGCTAACACCTGCCAAATTAATTGCTTTGATGCACCACAAATATAGATAAAGAAAAGTCTGTGTTTTGTTATTGATCATGGTAAAAATTGTCTATGCCATTAGAATATAGTTATCATGGCGTTTGTGGTCATCAATCCATTCACCACGTCTGAATGGGAGCGCTTTCGTTCTAGTTAAGGCATGTTGTCGAACAGCTTCAGTGGTTCCTGTGAGAACGTTACCTTTGCATTGGGACCTGTGAGGCTGCCTTCCCGGCCGTGGTCCAGTAGTTCCTGTTCCAGCAGGTCATCTTGTTCTTCAGCCGGGTCAAAGTTGTACATGGGCATGAGCTGGTGCCTCAGCTTCTCCAACCTGTATGACAAGAGTGTAAAGATGAAGACCAGTCAGCATTTCAATCTAGTGTTGGTAATCTTCTCACGAGATTTCTCGCTCGATTTCTCGCCAGATTTAGCAACTCTTGGAGCTAGTGCTGCGGGCTACTTTCATTAAAAATGATTTGGCAACACTGGACCGGGTTTTTTGGTTGGATAATTGTTTTTCAGTCCAGCATACTCTTACAAGTCTCTCAAGATTATCTACCCAAGGTTTAAAGTGAGGAGAAAGTATACCTCATTGCAATGCCGGATTAACCTAGTAGGTTAAAAATGGGCGAAAAGGTGCTGACCCCTACAAAGCCTCCACCAATGTGTGTATAAATACTGACGTCTCCAAGTTCCAACTAGAGGAAGCAGTACTCCTATGATGGAATAATACACAAATTGTGTTTGTTTCTGTGGCAACATGTATAAACTAAAATAATAAAGCTTATTAAACTAGACTGAGTTGATACTACGTTTTAGTGGTGCAAATAATCAAATTACTAAAACCAATTGGCATGTCGTAAACTAAGGCTGTGGAATCAGCAAAAAAAGTCTTTGTAAACGTACCGCTTCCGTTTCCGAATATACAGCATCTAGGATGGAGAAAGACAGATATAATCAAACAAACAAGCAGTGTTGTTGATAGAAGTAACATGCACAAATGAAATGACTGAATGCAAGTATATAGTACCAATGACATGTTTCAAGACAATTATACACAAATGTGGGCGACTGTGGCTCAGAAGGTAGAGCGGGTCGTCCCTCAATCAGCAGATCGGCGGTTTACCCCGGCTCCTCTAGTCCATGTCGATGTTAACCCCAAATTGCTTCCAAAGGCTGTGCCATCAGTGTATGAATGGGTATGAATGGGTAAATGACATGTAGTGTTAAAGCTCAGTGAGTGGTCGGAAGACTAGAAAAGCGCTATACAAGTACAAGTCCTTTTACCGTAAACATGATATTGGGTGAAGAATCCAATCGGTCAAGACAGTTCATTAAGAAAAAAATGAATTTCTGCTGAATCAAATGTTATTTTAGAGACAATATTTAAAATGATTCCTCACAATTGCCACGGCCAAGCCAATGACAGTGATGATGCCAAAGGGTACGAGCACCATTCCCATTCCCGAGCCCTCGATCACCGCCTCTGGAAACGCCGTGGCATTGAAGCTGGTGTCGTTTGTTGTTATAGTAACAGTCATTAATGTCGTTCTTGAGGTGACATTGTCTCTGGCGCTCTTGCTCGTGGAGAGGAAGGGGATTGCGGTGGTCGTGGCAGTTGTAGAGAGAAAACGTGTAGTTGTCTTAGCTGCAGTAACAGCCATGGTCAGGCGTAACAGTTTCAACGGAAGGATGTATTTTTGATCTCTGTGTGTGGATGCCGTTGTGTCGCTCAGCCTCTAGTGCATCTCATGGTCGACACAGGTGTCTTCCCTTTGGGTTGAGGTCTGCTGGGGCATTGATGATACGCTGGTCGTATGATGAGGAGAATAAAACCTAAAACTGAAACAAAAAGGTTAAACAGTATGTGATAAGTAAATGGTTATTGTAGGGAGCATGAATAAAAGTGTTCCTTTAAATGCAGCCAAACTACTTAAATATAATTTCCAATTTGCTTCTGTGCACTGATTATTTACTGAAATCGTTATATTAAACAAATTCAAATATTTTAGCTTTGGCACACCTCACGCTCAATTTCAGTCAAACCACGTCTGATTGTGCCAGCAGGCGTGTGGTGGGTGTTTTTGGGGCAGGATGTGGGTAGCAAAAGGCACAGGAGGAAAGTGGCATAACAAACTTGATAAAATGCAGAGGAATAATAACCACTCAAACTGTAACGTGCACTGTGAGGAAATGTTTTGGCAGCACGTTCAAAACATCAAAAATCTAACTTACACCCACACACACTACCACACACAGCTTCCATAAATATCCACTGCATCCAAACCCTCGGTACCTCCAACCCACACACACACACTGTACACATCCCATGAGAGAGAGGAGCATCGTATGCTGAACATTTACATATATTATGAGATATAAAACGTTTCCTTTAAAAGCAGAAAATAGACACATGATCCATTCCTCCTTAGTGCATCCTGTCTGCTGAGCCCTTAATGAGGAACATGTGCAGCTGAAGCAAACAAACAATGAAAACCAAAGGCTGGATTCAGTCATCACTGTTGCCCAGTTAACAACCCCTGCACTGCAACAAGACAGACATCTTTGTTTGGATCATGTTTTAGTCTTATTACTGTGTGCTACTGACACATAACATGTATCTCATCTCAGCTGTCCTGTCCAAACAGCTGAGCTGCTAATCCCGCCAACGTGACCGGGTCCTACTACCATGTGTCCTCTCAGATTAGAGATGCAGACGTACCTTTACATACAACAGGCATGAATATTCAGAGGTGATCTGCGGCAGACCGGGGTTAGCTAGAGAGACGAACATTTCACTGGAACAGGCAGCATTTCCTCCAGCGGCTGCTCCTCCTCCTCCTCCTCCTCCTCCTCCTCCTCCTCCTCTTCTGCTTCCCCCTTCAGCAATGCAGGTACTGCACAGGCTGTTTACACTGACAAAACAGCCATTTCTTTGTGAGGATGGACTCCACACACCAGATTTAAGCCTATCCCGGCAGCCTCCAAGGGATCACCTTCCCGTTGCCTCCTCGGATCTCCTCCCCCATCCCCCCCTCCCCGTGTTGCTCTTTCTTGTATTTCACACACCAGAGCAACAGAGGCTGCTCCAGGGATGCTGCAAACAGAGATCAGTGCGGCAAGCTCCCTCCCCCGCCAGCATGCTATTGGTCTAATGGCTTCAAGATGACAGATGCGGTTGGCTCCCTCAACTGTCTATTTGGCTTTGCGGGATGAGAATGGGATTTAATGGCTCTGCACACCAGATGCTGTCAGACCCATGTGAATGACTGCATCCGGGTGGCAGCGCTGAGGAAATTAACCATATGATGTCTTTTATTTAAGTCTTCAGGATCTGGATTTACTCTTTGACAAAACAGACAAGGAAAGGGGGGGAATCACTGACAAATCGCCCCCATAGATTCCTTTTACTTTATTATGATTTGTACAGTTATTCACAACTCACTCAGATATGTGATTGCACACATTTCTATTTGTACAAATAAAAATGTGTTATAATCGGGTGTAACTGCAACAGATGTTCACAACAGCTGCAGAATATCCACACAGTCTTCAGCTCATTTTGAACGAAGCCCCAGTCATCATGGCCACAAATTCTGAAAGAGTTTAAATCAGCAAATGTACTAATTTAATTGTGTAATTTACTTATTACCTTGTCATCCCATGTATTTCAATCTAACAACATATCTTTAAATATACAATTGTATTTGGAAGTTTTTTAATTAAAAAAATGAATAAATGCGATCCTTGTCACAAAAAACTACAGTATGGTGAACTAAGGATCATATATTTTGTAATTTAATTTTATACACAACAGTATAGGTGGCAGGTGAAACACTTCTGGAGTCAATCTGAAACATGACTTATCACATACATTTACAAAGTTTACTGAAGGCTGTTGTGTTTAAATTTACACAAGCATGCATACATTTGTAAAAACATAATGGATATATCTTGATTACTTTTTGACCTGAAGGTTTTTTTTGAGTGGTTATGGCTTGTAAGTGAAATATACATTCAAACCTTCATAATTAATGGTTCCACCTCCATCTTTATCTGCCGCCTTCATCATCTGCTCTGCCTCAATCTCATTAAGTGGTTCCCCTGCATTCATCAGTACATATCTGGAAATTCATTTTAAATGTTAAGGGAAACACTGGAAACGAAAATAATGTGAATACACTGAGTAAACACAAACAAGTGGACATAATTTTTTTCAATTTAATTTGTTTTATCTGGATTTAAATTTGGGATCAAAACAAATAATAGTTGACAGTGCAGTGTAATGTCTAAAATAGATCAAATTAAGAGTGAATCAAGAATGTACTTATTAAGTGTAGGGTAAATATGTATCCCTTGCTTTTCTATTACTTATGTTATTTTTACTTGAGCGCGCTCTAGGCGATATATCCTTTGGCCTCTTTGTCAAATACTTTAAAAGCCGCTCTGAGTTCAGCATCCTGGTTCTTGGTTCTTTCGCGGTACAGTGCCATCACACCCAGGAAGCTGTCACAGTTAAACATCCCTTTACCTGAAGACTCACAAAAATAATCAGTTTAAAAAAACATTATTATATGTGTGCAGGACAGTAACTTTTGTTTGATCGTTTGTTGGATTGAGAGTAGTGAAATTAAAAGAAAGAAATCAACATCACAGCCATTACAATTATCCACATCCCAACATACCGTGTCTCTGAAGAACACCAGTGCATGGTCACTGGTCACAGTGGATGAATGGAATGAATTTGTTGAGGGATATTTTAGCATTAAAGACCGTCTTCTGTTTACGTCTTACATTTTTATGACAACCCAAACATTTTAGCTAGATTCTTCAATTTGGATCAAAACGATTTGGTGTGTAGGGCTGATATTTAAAAATCTATGTTTTAAATCTATAAGTTAACACATTTCTGTGATACTTCTTTGACATAAAAATGCCAAAATAGAGTTCATAAAAATGGCAGCATATGTTCTTTCCCCTTTTCAGTTCAGAGAGAGAGATGGGAGACATGAAGAGAGAAAGGTAAGAGTATAGGGAAATAGGAAACAGGAAAGGAAATGGTAAATTATAAAATGTGTTCGTTAAGGTTAGCCTAATGCACTTAATTTGACATAAAAGTTATACCAGAAAAAACTAAACTCAACCGATGCCTCCTCCTTAAATTAGCAGAAGGCAGAACATCATGGTGCAGCTTTTAATGCTTTGATGAGCACAAAATGAAGCCCTCAAGTCAAATGACAGTAATTGGAGATTTTTTATATTTTATATTTTATATTTTTTATGACGTTTCTGTATGATTCAATTTCACAGTGATGGCAGTAAACTATCTGTTTATGTTGGGGAACTAATTGTTTGGACAAGGCTCTAAATTGTAGGTAGAACGTGTGAATTTAATTGGAAAGTAACAATAACATCTTAATTAAACAAACCTTTTCCAACTGCCCTATTGCAGAGTGTTAACTTTAACTCCAATACGACTGATCCTATCTTGAGGTAATTGCGTGTGCGTGTGTGTGTGTGTGTGTGGTGCACTATGGGATGCACCAACAGTCTCTTTATAGACCCATTTTACCCAAATCCCACATAGTGAAACACTGACACCTAGTGATATTGTTTGTAACTTGCACTAAAAACAGAAAACTAGAGTTTCAGATGTTTTTGAAATGCATTTTGGAAGATGTTTCTCTCTTAAAACGTTGCACAATCAATACTTGCATTTAATTAAAACCCAAATTTGATCACGTGCAAAGAATTCTAAATATGTCTTCAGATTACTTAATCTTGACCTTATCAGAACAAGTGGCAAACATACATTGTATATACTTTCCTACAGTTAAGCTTGGGTTAATGGCCAGGTTATTATTAAAGAGCCAAATTTATCACTTTAATTACTTACTTGGTTTGGGCTGAACTTTAGATAAAGCTTCTAATTCCTCACCTCCAGGTGCATCTTAGAATACATACAAGGCATTACTTAGGCTTTTAAAGATGTAGCTCATGTATAGAAATAGAACCATCTTACAATATAACACAGTCAAATCCACCACCACCACAATGGTCTCTATAGAGTTCAATCTGCAGCTTTCTGACAGTGTCAACTAAATAATTAACATTATACGCTTTAAAAAAGATTTATGGCACGGCTGGATTACATTTAAGTGTAATATACCTATAGGCACATATATGCACACACACATAAATATAGGCCTACACAATAAAGTGGAAGTTCATATGCTGTCACAGGTGTGTGTAATACTTTAATATATATTATCTGAAACTTAGTCGGTGGCCCATAAAGGTAAAAAAGGCAAGTTAAATGTAAGAATGATACATTTCCATTGTATGAGTTTATATTCACCATTGTTGTCTTTGGCCATCTGGCTGAGGTCTCATTTTGTAGGATTGATCCCCATTAAACTCATCAGCCTCTCTTGCTCCTGTGTCTTCACATCTCCATTTCCCTCTTTGTCAAATATCTCAAAAACTCCTTTGTACTCTGTGACAACCAAATAAGGAGGCACTTAACTGCAAGAAGTTATTTTCAACATTGCAATGAGAACATTAAGATTTCACATTTGTTAGTCAATGGGAAGGGCTTTGAATCTCTGTCTTCCACCCGCAAAATGAAAACTGTGACAGACTTGTTTGGGGATTGAGACTTAATATTTACGTTATTTGATAGTCAGCAAGTTAATCAATAAAAAAGTTCCATTAAAATGTATATTGTTCTAGTTTTGTACACTCATGATGCACATTTTCACAGCTGAGCCGTAATTTGAACCACAAATGAAGTCATGTTGGACAGAGCAGCCATATCAGAAGATTGTTCATTTTAGACACTGAAGTTTGGATCAATCTTGTGGAGGAAACAATGAATAAATGAATGAATATTCTGGTAAATTTTAACTGTATGAAATGACCGGAATACACTCATTGGGCTCCTTCTGACTTACACAACTTACTGGCAAAATTGTTGTTGTTATAATATGCTTATATTATGTTGTTTATAACCCGGCAAAGCCATCGCAAAGCAATCTGTTTCTGCATCTTTGCGACACAATTTATTTGCATGCAGTGATCAATGTCTCAGGCATTGGGTGTCACCCAATGCCTACCTCGAGCTCCAGATAGTTTGCTATAAAGAACGGAGAAAAGGAAGCGGTAGGACTGAAAGAAAGAGGGAGGATGAAGGATATAGAGGATAGATGGAAGGTGATTCGAAGATGGAAGGGAAGGATGGGTGGCTCGAGAAAACTGAGACAGACAGAGTATTGGTTGACCAGCTAAGGCAGTGGGCTTGACAGCTGATTAGATGTGTGTCTGAGATGTGAAAGCTTAGTTCATATGTTCACTTCATTTACACAACACAAATTGTAATTTAAAAGAAAATGCTTCAATTTAACACTTCACTCAATTGAAAGCAATTATTTTATGTGAGTTCCAACCATAGACTGTAGCCTATGACGTTTATGTATGCAGTCTATGATTCCAATCCTTCATATACAAAGTGTTTGGTATGTTGTAAACTGTGCACTTGTGTACCTTTACCTTTATTGGTTTCGAGTAAAATGTGCACCGAAATGCCAATTCAAATTAGAGTTAGATACACTCATTCCTCTGACTTTAACGTACTCCATATTTTAATAATAGGACCACTTTTTCTGTAATGACTGCTTTTTGTGGCTGAATTGTCTTGTTGCAATATATATTATGTATGTTTTCAGGTCTCTCCTGTAAAATATATGATAAGCTCAATGAAACTTCTAGCACACACAATACTTAACTACTATTTGTTTGAGGTATTGTAACTACAGCAAACAATTTAACAACAGCACATCGATCATTTATGATCATTTAGCGATATTTCAGGTGAAATGATACGTTTAACTGCGACAGCTTCCCCGAATTACACCACAAAAGGACCAATAACTAGTAAGTGTGGTGTTTACATGGATATTATTTGTAGCCTATTCTGAATATGTCTATGTACCTGGGCACCACAGCAAGAGAAGACACTATTTCCTAATTAACTATGGCCAGATCATGTTGTTGACAGTGCTATTATTAGAGCCCTGCTGAAACATTACTATCACTTCCTACTTCAGGAGTCAAGTTGGGGCCCGACTAACTGACTCAGCCTATGTGTTGGAAGAGGGCTGAAAGAAAACAAGCGAACACCATGTTCTCTCTGCTTTCAGACCCCTCTGATGAAATTACCCAGTAAATGAGAAGTGCTCAACATTGTTCAAAGTGATTGATAGTGTCCAACTGTCGATAAAACACCAATCGAACCTTCTCTACCCCTCGCTGCTGCAGCGTGGGGTTTCCCAGAGCTGACTGCAGGGTTACCGCGCCCATCTCCCCATCTCCTCGTTCGATGGCCGGACGAGAGTGTAACTACGGAAAGGGGCAGATGTTAAGCTTGGCAAAAAGGGAGACAGTAGGCTGTCTTGTTGAATGAGGTATAGTGACTTTAAAGATTAACCTTTTTGTCTGCCTGGGCAGTGTCTTCGGTACAAGGCTAGTGGGTGTGATTTCTCCCCCCTCACTCCCTCCCCTCCCCTCTCCGGTTGGTTGACTGAGGTTGTCGAGCTCCCGAGCCGTAGCCTGCGTTCGGGAAGGGCTGCTCCTCGGAAAACTAACGCTAGCTGGCTAGCTAGTTAGTGAGCTAGCGCTGTGGTGTTCGTTGATGCGTGGATCGGAGGTATACGCCGTCTTGCTCTCCAGTCAATGCCAAAACGAAAAAAACCAAACGCAAATTGAATCAGGTAAGGTGAAATGAAGCGACGATAATGCTGCTTCCACAACTCTCACAGTAACTTAAATGTTAATACCCTTTGCTGATTAATTGTGGAAGAGAGCTGTCCGGGGGTGAGGTAGCGTTAGCGATAGATAGCTTCCTATCCATTAGCTACCGTTAGCTAACTTTCGGGTGGCTGTTATATCATGAGCAAATACTGGCGGATAAAGGTACACGAGTGTCTGCAGCGGTGGACCCGACGCTCAGTGTTTTCGGTGGATAAACTGATTGCTACAAAACATATCTCCACATAAATGCCTTCTGCATCCAGTCGATTGAGTTCGGTTAACTAACGTTACTGTTAACGTTAGGAACGCTCCTGGCTGGCGTTTAAGTACCGTAACGTTACATGTTGGCCAGTGAGGCTCGATGTCGGTTATGGCCCTGCAGAGGTGCTTCTTGGCCTAAAACACAGTACTTTAAAGTACTGTGTAGTTAATGCCCAAAATGTATTGAACACAATTGAAGTGATATCGTTAAGACCGTAAGTTCCTTAATTGGCTGTGGGATTTGCTTTGTAACGTTCCGCGGAATGTTAACGTTAATTCTAAGGATGTTTGTGTCAGTGGATGATGACACATTGGGTTGGGCTACAACAATAAACGTCCCGTAAACAAATTAACAACTGTTATTGGTTATTGGCAATAGCAGAGCAGCCAGCATCACTAATCGGCGTTAAAATGTCACACTACACATAACTTTGCATCAGTTACATGTTGTTAACGTGAGTTATTGTAGCCGCGTTAACACCCTTTTTTTTTCTTTTTTTTTTACCTCAAGTAATAAGTTAGCATATCGCTGATTTTCTTGCAACGGACGACCGGTGCAACGCCTTTAACTTAGGTCAGTAATGTTATTGATTGATTCACCATCAGTTTGCTAATTTGCAGTTGTGCAGGAGGTAAAATATCATCTTACTACTTTATGATAAATCACCCGCATCTGGTGTAGCATTTGTTGCTTACTGAAGTCAAACAGGCCACAGCCGCCCGACCTTGCAGTTTTTACAGGCTGATTAGAGAACCAAATACATATACGGATGCGTCGTAATCAAATCAACTTTGCACTGTTTGGTTTAACGAGATTGTTAGTGTCCACTTACGCAGGAGTGTCCACTTACGTAAGTGGATTACTGGAGGCCACGCAACCACCGAGTTTCTCGGTTAGCCCACTATATTGGCTTAGAAGCTAAACACATAGCACTCCGTGCAATTGCGGAAGAGCAGCTGAGTCCACCCTGAAGTAGCGGCGGTTGTGTTTTTTTGCATTAGATGCTAATAAACTTTAATTTCTGTCATGAAATGCAGCTTACGTTATATCGACTTCGCCTGTATACCGGACAGTGTTAAATTACAAGCGATGTTGTTGCGAATAAAGAGACCGTACATTTATTTCTTCAAAACTAGCTCTTCCCTGCCTGCAGGCCTACACTGTCAGCTAGCTAGCAGGCTAACTAGCGGGCAGCCGTCTGCAAGATGGCGTTTAGCTGCATCTTCTTAGATTTCCATCAGTGCAATTCATATTATCATTACACTGTGCAGCGTTTAGTGAATGTATAAATCCCATTAGACGTAGTCGGATACTAATAGTCTTATCCTCTCCATTTGGACACATTATGGGGCTGAATTACAACTAATTTTCTCGTGAAGTGTGTACAGCGCCTCAGCAGCCCAACCCTCTAAACCAGGGGTCTCAAACTCATTTTCACTCCGGGCCACATCAGCATCATGGTCACCCGCAAAGGGCCGGTTGTAAATGTAACTACTCGTAACATATTGATAACTCTCTGCATTCACAGTTTAAAGTAGTCTTCAATGTGCTCACAATACATTTCCATGTTAAATGTACAGTAAGCCAAAGAGCTGCTTCTATGACTGTGTTTAAGTATCTCATAATTTTGACTGTCAATCTCATAAATTTGACTTTCTATCATAGTTATGACTTTCTATCGAATAACTTCGACTTTCTATCTCATAATTTCGACAATAGGGATATTTTTATTATTGTTAGTCTAACTTTTAAAAAAATAAAAAATATATATATATTTAACTTTTTTTTTGCTGGCGGATTCGCGGGCCACATAAAATGACGTGGCCGGCCGAATTCGGCCCGCGGGCCGGGAGTTTGAGACCCCTGCTCTAAACATACCAGAGTAACAAACTGAATAAAACGGCCATCCAGCAGCTATTCAAATACAATGCAACGAGCTTACTGTTGTAGGCAAATCACAGAACGGCACACAGTGACTAAGTCAACTATCGGCACAGAACACGCATTCATTGGTAAACCTGTGCACAGATTTCATTTAGACAATATGAATGTTAGGTATGTAGATCACTTGTCTTAACATTACTTTTAGGTGTGCCTGTTGGTATGTAATTCGCAAATGACTTTGATATATACACAGCTTCCTTGACAACTTCATCTTAGTTTATTAAAGCAGGAGTGGTACTAATTACACGGTAGCCGGTCACAACTGACAGAGGGACTGTACAAGGTTTATGATTTCCCCGGTAGCGTTAAAATCCAGCTACTTGCTTTAAGCATGTTGTGTGTAAAATAATTAAGATTAAACTCATCCTTTTATGATTGGGAAAACATTTCTAATGCTTGTAGTGGCTTTGCCAGCTGTTTATGTGAGTGGACGTGGATAGGATTAGACTCATTGACGGAGGATTTCAGCTTTTAGGATTATGTAGTTGCTCAGTGATATTGCTGGTTATGGCCTTTTCTATGATCCAGCTTTAGACCTGTGAAACATTGCATTATCATCGTTTAACAGTACAGATAAGCAGACGGGTCCTTTGAGAACAGATGTAAACTACTGCAGAGAGATCATTTTTTATATTAGCTGGAAATATAGGAGACAAAACAGCAGGCACATACTGCCCTTAAGGGACCTGAGAACTCCAAGCTGTTTGCCACTGCTCATTGTTTATCATGCAGTCAGCTGACTATGATCAGGCGCTTGGAAAAGAGAAGTGATGAGGGAGAGGAACTCCTTAACTGTAAGCATCCACAGAGGTCTATGGGAAATAATATTTCAGATATTTAAAACTTGGGCGTCTAACATCTTTTGGATTTAACATATCAGTTTTACATTTGGTATACAAAGGGTAAAGAATTAAAGTTAACTGCATCTTGTAATTATTAGATTGAGAACAAAGTGTGAATTTAATATATACCCAATGTCATTAAATAAAATGAATAGCCATTTGAGGAAATCACCAATTAGTAGTGACAGGAACTTGTCAGGTTTACCTCAATAGCCTGTAATGTGATTACTCAGAACTGCATTTGAAAGCTAAATAATGATGTGAAAGATATTTTAGATGTTGTATTTTCTTTGTCTGTTCTTGGCTAAATACATAGTATTACAACAATTATACTCTATGGACAGAAAAATACAAATCTGAAAAACTGAATCAACTTTAATTTTCTCGCTGAAAAACTAAATAACATAAATAATAACATCAGAGGTCTTCAAGGTGAGAATGGCATTCTGCTGTCCCCTGATGATACTGCATAATAATTACATTCCATGACACATTTATTGATAAGATTAATGAGTGTAAGAGGATAACTGTACAAAAGTCAACCAATCAGAGGACCTGAAGGATCACAGTGAGGTAGAGAAGATGTTCAGTCTTGTTCTGGAGCCTCCAGTGATACTGGCCTGCTGACTGATAGACACCAGGTAAGGGAACTGGGAAGGCAAGGTTGGTCCACCTTAATGGTGCATAGCTGTTTGCAAACTGCCACGAATCTGAATTTGATTTTAGTTTTACAACAATCTATTACAACACTGTAATATTGCACTTTGAACTGCTTCCCCACATTATGCAGACATCTGCTTTGTTTGTTTTTTCAAGATACAAGGGATTTCTCATAGAATACAGCTTTTATAAGTGATGGGCCACTATGTACTTAAATATTCTTGGTCGTAATCTCCCAATGTAATTTACGTTATCTCCAGAAAGTAGGCTTTGGGAAGTCTTTTTTTAGGATGAACTCAGCTGCGTTCTTACTTGATCAGTAGAAAATCTTTGTTGCTGTTGCTTTTGGTCAAAATTGTATACTTAGCTTTGTTAGCTGGTTTTCTAGAAGTAGTCAGAAATTACGAGTCTGATATAGTACCACTAACAACATATTTACCATTTTAATCATACTCAAACTCATTAAACATTAAAATATCAATGAATGGACTTGAAATAATGTATTTCTTTGCTTTAATAAGTGAGACTGGATATTATTATATTTCGAACATGCCTTCAGTCTTTAAAATGTATTGTTTTAGATGCACTTTGAGACAGTATTAATGTAAGTGGCTTATTGATCACTTGGTTCAAATTATATCCACGGGATTGAGGTCAACAGGATAATGACTGCCTATCGGATCATTGGAAAGTCATGCCATAACTAGATCTGTCTGGCAATCTAAATTATGTGTCAGGATTACGTCGCTGACATTGAGGTAGTAAAGTAAGGTTGAACAAATACTATGTACTAGTACTTTATCCCATTTAGTCGATTGAAAAGGCAGGTCATGTTTTAGGGAACTGGCTGAAAGTCTCTTTTCTACCATTACCTTTTGCTGTTAGATTTGTTTTTTTCAGGTAAATCGTAAATACATTTTGCTAAAGATTTGGGGTGAATGGTGAAGATGTATGCAAATGATTGAAGTGCTTCTCTTTCTTATTTTTTTAGATCAACAAGTGCCCCGGTAACTGGAGTGAGGTAATTAAAAAAGCAGAATAAAATGAGTGAACTGGACCAGTTACGCCAAGAGGCAGAGCAGCTCAAGAACCAGATCAGAGTGAGTAGCAGGTTTTTAAAAACACTTTTTTATTGCTGTAACATCAATTATTGTTAAAATCCCATTTACAAGTTGAATTAGAGTTCCGCCTATTCAACAACGATTCATGTGAGAAATCCTTCCCTAAAGATTTGAGTTTTTCTTTTATTCAGGATGCCAGGAAAGCATGCGCAGATGCCACATTATCACAGGTAACAATTAACACTATGATCTGTTTCTGAGGTTGAAAAGCATTTGGTGTGAAAGTAACCAAAGTACTTCATGTTTTGCAGATCACAACTAACATTGACCCCGTTGGCCGAATCCAGATGCGTACAAGACGAACGCTGCGGGGTCATTTGGCTAAAATCTATGCCATGCATTGGGGAACAGATTCCAGGTAAAGCATCTGCTGGAGTTTATGACTCATGGTGTGAAGGGAAGTTTTGTGTTTGCATTCTGTTTTTGCTTGTTAAATGTTGTTTGTCAGCTGTTTGGCAGGCATCTTTTGGCTTATGATTCCAGATAAAAATAGATTGTGTGCGATAACTCTGATTGTTGTTGTAGTGGTGGTGTTAATATTGCGTTTATCATTTTTTGTAGGCTCTTGGTCAGTGCCTCTCAAGATGGCAAACTCATTATTTGGGACAGCTATACCTCAAATAAGGTAAGTCATGTTTTCTTCTGTTTTGACAGTTTTAATCAAGTAATGGTTGAATCTGCAAATGGCAATCTGTGTCATCTGTAGTCATTGGAAAGCAAAACCACTGGTTGCCACCATTGCCATGTTGCCATCTACATGCAAATACAGTAATAGCTGCTGCAGTTTAAAAACTTGATCCAGATGAATGATATGGACCTGGTTTCTGGTGCGTCACACCAATGACTCTATACGTCTGTTAAGCCTTTTCATATTGTTCCTGCTACACTATATTTAAAAGGAGGGTAACTAACTGCCCATGCAGAGTTCATTTTGAATAAATTCATACGGGTTACAGATCAGCTGAGAGAGAAGCATTTGTGGCCTCTGCCAGGGGGCCTGTGTGTCTGCTGTGCAGTAAGTGGGGTGGGTGGATGTGGTGGACAGTTTGTAAATAGTGTCAAAAGTTATCTTAATGAGAACTTTTTCAAATATTATTTCTCTCCAAAAAGTATGAACATGTCTTTTTTTTTTTAATTTACCAGGTTAGAAAATGTAGCCACTGTAAAAATACTGACTGTAAAATCGACATTTAAGGAACTTAACGTGTGTGTTGTCACATTTGTTGTAGGTTCATGCCATCCCACTTCGATCTTCCTGGGTCATGACTTGTGCATATGCACCTTCAGGAAATTATGTGGCCTGTGGTGGCTTAGACAACATCTGCTCCATTTACAACCTGAAAACACGCGAGGGAAATGTACGCGTGAGCCGTGAGCTCGCTGGACATACAGGTATATGAACTACGTTGCTCGTTAGTTTTCTACTGCTAGTTATGTATCTGACGGGAAATTCCATATTAACGACTCCTCTATTGATTCTCTGAATATCAGGATACCTGTCCTGTTGTCGCTTCCTTGATGACAACCAGATTGTTACAAGCTCTGGCGATACCACTTGGTAAGTAAAAGTGTTGCAGACGTTGAGTTGCTGTACGGCCGTTGCAAAGAATACGTACGTGTATCTTGATTGTGCATTTCATATTATAGTGCACTTTGGGACATTGAGACCGGCCAGCAGACGACCACGTTTGCTGGACACACAGGCGATGTCATGAGCCTGTCATTGGCCCCTGACTCACGACTATTCGTCTCTGGTGCTTGTGATGCCTCTGCTAAACTCTGGGATGTCCGAGAGGGCATGTGCAGACAGACCTTCACTGGCCATGAGTCTGACATCAATGCAATCTGTGTAAGTTATTTAAAAGAACCTGTTCTGCATGGGATGTTCTTTTGTGTTTTTGTTTATTAGTATAGGTGTACTTTTAGTTTGTGTGTTCCTCTATTGTGCACTAATTATCTCTCTCTTGGAATCTCTAGTTCTTCCCTAATGGCAATGCCTTTGCCACGGGCTCCGATGACGCCACCTGCAGGCTTTTTGATCTGCGTGCTGATCAGGAATTAATGATCTACTCTCATGACAATATCATATGTGGAATCACCTCCGTTGCATTCTCAAAGAGTGGCCGTCTTCTTCTGGCGGGATATGATGACTTCAACTGTAATGTGTGGGACACACTAAAAGCTGACCGTGCTGGTAAGCCATTGATGCATGATCTCAAAAAGCAGCCTTATTTCTGCAACACGGAGGAACATGTTACAAATAGGCGCTTGGGTCAATAATTGCTTCTGATGAAATGTACTCGCTTGCAGTCTTGTTGACCAAATTACAATTGCTGTACTTGTCTAGGTGTGTTGGCTGGACATGACAACCGCGTCAGCTGCCTGGGAGTTACTGATGATGGCATGGCAGTCGCAACGGGATCATGGGACAGTTTTCTGAAGATCTGGAATTGAAGCCTGAAGGTTCTTTTTTTTTTTTTCTTTTTTTTTTTTTCAAATTTGTATTATTGTTTCATACATTTGTACCTAAGGCGTTTCTATTCTTAGTAAAGTACTAGTCCAAAAGCTGTATGTGTACATTTGTTGAAGCGTCATCTTTTGCTTGGCTGGAGTGGAAGCTGATGTGCTTTTGCACTACCGTTGTCCCCTTATAGGTTTAAGTGCGTTGTGGGTTCAATTAAATATCTTTCTGCTTCTTAGTCTTTTCCTGGGCTGCATAATTCAGACGCCTGTTACCGTGAATGGATCCTAGATTATTTTTTGACGAATAGTGGCCGATAAGCGCACATCAGATGGACATTTCAGCCACTTACAATAATATTTAACACATTTTTGGAACCCATTAGCTATCGGTCTGACGACAATTTAGCCTTTGGCACCAACGGCCAATATTTCTGGTGTCCGGTGTATCCAGCGGATTGACGGATAACGGATATCCGGGCCGTCACTTTCTCTTCCGTGCGCAGACAGACATCAAAGACTGGATTGTTTCCCAAGTAACCAGTTTCCACTAAATCATTGTCAGGCAATAGCTGCTGGGTTATATTTCAGCCAATGCTTGCAGCAGAGATGGGTATTAGCAGGTTACATGTACTCCGACATGTACTCATGTAACGTTTTTGAGTAAATTGTGCTTGTCAGAGTAGTGTTAATGCAGCATACTTTTTACTCTTACTTGAGTAAATTTTTAGAGAAAAGTCATTACTTTTTACTCCGTTACATTTGGGTACATAATCATTCACGCTACTTTTATTTTCATGCATTCATGATCCGTTAAGGGGAAGGTGGCTCGCTGGACCCTAGCAGTCTGCTAGCACTGTTAGCGTAGCGCAACCACATGACTGTTAAAAGCGGCATTGCTGAAGTTACAGCAGGAACAAATAGCGCTAGCAGCTAATATTTACAGACGCAATAACAGCGGGCAGTGAAGTCAGAACATCAGAGAATTGTGTCGACACTGAGCTGACAGTCTGTTGTGTTAATGCTAATAAGTGTAATAACATATTTACACATCTACTACTACCCCTGCTTTCAGTCGTAATGTGAATATTAAAGCAAATTATTAACACAAAAAAAGAACTGCGTTTATTTCTAAACCACAGATGGTCTCCCTTAGGTCAAAGTGAAGAAGTGAACAGATTGTATTTATTTGGCAATTAATGATGAAACATCATAGTGTCTCCTAATTAGCCTCAATGAGTCACATGACATGAGACATTTTCAAGAAGTTGAAGGACACTGAAACATGTTTTGACATAACAGACACAGTATATAATGAACATGCACACTATTTGCTGATTTATTTGCCAAATTATAATATAATAGGAGCCAAAAATGCAAATGTAATTTTGAAGTATTTTGTGATCAGAGTTGAGCGACACAGACCAGATATTGTCTGGTGTGTATGTGGAAGGTTATCTAATCCACTGATGATGACGTTTCTCATTTTCATCCCAAATGCGTTCAGGTTACTGTCACAAGCAGACTGGCTCGGCTCAAATTTGAGATTTGTGTTGGCGTTGTCATAAAGAGTTGTTAGCATGCTGTGCTATACGACTGACGTTGTTACGGAGCTAAGGGGGTAAATAATATCTCTTATAACTGAACTGTTCAATGTCTCCCTCACCAAGAGACCAACCACATGTATGTTGGGTGTTATCCCTAAAAAACTGCGGATACATTTCTTCAGTAAACTGGTTCAGACTGGCTATGTTAACAGGTAGCCGAAGTATTGTGAGACAAGTAGTGGACAGTAACAGGATTGTACAGTACAGAATCATTTTTATTTAACTGGCTACTCAAGTAATTAGCTTCATACTTTTTTTTTTTTTTTTTTTTGGTAAAGCAACAGTACTTTTACTTGAATACAGTTTTTGGGTGCTCTACCCACCTCTGTCGTCCCGCCTCTTTTGCTCTCAACTCTGTTTACGACTGTTTACCTGCATGCAACCAAAGCCTGTTCAAACATCTTGGTGAATACATCTGGGAGTACAAACGGAAACCCGAACACTTCCAATACCAACATCTCCAAACGGGCCAAAACATGTAAGCTTGTTCTGCAGCTGGTTGCAGATATGCCTATAATAAACACAAGCTGCCTCCTGCATTCTTATGTCTATCTGTGTTACTAGATAGCGCTTTGTTTAGATCTTTGCCCATCTGGTCCTAAATTTACAGGAGGCGGCTACAACTGTAGGTCAAATGAGACGAGCTAAATTCACAATTTCGTTTGTCTTTGTTTCCCAGATGTTCTTTTAACTCCAAAGTTGACTGGAAGACCGTTACAACTTCAGAATGTTCACAGCATCTTCTTCAACACTGTTTAAACTGACTTGGACACCACAAAAACGAAGGGAAACCAATGCCTTTCCTACACAAAGAAGAGCACAAATGTTTATCACCTAGTTAAGAAAGGATCTCCTGTGGTATCAAATCAGAAACTTGTGCATTCCTTCTTGGACCATTTTATGTTACCTTGAAAGAGAAAACAACACTATCATCCCATGCAAATGTGTGCGTCTTGAAAGCAAATGTTGGAGTGTAATTGTACAAATTATTTAACTTTTTTTTTTTTTTAAGAATTCTATTCTGATGGTTTGTTATTCTTGATGGCTTTCTTTTTGTCATATTTCTTTAGTGGTTTTAGATATGTTTGAATTACAGCTTTTCTTTCTAATCCAGTAAAATCATATAAGACAGATGACATGAAAACATGCAGCAAGTAAAAGCTTGGATCATATTACACGAGCAGCTTTCAAAATGTCCATTATGTATTTATATACTAGCTGTTTTTGTTTCATCACAGCCTTTTGCACATGAAGAAGCTTTGCCTCTCAACTAATACTCTGTTCACTAACCAAGCACATGCTATAAGTTATGAATGCTCATTCCAGTACAAAAGGCGTTATTACGAGTAACTTATCCAGTTAACCCCCTGAATTCTTGTACATGCCTTTTGACTTTGGGTGGGAAGGGGTGGGGTAGCAAGGTAGGTGCTGAGATAATTGGGGCATGGCTGGATTTTATTATATGGATGGCGGATTGTGTTTAGTATCCACTTTGAGTGAAACATCTCACTTGACTAAATAGACACTTCCTTTGCTTGGGACTGCAGTTGCAACTCTGTGACTGAAATGTACAAATCAATGTCTGAAAATAATGGTCTGTTTTAAGTTGAGGCATTTAATTTTGTCTGCCATGGGTTGATTTAGATGTGCATGCTGTAGACTTGCTTTCAATGGTGCAAAATCCAAATTTTTTTTATTTTTTTTTATTTTCTGAAAAAGAGTCACCTATTGATTGAACTTCATAGAAGCCAATTTCTTTTTGGCTCAAATTCTGCATCCATAATGTGCTAATACTGGTAATGCTATGCACCAGAGTGAGCAAGAACGGAGATATTGACTGCATACTTAGTGTAAATTCTGCTTACCAGTTCTATTGATGCCAATTTTTGTAATAATTATAACAATCATTGTAAGAATTCTATCCTTGACAAGTCCTTCTTCTCTCCTCCAAATCTTCACACTCAATGGAACAAAAACGTCCTCGCATACTGTCCATACTTAAACTTTTGTACCCTTTTTTTTTTTTTTCTTGGTCTTAAATTTGAAAATCGGAGCATCTGAATGACAACATTTCACTGTATACAGAAGCACTTTTGTTAAAGTTGTGACATATTTTCACTTTTCTTTTTTTCTGTGATGATGTACAATAAATGTGATGTATTCATGTGTGGCCACAAGTGAAAATGCAATTCAACTGAGATGGATTCCCTTTTCATTAATATTATAGAGCTCTGCACCCTTATGTACCTTTTCACTTTTTGTATTTCATTTCAGTCTGTTGGTGTTACACGGTGAGCTGGATGCAAGATAGATACTGTACTAAATTGTACTGTTATTGATTGAAAAATGTAATAAAAAGCTGTTTGAGATCTCTTTGTTGAGTCGAGTCTATGAACTGCATTCAATTTTTATTGTATATATATTTATAGTTTTTAACCTTTTCCAACTCTCTTTTGGAGCAAAACCGCCTAAAATGACATACCCAAATTAAAATGGCTGTAGTTTCTGAACCACTCTGACTATATGCATCAATGAGGTCTTTCTAGAAAGAAAACCCCCTAAGGTTCCTTGTGTTCCTTGTCAGAAAACCTGTAGGTCATACAGATCAGGCCTTTAAAATCAGTAAAAATTGTCCGACTAAAATAGTGTCTTTCAGTATAAATAACTCCCTGTGGCTGTATCTGTACAGGTATAGGACTGTAACTACACTCTGAACAACTGTCTCAAATTTGAAGATTGGACAAAGTATGACCAGTGTTTCTTCCATGAAGAGATCGAGGCGGAGCTCTAAAAGGATATTTGGAGACCCAAATGGACACATGGTAACCAAATGATATTCTGACACACTAAAGGTGTTTCTCCCTTTATATTTTGACATGTTTTCCTTTTATTTTTAGCCTTTGCAAATTGCAAAAACTATGTATATATGGTCGAAGACGTGGTGTGTGAGTAGCGGAGTTGCTGTGCGTAATGGCTGCTACAGAGCGCACGATCGAGTATGCCGGTAGCTCATTTACGCCAAGGTTATACGTTGGTTTACGGCTGACGTAAGAAACTGCAAACCTTAGCTATGTCCCAATTCAGGGTCTGCATCCTTCGGAGGACCTAGCCTTCGCGGTCTACGTGGTCCGGGTCCTTTGAGGACCGCAAAGGCTAGACCATGCGGTCTCCGAAATGAGACTGCATACCCTACAGAGGACTTCCTGTTTGCGTCAACAGCTGTTCCCGCCCCGCCCCCCTCTCGCGGCTCCCATCGCCTAGAATCCCTGCTCAGCAGGATTATAAATATATACACATAAATACAATACAATATTTTCAGTATATATTCTTTGAAGTTTTTAGTTTAGTGTTTTTAATCATATATTCAAAAATTCATTCATAGGTTATTTTTATATTGTGTTTCTAAATTAATAATCAGTTAATTAAATCAGTTACTATGTTAAATAACACATTTTCAGTTCTTGCAATTAAAACAATGTATTTATCAATAGCTTTATTTTATTTCATTCACACATACATATATATTTACATGTACATATATATATATATATATATATATAGCAATCCTAAGGCAGAGGAAATCAATCAAGACAGTTAATATTAACAGCAGCAAAACAAACGTCAGCAAACGTGTTTATTAACTTGCAGTAACACGTGCATATACTTTATATTTTTTAAATAAGTAAGCAGATTTTACACAGCAGAATATACACAAATTCACATAGAAATCATTTACATGGATGTCTTATTTCAATTTAAATGAATAAAAATGTGACATGCACTTGCGGCTCATTGCAACCGCCATCTTCCCATCTCTGCAACAACATAAAGCACGGAAGCTAGTGGAAATCTGGCCTACCATACCTCCCTTACGGGAAGGGGGAAGCCCAATATAGTTGCATATCAACAATACAATTAATCGAGTTGTACAATCTTCCATACAAACAATAAGCACATTTTACATGTGAACTTTTGGTTTTACAACTTCATACAGACCAATGATTTATACTTTCCGATATGAACGACACACTCTAGACACAAACACCACCATGAAATGAAACAGTCCAGCCTCATGACGTAGTTCCTTTTTCGATTGGATCAAGCCATTTTGGTAGGCCGTACATGGTGGTTTCATATTTCCCCTCGTGGAAAAAAAACATCCCCCGCTACATTTCTAACAGTGCATTTGAGACGAAACAAGCGTTTTGTTGCAGTTGGATAACTTCATCAGCCACACTAGCATCGAGGACATCGCTTTGTTGGATCAGTTAGCGTGGGGCCGTGCGCAGTTGTTATCACGCGGCGCAGCTGCACGGTAGTTGTCCAGTGTAACGACACAGGTCTCTGTGGTCCCAACGAACAAAGGAACAGCAAGGCCGATGCACGCTCGCGAGCGGTGCGAATATTGTTTATGAAATAACTCGAGGTTTAACCCCTCTGAAAACCTTTTTGTTATATTTTAATTTGACACGTCTTTTCCTAAAATATAACCAACCAATTAGCGTGACTGCTACAGTGCTGTTAGCAACATCGGCTACCGTTAGCCGTTACTGTGGACAACCAGCCGAGCTGCTCATTGCTAACCGTTAGCATTGTTTTGATTCACGCGAGGAGTTTTCTGTTTTGGGCAAAATGGCGGAAGTCTATATTCGGGTGGCAGAGGAGGAAAACGAGGAACCCATGGAGATACCGTCCGAGGACGACGGCACTGTTCTGCTTTCCACTGTGGCCGCTCAGTTCCCAGGGGCGTGTGGCCTACGCTTCAGGAGCCCCGTGTCTCAGTGCATGCGAGGAGTGCGTCTCGTGGAAGGGGTCCTCCACGCGCCAGAGAACGGATGGGGGAACGTGGTGTATGTGGTGAACTATCCAAAAGGTAGATATGATACCACGTTGCATTCGTTTTACCTTCAAGTAACACTTTACCCGAATCGGTATGCGAGGGTATTTATAATTCATGATGTAGCTTCAGCGCACTGAAAATAGATGACAATGACGTGACCTGTAGTTTGTCCACGCCCACAAACGTGCGCTTTGAGACGCAACATGTATTCACAAAAATAAACAAAACAAGATCAACGTTTTGTATTTATGAAGTTGGCAATCTATTTAGACAGCGGCACTGCAAGAAATGCTATCTTGTTGGAGGTTAACGTTACATGTTTTATTGAAACTCCAGTTAACATTATGGTCATTCTAGAGAATGCAGTTGTTTGTGTCCATGACTTGTATTGAATTATACATATCTGTTTGTAATGTTAAGTATACTACTGCCATAGATATGGATGTGATGTCAAAGTATTAGAAAAGACCATGAATATTATGCCTTAATCTGGACATAATACTGCATTGTCTAAAATCACCATAAAGTTGAAAATACGTTTTTTAAACTTTTTTTATTTACATAAACATGGGATTAGTTTGAAATTAGGGTTTATTGGAAGGGTATTGTAGTATGTTATATGTACCCAATCAACTACGTTCTAGCAACTGCATAATCATTAAAAATTACATGAGACATGCATGTTAACACCTATTTGTTAATTGTTTTCAAATCAATTAGGCTCTTGTGAAACAGTTGTAAAAACAAGTCCAAACATTGAGCAAAATATTAGCAGAACAGTGGAAACAACAAATAGAAAATATTGATTGCATATTTTGCTCATAGAACTGGAATCTAGTTTTGTTCCTGCCGATTATTATCAAAGTCAGGGTAGTGATGGCACATTGAGTTGTAATTCACTGAATTCCTCTGTGTTGATCACATTTTAGACAACAAAAGGAAAATGGAAGAGATTGACGCCTCCTCCGCTGTGAAAATGAAGAGGGGCGACATGAAGACGTCTGATCTGATCGTACTGGGTCTTCCTTGGAAAACGAGTGAGCAGGACCTGAAAGACTACTTCAGCACATTTGGAGAAGTCATCATGGTCCAGGTATAACATTAGTAACAGAAACGCACATTGCTTTGGGTTGTACGTGGTGACAACTGATCTTCATTGCTCCATGTTTCTTCTTCTCTCAGGTAAAACGAGACGCCAAGACTGGAAACTCCAAAGGATTTGGCTTTGTAAGATTTACAGAATATGAGTCACAAGAAAAGGTGGTCTCCCAGCGCCACATGATTGACGGGAGATGGTGTGACTGCAAGCTCCCTAACTCAAAGGTGAATCTGGGAATGTCCATGTGTATCCCCACACTTTATGGGAATACAAAACTGTTATTACTCTATAAGCTGTAGTATTTATTTCTGTCCCTTTTGGGTACAGCAGGGTCCCGATGAGCCTTTGAGGAGCCGGAAAGTGTTTGTAGGCCGTTGCACAGAAGACATGACCACCGACGACCTACGGCAGTTCTTCATGCAGTATGGTGAAGTCACAGATGTGTTCATCCCAAAGCCATTCCGGGCTTTTTCCTTTGTCACATTTGCAGATGATCAGGTATACTGTTACATTTTTAGAAAGTACCTCCTGCTGTAGTGGTACCATTGCCCAGGTGACCTCATTCATGTCTTCTTTGCCCCCCCTCATAGGTTGCCCAGGGTCTTTGTGGCGAGGACCTGATTATCAAAGGTGTCAGTGTTCACATCTCAAATGCTGAGCCCAAACACGGCAATAGGCAGTTTGATCGTACAACGCGGTTTGGGAACGGTTTTGGAGCTCAAGCATTTGGTGGTGGTGGTGGTGGTGGTGGTAGCAGCCGTAGTGGGTTAGGGGGGAGCAGCACTAACAGTAGTCTGGCTAATTTTGGTTCCTTCAGTCTGAACCCTGCTATGATGGCTGCTGCTCAGGCGGCCCTGCAGAGTAGTTGGGGGATGATGGGTATGCTGGCTAGCCAGCAGCAGACATCCACCTCAGGCAGCACCTCCAGCGGAACCAGTTCTAGTCGGGACCAGAGTCAGTCTTTCAGTGCAGGCGGCAACAGCAACTACGGCACCGGCTCAGCCAGTCTCGGCTGGGGAACAGGGTCAAACTCTGCAACCAGCGGTAGTGGGTTTAGTTCAGGTTTTGGGTCCAGTATGGAGTCAAAGTCATCTGGGTGGGGTATGTAATTTAATTATTTGTATGGTAAGTATTGTGACAGAGATGAGTCTTTTCAAAAGTTAATTTCTGGTGTTGATGCGTACCTGAAAACTTAACACTTTTGTGGAAGATGTTTTGTACATTTGGAAAAAATGCTAAAGATTTAATTTAGAAAGTGTTGAAGTGAATCGTTTACCAGGATGTTTGACGAAAGTGATATTTTTGATGTCTCATTTGTTTGTATCCATTTCAACTGGATTCTCTAATGCATGTATTGTGAAATGTGTTAACCATTTTGAAAAAGCATGAATGTTTGTGTTTCACCATTATCCGGCTTTGTCATAGACTTAAAAGGCAATCTTGCATTGGGAAGAATCTGGTTGAAAGCTAAATGTTTTAAGTGTAACTTTATTTACAGTCAAGTTCTGTGGAAACGCCTTCATTGAAATCTCTTCTGCAGTTCACCTCTCTTCCATTTTCCTGTGAGGAAGCTCCTCTTTGGCAGCATTCTTGGGGTGATATCGGTATCATTCTCCCTCTTCCCACCTGTAAATGCTATGCCATCACAGAACGGCTTCACTCCGCATGTTCTGAGAGACGGTGGGTGTTTTCACTTTTATCCACTTTTAAAATGGAAAGAACGGCGCAACTGACATTTTAAGAACTGATGAGTGCGATTGAGGATGGCTTGTGGCGAAGAGATGAGTGAGCGAACGGAGACACGCGTGAAACGGACTGGCTGTGCAGTGAAAGAGCCCAATTTGACTGCTTTCTGAATGTGTGAGTGGAAGCTGCAGACGCTGCGAGCGCCTCCCCTAACATGGACATTCTTTAAGTAGTACTTCAAGATTTTTCCTTTTTTTTTTTAAAAGTCTGCAAGTCTTCCCTTACTTTTTATTAAGTATGTCGATCAAGTACAGAAATATCAAATTGTAGTGGAATGTTGTGATGAATATTTGTACTGCTTCTATAATCTGATTTGAATGCTGTATGGCGTGTGCTTTCCTGTTATTGAACTGATCTGTAAGTGTGTACTTGATGTGGATGACAACCTGCTGAAGACTCTGGGGGACGCGAGTGATAGTGTGAGAACGTGGAGTGGTGTGTCCAATAGCTCCCAGTAGCTCTCGTGTTGTTTGTGAGGTGTTTAAAAACATGTCAAATGAAGGGAGTTCTATAATAAAGTTTGTTTGAATAGATGCTTAGTTGATAATTAATTGGGTCAGTTTGTCAAATAAAAAAACCATCTAATTCGATTCACATATCTAGGGACCTTGGGCTCTGCTGGTCGAGGTCTCCGTTTGAACCCTGACTGAAGGATGAAGACTGAAGTTGCAACACTTTCAGTGTGTGCGGCCTTCTCAGACATGACATGGGGTAGTACCTGTCTTTTTGCTGCTTTTGATAGCTTGTCCGAGTTAATGATCCCTTTTTGATTTTCCACAGCTACTTTTAAGTTGGGAGGGAAGTTCTGAAGGGTTATTTGTATGTAGGTGAGCTCAACAATGTGTCATCACCTCAAGAGTGTTTTGTCTTCGATTTGGTTTTAAGTAATGAAACGATGGCACGTTGCTGAGCTTTGTAATTGGGGATTTTTAGATGGCCAGATGCACTTAGTGCTGCTTTTCTAGCTCCACCTGTTCAATCCAACCGTCATGTCTACATTTAGGGAGTTTAACATGTTTCATTTTATAGATAGTTGTTAATGTGTAAATTCAATGTTTAACTCAGGTCATAGGTGGTGGCTACATTATGTTGGGATGTCTCTGTTTGGTCCTCATTTACATACATGAGGGGGCAGAAGATTAGACGCCTGAATAGTGCAGACCAGTAGAACAGCAACACTAACTATGGAGGTCATAGGTTAAAGTATAAACAAAGGAATCTGAGTAGCCGATTTATTGGATTGCATTTGATTATGCAGGTGTACCTAATAAAGTAGTCTGAGTGTACATAATGGATAGATTGCCTGACAGTAACTACATTTGAGTTTTCCCAAAGTGTAAAATACATTCGGCTCATTTGTCGGTTTGGAAAAACAAGGCAGGTATATCATTTAGCACAGTTCTTGTAGCTTTATTTATACTTTATAATGTGATCATACATCATTGTTTGTCATACTGGTGCCAATGCACTACGACATGACGATGCATCAACAGGACCCACGACAAATAAGTCAGAAGTTATTTTCTCCAAACACTGCACATAAAATGACTTTTATATGAAATTTAATTCTGTAGAAGCCTTGAGGGTTGAAATGCTAATTACCATAGAAAATGGCACTGAAGTTATTGTCATGCGTTAGTGGGCTTTCATGTTTATTTGAATGTTGGGCGCCAGTGAGACTGCAGGTCTGTCTTGTCCTTATTCTCTGCTCTCCTCAGTGTCTCTGCTTCTCCTCTTCCCAGTATTTTTCTTTTTCAAATCCCGCTGCTCCTGGTTCAGTTCTTCACTTTTATTTTGTATGTAGATGGACTGAAATAAATAAAGGCAAATTAAACATTACGTTTGCTGTCTGCTGTAGAACATATATGTATATATATATAGTTTCAGTTTTCTGCATTATGAGGATGAAGTGTGTTTGAGTGGTTAACTGACATGTGAGTCAAAGACTACGTGTTGTGCGATTCCTTTCTGACAACGAGTAGAAATAACTCACCAACGCAGTACTACGCCGGGCGACGAGCTTCACGTCTTCTGAGGACACCGTGCTTCTTTTAGCGTGCCTGAAATCAAACATGAAAGTGTAAATCAGATGTATTATAGAAAGTGGAGATTATACTAGTTATACTAGTTCTACTAGCTTAGACTGAGACAAAAGACCTCACCAGGTATTATATAAATTAAAAGACAGCACATGGTTAACTCCTCTGTTGATCTGGTAACAGAAAGATTCTCACCGTGCAAAGGCCTCCAGGTCTTTAGCAAATATATCTGAAAACAGTGAGAGGATGTTGAGTTTCGATTGACCTGTGGCAATTATGAAATAGAGTTATGACTTATTAATGGTATATTGTCCAGCTGTATACTTTTACCTACATGAGAAGTATACATGAGTATATGTACATGAGTCAGAATATTAGTTATTTACAGTTGGTTACACATTTCTCAGTACTCTTCACAGTCAACACGGCAGCAGTTTGTGGAGCTGGAAGCTAGATAACGAATAACTAAAAATACATCGTGTTTTTTATAGAAACAAAACTGTTTTTAAAGCTTTGTTTCCACATTTTAAATACCATCTTTGCATAAAATAACAAATACAAGTAGACACCAAAAGAGCAAATTTCTGGAAGCGTTTCTATATGTTAACAGCCACGCACGTACACAGAGCATGTACACACGCACACAGAGAGAGGAAGCAGAGTGACCGTGAGACGGAGACGAGTGTGTTGTGACAGAACAATGAAGGCTGGATGTCTGAACAGCTGAGAGGAAACATGTGGACAGTAAGCTGTGGACAGGGTTGTGTAGCGCTGCTCTATATGTATGAGTTACAGTAGCAGCTATGACATACATGTGTTGTACACACTTTACTGGAATAACTTTCATTTTGTGCATTTTGGAATAACTGCAAAAAAAAGTCAAACATAAAACATTGAATCATTCTGCAAGACTTCAGATATTTAGGGAACATTCTGAAGGATTAAGTGATATCAACGTAATGCCACCATGTTTGGCCTTTTGGGCATTTTTCAGAATGATTATGTTGGTTTAATTCAACAGAAAGACTTTAGAGAGCAGACAGGAAATGAGACACATCAAGAGGTCTAGGCTGGGCTCAACGCACGACAGCATCAAGATACCTCCGTATTCTGTTAGGCTGAGTGACAGAATGAGTTGACGCTGAGACGTCTATGAAGCGTTTTGGTTGCATTAGAGCCTTCTGGATGTGAGATGGATCTATTATACTGGGCTGCGTGCTGGTTGAGAACTGTGTGATAAAGGCATGTAAACGATGAGTAAAAAAATAATACAAACACTAAAATATAATCCAACGCAGGTACTCAACTCAAGTACATTCAGTAAAGTACTGTACAAAATTACAATATTGAGGTACTTTTTTGTAGTATTTCTATTTTATGCTACTTCTATTATACTTTTAGCTACTTTGCAGATTCTAATGAATACACAATATACTAAATAGATTATTATAGATTCCTATAAACTACCCAGTAATCGGTTGAAATCAGCCCCACCTTTGCCAGCTGCAACATTAAACTAATACTTACACATAAACACATCACTACATTTTACAACAAGATACTCTTAGCAAGTCTCGCTGATATAATCCAATTATGTAAAGTGCCAGTCTGCATCATGAGTACTTTTACTTTCAGAGCTTTTATTACTTGTACAAATATACCCAACATCACTGGATATCTTGGTAAGTTGTACAAATATTGCAAATGTTGTGCTTTGTAATGATGTGTTTTGATATTTCAGCACATGGTACACCGATAGTGATTATACTCTATACTATGTATGTATACAGCTATATATATATACATATATATTATATTATATACATGTATATTGTATGTACTGTATGTCTCTGGTGGTGTCTGCTAGACTAGCATGTTGTTGACATAAACCCACCGCATTGTCTGAAGGTTGTCTCGGCTATCGCTGCTACGACTTGTCGGCTGAAGTCTCTCCGGTGGTCCTCTCTCATCCTCTGACACATGCGACCCACAGCATAATGGACGGCCGCCTTTAACCTCTGAACTCAAAACAATTCATCAGATTACAAGAAATACAATGCATCGATATAGATGGATTACCTGTCTGCTGCTGAACCAGACTGATATGTAGCTAACGTTAGCTAACGTTAGCTACCGTTCTTACCTGCCGAGTCTCGTCTTCATCAACGGACATTTTCTTCCAATCACAGCGGCTTCAATTGAGTTAGAAAGTTTGGATAATTCTCACAGAATTAAGGTGTGACAGAAGAAACGAGACGCAGTTTGTGAACACACATTTCATGTGGAAACCAAAAACTCGCGGCACAAGTAGTTTACACAGACAACTTCCGAGTTTACTTCAATGTTTAATACACAGCGCCACCGTGTGGTCCGGATGAGGTACTACACCGTGGACACATTTAATCACACACATCAGCCCACACTCAAATTACATGTTCTTTATAAGTATATAAACTATATTGTGTGGCTGTTTATGCAATCTAATTTCTTGGAAATGCTGTGGTAGTGTTTTAAAAGACAAGTTCACAGTGTCCTTTTATAAACTTGCTTGCAGACTCGATCCTCACAAGTAAGTTCCTGAGGAGAGAAAATATGAAGTTGTAAAATCTTTCAACATGATTTAGTAAAAAAAAGAAGCTAAAATGATCATATAATTGCATGAATTGTATCCGTTTTCAGGGGAGGCAACATTTTCTTTGTGCATAACCAATTAATATATACATTTTCTATGCGCATGAGTCCACAACATACTATAAATGATGACTTTTACAGTGAATTTTACAAAGTGTTTATGACAAACAGTAACTGTGTCCAGTTAATGTTACTGTACAGGGCCACCAGAATAAAGACTAGTCCTACCAGATGAAGCTCATCTCCGTGAATCCAGTGAGTCCACCCTCGGTTCTTCTTTTCTCCTTTCTGAACACACACCAGCTTATCATCTTTCCAGTTGACCACCGTCTGACAGACAAGAAACATGAAATACAAATACATAAAAAACTACATATAAATATATATACATATATATATATATACACATATATATATACATATATATATATATACATATACATATACATATATATACATATATTTTTTTTTTAACAGTACAGCCACACAAAATAATCATTTGCTTGCTTTTATTGTCTTATATTGGGGTAGTGATTATTACATAAAAATGTGACTAAAATATTACATTTGACTAAAGCTTTTACCTGGCATGACCTGTTGTCCATCCCTTTAGTCACCTCTTTGAATTCTTCTCCAATTTTGAACGAACTCTCGTAATTTTTAAAAGTAGTGAACGTCTTGATGATGAAACAATCTCCGTCTTGCTTAATCACTTTCTGGGGCTTCAACATCGAGGCAATCTTGCGAGTTGCAAAATCAATGCCTGCGTGTCAAAGTGAGAGGAATTATTTTTAGAACAAGTTTCATGTTAACTTTACCACGCCACCACGCACGTCATGCTCTGATCAGAAAATAAATGAACATTTACTTTCACTGCATATGTAACACTCTTCAGGACATCCACACAAAGAAACGTTCACTGATGATGAATAAAGTACTTTCTCATTAATTGACTGTGATGGACAATTTTACACCCACAAGCATTAACCTGCTCCATCCACTACACATACATCTTTTCCTCATAAATAATTAAACATTCATTGAAAACAAAAAAAAGCTCATACAAAGAACCGGTGACACCTACCAAGTGCAACCATGTAGCTCTCAAAGTTGACATTGCTGACAATGTCCCACGTCCCGCTGTAGTCGACAGGCATCTTTACAGGTTTGACTTTCTGACTCTCTAACGCATGAGTATCAGGAGCAAACAGATATAAGATGAATGGGAGGGATGTTTCATTGTGTGTCAATATGGGGTAAGGGTGATGCGTTGCAGCTATTTTTGAGACATACAGAGGAGGAGCACTGGAGGGCGGAACAGGACCTTTTACCCATAATATGAGGAAACTATTCTTTTCCTGTTAAGACAAAAGCCTCTACAACCGGGCGTTATTCTTAGATCTTACATTTACCAAAGCAACCCAATCTTCAAGCTTAAGTGAATGTGCAGATGTTGAGCTTGCAGGGAATACAATATGCAGCAGAGGTCTCTGTGCATGTGCAGCGTGAAATACAATCCTCCCCCCCTGCTCACATTTGGAGCGCTCTATTCCTCAGCAGAACACATCCAGCCATCAGGAGTAGTGCGACGGTAAAGTCCATGTTTCTCTACATGCTGATATTCATGGCGTATCATAGCAGCAGATGGATACCGAGGAATCAGAGGTTAAAATTGTAAGTGCCGTTTTCTGTTTTGACTTGAAAGAATAAAATACCCTGTATGTCCTTACTGTGATGTTTGATTCTACTTTATAGTCAAATAGTGAATGCAGTGTTCGTGACACTTGTCCTGGTCCCTCAGTTCTACGTCATGGGAAGGTAACTAGAGCACAGGTGAGCTCACGGGTCATCTGTACAAGAGGAAGCGTGGCATTAATCATGCCGTCCTCTCTGTTTAAAGGTCAACATCCTCAAGATACTGCAGGCAGCCTCTTCTGAACAACTTATCTGCCTCGATCGCCTTGTCCTTCGTAGCTTCAGGTAAAGCCCATCACAGCAAACACATGCAGGACATACCACAAGCACAAAAGAGATTAATATGGACACAACTTCAAATCTTCCAACAGGTTTTTCCGTGATATTCACATTGGTAGACCCAGTTCCTCAGAGCTTGTGGGCCTCCTATCATGTGTTTGGGCTGCTGACATGTGGACAAGGACTATGCACTGCCATCCTGACTCTGACAGCAGCAGCATGTGTAAGACAACCACTGAAGCCTCATCACCGGGTTACGTAGAGAAACTGCAGCATCCAAACTTTTTACATGTGTATGTTCACAGGCCAGAACCACCCCGGCGCTGTACTACATCTCCCTTATTCTAACTGCTGCTTCTCTTTTCAGTACAGGTGACGAACACTCCTTGTGAATTATAGAAGACCATTCGTACGCTGGGTTTTCTGTTCAAAAAGGAGTAACACCTGCCTGTGTCTATTCAGGTGTCTTCATGGTGAGAGGAGGACTCTGGTTGACTCACAGGAAGCTTGTGACGGACCCGAGCAGAAACAATGAGCAGTAGAGCAGTCCAGCTGTCACACGTTGACATCGGATACTCCACACATTAAGATTTCATGTGGTTTCCGTGCCGCCAGCAGCTGGTAAATGTTAAACCTTGAGAAAGTGACTTAATCCTCCTCACGTTTCAACGCTCACTTCAGGAAAACATCACACAGCAGGTGTTTCTGTCAGTTGTTAAAAGCAGTTTGCTGTTTTGTTGGACATTTGTTTCATGTAACAATCAGTCATAAGCTAATAAATATGTACTTCACCGCTGTAGATTCAGTGTATTATAATTATTACAGTACTGAATAAGAGGTTTATCTCACTGGAAAAGTAAAGCTACATTAAACAGATTATAGCAAGAAAATTCAAAGGAAATGTGTTCAATTTTAATCAGTTTGGAACTTTCACAAAGTGGAAAATGATAGGAATGGAAAGAAAATCGAAATAACATGTGATGCTCACCTTACAATGCACGGGGGAAACATTTTGTAGATGTATTGACTGTAAAACATGGACACCATTATCATATTGTTCTTCACAGGCTGTTACTGCTTTAGGAGGATGCAGGACGATGTCTCCTCTAATAAAGCTCATCCAGACGGATCAAACACAATAACACGACTGCGGAAACTCAGCGGCTCTTCAATCTAAAGAAGGTACGTAAAATAAACATTAAGCTGCTCTTGTTTGGACTACAGGTATTAATAGATTCTAGCTATTCTATTTTCCACATTGTTTTTACAGTGGAATGTGAACGGGTCAGAAATGTGCCGTTTTATTAATGAAGCACCCGATATTTTGAATTACCGGAAGTATTTCAAAAACATATATTCATAACAAACATATCAATATTACATTATGAATGGGACCGGTCACACAGTGTTTTCTAATGCACTAATTCACGCAACAATAGAAAACATACAATCGAGAAGTGAACACGCATATCTGTGGATTCACAAAATCCCCTGAGATCAGACAAACACCCTGGACTGGAAGTAAGGAATCATCAAAAACAGTTTGTCGGAATTGCTTTTTGGCACGAGACTTTGACGACATCAGATATGCATAAAGTGCTACACACTCTGTAAACGATGACAGTGATGTATTGCTCTAGATTTTCACTCATCTCATACATAATTAGGCAGATTAACTAAATGCAGTTCACACACACGCAGACAGAGATTTGAAGTAACTTTCAGCAAAAGAGGCAGCTGTGACAGTTGTTCTTAACCCATTAAGTACAGATTGTAGATACTCGACATTCCAGAAACCTCATTGCATGACGTACACACGTAAATACAGCAGCAATGCAAGAGCGAGGGTGGGTAATGTATTCTAGAAACATATTTCACTGTGTTTGTTGAAAGTCTCATTACTTCCCGATAGAAACCAATAAATCATGAAACAAAAAAAGAATCTATATCTGGTATCTGTGGCAGGACTGTAATCAGTCTGCCTGCACTCATTGCGCATCACCGGAATTTTTTACAAGCTGGTTGACGGCCGCGAGTACTAACAATAGCTTGTTGTTTGCGTTCATCATGGTTATTTTGGGGGAATAGCTTTAGAGGAGGGCTTGAAGGGAATTATGGCTAATAAGCTAAAAACATGTAAACCCACAGATCCTGCTGGCTCATAAAGAAATGGTCGAATTGACAGTTTGTAATTCCTATCCTAAAAGTGCATCATAGTCTATGTACCAAACAAGCCTGCCATCAGCAGGCTTCACCCCGGTGACAGGCCACTTGTCTGGGTCGTCCTTCACGCGGCTCAGCTGGGTGATCAGTTCATGCTTGCCTTTGCCCATCACTAAAAGAGCCACGGCACGAGCTCGGTTAATGGCGCTGAAGGTGAGGCTCATGCGCTGGTGAGGCTTGACGGGGCTCTCGGTGAGGGCGACCAGACTCTCCCCCAGTTCATCCACTTTACTGCCAGGGAACAGAGAGGCTGTGTGGCTATCATAGCCAACTCCCAGCAGCACAAAGTGGAAGCTGGAGCCGTTAACCAACTTGCTGATCTCCTTCTCATACAGCGGCGCTCCTCCGTCCTCCTCCACGCACAGACGCTGGTTGAGCTGCACGGGCATGGGGTGGATGTTGAAATAGGGTATCCGCACATGTTGCAGAAGATGGTCGTACAGGCCGTGGAAGTTAGACTCCAGTTCAGTCAGCGGCACGCACCGCTCGTCCACCATCCACACATGGGTGTGGCTCCAGGGGAAGGAGAAGTGGTGCAGGGCCAACCTGTGGAACAGCGCGAGGGGAGTGGACCCCCCAGAGATGGCAAGATGGAAAACACCGCCCTCGCGCACAGCTGCCTCCGCTGCTTCCTGAATGTCCGCAGCTAGCCTCTCCATCAGCTCCTCGGCCCAGGCCGACACCATGTCAGCGCTACGAAATTTGCCTTGCATTACTTGGAAACTGTTTGCTGACGCGCCACCCATCTGCTCAGGGCTGATTATCACCACCTCACTGTTGTAGCCGATGTCTTTACCATTCACACGGATGTCCAGCAGGTCTCCATTGTCGGCTCCCCCGGGGTAAATGCGGGGATAAGAGCCGGCCAGGCTGTCGAGCAGTGGTGTCCATAAGGCCCAGGAAGCCAGCAGGTTTTCAGCACTAATGAAACTATTTTTACGTCCAGCAAAAATGTGAGAAATAAGTTGTGAATAGGCTTCCTTCGGCTCCGTTGGAGTTTGCACATAATAGTCTGAAATAGGTAAACCTAGAATATTGACGTCTGTATGCTCCGTCACTTCCTTCCAATCACCGTCCATCGAAACTGGCCTGAACAAATTCTTACTCACAAGAATTGCTGGATATTGAAGGCTGCCATGCCCAAAGTAGAAAACGATTTGTTTGGGCTTGCAGTGGACGCCACTGGGGTTCTGAAGACAGAACATGTCATTCTTGAAAAGTATGCGTGCATATCCCACCCGTTCATCTAACATCTTCCCTGCGATCATCAGAACTGGCACACCTTCATACTGGGCCTCATCAATGTGTGCCAATACAGCTGAAAGACACAAACAGGATCACTTATTAGAAGAACCGCAATCATCGTACAGCAAGTGTTTTACAGCAGTGAAGAACACGTAAAAAAATCATGACGATTGAAAAGAAAAGCAGTCACCTGCAAATGTCGGCGTGAGACTGACGTGATCTTTGGTCTTATTCGTCTCCTGCTGGACTGTCGTTTGGTACGCTTGATACTGGCCGACCACAGCTTGATTCTTTCTCAAAGGCAGCATGGCACTGAAGACCTGCAGCTTCTTTTGGAGGACTTCTTCACTGCTGCTCAGATTCATGGGCAGCCTCATCGTCAACAGGGTCATGACCTCAGTCAGGTGGTTCTGTAGCACATCTCTGATCACCCCGTATTGGTCATAGAAGGATATACGACCTAGAGGACAAATGAGAGGAAACACATGATTACGTTTATTGAATTCTTGCTACTTTTTCCCCATTTACACAATTTTTAGATTACCTTTAACATCGAGGGTCTCTTTCATTACGATCTCCACCCTCTCGATGTGGTGCTTGTTCCAGATGGGATCCAGAAACTTCCTGTTCTCTACTCTGAATGGAAGTATCTTTGCAACAACCTTTTCACAGAAAAAAACACACCATGAGTTCAAACATCTCATCTACAGACTCACGGGTGACGGGTCACACACTGAGGTTCTCTTACCTGCTTCCCCAGGTAATGGTCAATTCTGTACATTTCTTCATCCTTCAAGGAGCTCCCGAGCTGAGTCGCAAGCACCTGAGCACTCCTGAAGTCGTGTCCGAAAGGTTTCTCTAGCACCACTCTCAGCCACGCCCCGCCAGTCGGCCTACAGCTGTTATTGATCTTATCAGCAACATCTACGTATGCAAAGGCTGGTAGTGAGAAGTAGAATAGCCGGCCCGCCTCTGTCATCCCCTCTTGTTGAAGCTCTCGCTCGATGTGCTCGGCCAGATCCCGGTAGTCCTCTAAGGTCTTCAGCTGCCGATACCGTGCGAGCCGCAGGAACTGCTCTTTCAGCAGAGCGCAGCGCTCCGGCACTACATCCTTTGAGCAGGACACCGCCTTTAGGATCTCGAAGAGGACCGGTGTGGCCGCGTCGGCAGGCGACAGTCCCCCACCATAGAAGGAAAAGGTGTTTCCACTTCTGACTTGGTTCACGTACAGCTGGAAGAAGCCCTGCCACAGGTACTTCTTTGCCAGGTCACCGGTGCCTCCCACTATGACCACTGAAACATGGCCGCTTCTCTGGGCCTCTGCTCGTTCCAAGCCATTTCCTCCCTGGGCACACAGAGTGACCAGAAGCAGGAGCACAGTCACAAACATGCTCCGGTCCTACCCGTCTACACTCCTGTATGAACACAGCCACAAGAGACGTTACATGTAGGCGGATCTCTAGCACCATTAAGACATCAAGACATCATATCAAAGCTTAATGTTTGAGTAACACCAGGCATGACGATGCATGTTCGTAGGGTAGCAAATAACAATTATTTTCCCCTTTTGATTAATCTGACGATTATTTATCTGATCTATAAAATGTCAGAAAACAGTTAAAAAAACGTAGATTGCAATTTCCTCGAGCCCAACGTGATGTTTTAAAGTCTTTCTTCTGATGAAACTCAAATATCTTCAGTTTACTATTACATGTGAAAAGAAACGCAGCAATCCATCACAATCAACAATTAAAACAGTTGATAATCACTATTCTCTTGATAAACTCATTGAATAAACAGCTCATTTTCCATCTCTAAACGTTTGAGACAAAAAGCCATTTGAACATGAAAGTCGCCCCCTTTGTCTTATCAATGCCACATTGCAGAAAAGCTACAAGTGAGATACACATTCACATTTTTAACAACATGCAATAGATATACTGCTGAACTGTAAAGTCAAACATCCATAAACATATCACAATTAATCTTAAAAGTCACAATTAAACGTCTAAGAGTCAATAGATACATAATCTGAACACTATGACTGGGAAGCAATAGTTCATACAACTGGGAAAAGGGAACTTACACAATTCTCCACAGACAAAATAGATCAGCAGTAATTTACTTCGCACTTCTCCAGCTCTTTTGAAGTGGCTTGAGAGCTGCTGATGTACTGCAGTTATGATTGTGTGAGCGTAATGATCAGAGGATCCGAGTATACTGGTGGAGCAAAGGGGTGTCGACTTTGCACTTTGCTCAGGGCCATTGAGCTGTACAACCTCTCTGCTGTTAACAGAGTGCTGGGAATGTCCAACCAACTGTTGACAATGATTCTGATAAACCGACAGAGGAAGGCTGCAGCAAAGGCAAAATGTTCAGTAAGAGTATACGACGCCAAAGGCAACGTGTGCTCCGGTGAGCAGAATTGCCAACCGCAGGCATGTGTGCGTTCTGACTATCAATACATGGTGACACAGCGCAAATATTTAATGCCGTTAGAAAGTTAAAAGTAAAGCTTTTCAGGTACTCGCTCTGATTAATCTGGTGTCATTGTTTTGTATCGAGGCATCAGGTGCCGAGGTGTTTTAAAGCTGATTAATGACAGAGAACATGTTATTTTGCCCCCCTCTCTCTCTCTCTCTCTCTCTCTCTCTCTCTAGGGAGGGAGACTGGAAATGATACACGTTGAAGAGAATACTCGCAGTTTGACGCTCATTTTATGACTGAATGAAACATCTGGAATCCCAGTGTTCCACCATTGTGTTTACACAGCAGCAATGCAAACAGCAAAGGCCACCTCACCTCACTGATTCAACAACAGCTGAAATTAAGGTCTGATTTACTTTGTCAAGGATTACTGCAGTCAAAATAGATAGATTATTTTCCTTACAACTTGTTAAATCTTATATGAGGATTAACAACATACACAAGGAGACTTCTAAATTATAAATGTGACAAACACTTTCATTGCTCACTAAATTGCTCTTTAAAACCACATGTACTCTATGGCTTCAAGGATATTACTATTCTACTTATTACCACGCAGGAATCAATAAAGTGGCAAATCATCTGAAAAGACACCATCTCCATTCAGCTTTGCATTTCTGTGCAGCTCGTCCCACAACACATGATTCCTCCACATACAGTTCAACATTGACTCATCGATCCATCAAACTTGCCAAACAGAATGAGCAGAAAGGGCATCTTTCCATGTCCTGAAGTGATGATCCTCAACTGACCGTCACACATTCGGTTATTCTGGTGGAATTCTCAGGAAGTTTCCTTTAATAAAGTGGCGCCGCGTTAAACCAGAGCACATTGCCCACATGTACAATGAGGACTTGTCAAAGGAATCTTTGTGGCCACATTTGTCACAGCCAAGTGGTCTGCAGTAAGTAACACGAGTCTTCTGCCCGGGATGTTTAAACTATTCACTATGTTGATTCATTTTAAAAGAGACAACTGGAATTTTGATGAGCCAATAATGTTTCGCATTTCCCAGAAATCATGTGTCTTTAAATAGCAGCTGAAATAAACGTAAGCAAGGCTTGTGACACACACACACACACACACACACACACGCACACGCACGTCGGCCCAATTCCAAGCCATCGCCCTACACCCCCTCCTACCCACTTCCACTCTGTTTGCACATACACGTGGAGGGTCTGCCATATTATCCCAAACCAGCAGGGAGTGGAAGGGGTTTTTAAACCCATCAACAGCTAGTCTCTGGCTCAATCCCAACGTCCACACTCACAGACGTTGAGGCGTACTCTTGCAAGGTCTGTGAGGGCTTCGGGCCGGCCCCTCTTGAGGGCTCTCTCACAGTCATTTTAAGCCCTTTATGCACACTGTCTGTAAGCCTGCATCTCTGCAGACTTTGCCTGATGGACTTACCAACGATTCATCGCGTTGTGGCGTTAAACACGGGGTAACCAGAGAGGAAGCCTGGCTGCGTGAACAAATGAAGAGGATGGCATATTCCATTTACACAGAAACATTAACGTTAAGGATTTAGGATGGTACATAAAAACACATGAAATCAGAGGAACGCAAGCAGAGACTATATTACACACCTGGTTTATTCATCAACCATTTATTTTAATTTCGCTTACTGAAACCGTTTTGACAAATACGAGTGAATAGTTTATTTGACGTTTACCTCTCATCTGGTAAGAGCCTGGAAGACGTTCAAATCAGACAGTAAAACGTAAAATAAACACCCACAATTGTACATGTTTTGGTGTCATCAAGGTAATGTGAAATGTCTCAGCAAAGTGCTGTCCCAGTCCTATTTACCCCATTTCAAGCTCTTACAGTATCTCACACTGAACCACTTACCAGGTGACGTCAGTAAATCCCTGAGGGTTCAGGGATTACGGCCTGAGGGGGGACGTTGGGATTGGGCCTACAGTACATCAAGCTGAACAAGTACAACGCCCACAAATGGTTGCATGCGATAACCTGAACAAACGTTTAGTCATAAACTGCTCAAACTATGACAGACATTTCATATTGTCACACAGACGATAACAACTTAAAGATGAAATGTTATTTGGGATCAAATTTTCCCATGCCTCGTCTCAACACGGTAGAAAGTGTAGAAAGTGTTCCTTTGATTGTTAAGTGTTGTGTATTTACATCAGACATATATATTTCTTGTTGTTTACACCTCTCAGCAGCTGTAACCCCAATATCTTCAACTGTGCAATACTGATGTAACAGTGCAATCATTTAGTATAATAATCCAACTGTGCACTGTACCCTGGGGAACAATGCATTTAATTACACCGTACATTTAAACTAATATTCTTGTTTATTGTTACGATTAATGCATATTTTACACTTATTCATAGATCAAATTTTTTGCATCATTTGTTCTGTTTTATATATTGTTATATAGTTAAATAGTTATTTTTCCTGTTTTTTTCATATGTATTGTTGTTATATTGTAGTATAAGGCACATATTTTACATACGTATTCCTAATTAATATTTTATTGTACTTTATTTAATAAGTCATACAATTATATACTACAATGGGAGCAACTGCAACGTAACGCAATTCCCCCCGGGGATCGAACAAATATTTACGAATCTAATATTAATTTACTTTACCAGGGAAGTTGGTCAAGCAGCTTGCCGCTGTTTTTACAGCACCTTGCACCTTAAAGAAGGCTGCTTCATTCAGCGGTGAGTGGTGTTTGTTTTCCTGCCACTGTGGTCTCACTAACCAGGAAACAAAACATCACACAAATAAACGTAAGGGGATTATCTATCGGTGGCATCAGGAATGAAAGTAACTAAAGAAACGTAACTAACGTTCCCACCCGCTCTGGTCTGGTGAACATAGCGTTACGTTAGCGTAGTCACGTTAGCGTAACGGAATTGTATCTTAAACACAGGAACTGTCCGTTTATGTACTGTATTGCGAATTCATCAATGAACGTTACAAGTCATCCCCCCGGTGTCGTTTGCTTTACTTAGCTAACACACACCGACAGATGAACGGCTAGGTCGATATGTATCCAACGATTCCACCTGCTAGTTAGCTGTCAAACTTCACTTCCGCTAACGTTACAAACAAAGAATGATCCACAATCCTTTTTCTTAAATCTGCTACTGCGGTTTCACCACAACTGCTGATAAGACTCGCGCACAAAACCCCCCACGTGTGACAGCAGTTGACAGACAGCGTGAAAAGTAAATTAGATACGAACCTGCCCCTTGGTGGCACGGAAGATACAACATCAATACACGCTTCCTGCAACAGTCACGTGACCCTGTTCCGATGCTTATACCTTTACCGCAGGCTGCAGATAGCTATGCATTTGTATTATGTAAGACTCGGTTCCACAGTAGCGTGCTTTGGATGGATACAGTTTAAAATAGAGGGAATAGGACTGGAACAAAAAGAGTGGTTTCCGTCTTCTTCAGCTGCAGAAAATAGTGCTTCGTCAACAAGTATGTAGGACAGTAGGAGGGAATCTCACAATTCTATATTGTGCAATAGTCGTTCTTGAAATTGATTGTACAAGGGGAAATATATAAGTAAAGAAAGGAAAATATATGCACTGTCGATATTAGATTAATGATTTATTGATATTCGTAACATTGAACATTGTATGGATTTAAAGTAATGGACCAACGTTGTGTACATGAGTCATCTCGTCTTTCTCTGCAAAGTTTTAAAGTCTATAGTTCTACTTGCAGCGAATATCAGAGTATTTTAAGCCAAGCAATAAAGGAAAATACTTTGCACATTTCTCAGTAAAATAAATGTTTCTTTTAGTGATGGAGTCCAAATGCTCTTTTTACATTTAAAAAAAGAGTATTAGATTATTAAACATCGCTACACTTATTTTACATCAGCTGTAGTTCCCTGGTTGCTGATCCAGCAGCTGCAGACCCGAGTGCATTATCCACACAACAGGGACATCTGTTGGTGTCTGCGTGGTATAGCTGCTTTCTACTTGAGTCATTAAACTTCCAACGTCTCATCAATGAAGTGCTCCATCTCCAACTGAAAAATAACAGCTGTCCTCTGCGATGTCAACAAGCTGCCACAGTCTACATTGAACGTCTCCAATTTGTAAAACAGGAATAAAAAAATCTGAATAACACACACTGCTGACTTTGAGTGGACAAACATTTAGCTCCTGTTTGCTCTGCATTGTCCAGCTGTCTCATGACATCACTCCCTGAATCCAGACCTACCCCAAACAAAGCAGGTGTCCTTTTGGCCAAATAATGAACCAATTGTTGTTGACCACACTGTCAGTCGCCCTTTCTGATCCTCCCCTTTCCTCTTCTGAACAGTTGTGGTCGTTACAGCACAGACCTTGACTCAGCAGCTCCATGATCTAATACACATAATGTAAATTATAGATGCTGAAATTACACTTTACCGTTAACTTTTAATAAAGTTTGTATTCTTAAAATGGTACTACCACAAATTGAGAGTTACTCTCGTTTTTCCATCCCACCTGAGTTGTTTGGATGTTCACATTTTATAAGAAAAATATTGGAATTTAGTGGCACAGTAAGTTGTAAAGACAATTTTACCAGATCCATTTTGTAGCTATTCTTGAGCTTTTGATTGTATTCGTATTCTATTTTCCTCAACAGCTGTTTCCATATAGACAATAATTAACTTTCAATTGCACATTTTACGCAAAAAAGTCCTTTGGTTGGTTAGCAATTAACTTTTCATTTGAACAACGTGTTTTAGTTTCATCCCAAATTTGAACGTGGGCTACACATAAACACACGCACACTCACACACACACACACACACACACACACACACACACACGCACACACCACTCCCTTACAAACAGCTGTAATGCCTGTGATCACGTATAGCCCTCCCAAGTTGTCCGGCCACTGTGAAATGTAAACAGTAAACAGGATGGAGCGTCCCCCCTTTGTGTGTGGACAGGAGGGGTCGGCTGCTCCAGACAGAATGAGCCCATGCAGAGCGTGCTAGCCCAGCTGTCACTGCTATAACTTCAGACTTGAGAGACCACAGGACGCAAGCTGGAGGGCCACTGTGTGTGTGTGTGTGTGTGTGTGTGTGTGTGTGTGTGTGTGTGTGTGTGTGTGTGTGTTTGTGTGTGTGTGTTGTCGGCCCACACCCCCCAGGCATTCCCCTCAGCCCCTGGCTTCCTTCCTCCCCTTTGTTAAGCCTGCGAGGCAGACTTCGTCAAGCTGAGCACACAAACGAATGCATATGAATGTGTGCCGTCATCTTTATTAGGCCCCTTTGCCAATACCCATTACATTTAACACGGGTCCTTACTGAAGGAGATTTCACTTTCAGTCATGCCCTCGTCCCCCCACTCTTACTTGTCAGACGAGGAGGATTATAGTGACCTCAGTCTGGGATAAGTTGAATACACAACCTGTTCCACACTAATAAGAGTAGATAATAACGAGCAATGAACAAAGGCTGATTCTGTTATGGTTGTTTGTGGGTGATTATTTGATATGTGACTTTAACGGCAAAGGTAGTTAGTGGTGGTTTTATATTTCAAAGGTGAGACAATCTTTCTTTGAATTCTCACGAAAAATATATCTGTCTTTACCTGCAGCGTTCACGGCTCTTTGATGAGGTCAGTGCCAATGCAGGTGGCGATGACTGATGAGGGCGAAGCCACAAATAGACTTCTCCCATGTATGTATGACTAATGCTCTGTATTTTAAACCACATTCCCACATTTCCTCTCCTCATAAGACAAAAACTTGTCGGAGCGTGTTCCCTCTTTTGTTCCTGAACGCTACGCTGCACACAATGTAGCCCACATAAACAACAGACACCCACCCCAAATTCCAGTGAAGAGAGGTAGTGTTTTTCAGAGGTGGCATGTGGAGCTTTTAAAACGAGATGACTGAGGATATCGAAGGGAAAAAACAAAACAATGCCCAGGCCTTTCAGTCCACACAACAGAGCACAGAATGGAGAAGCTTCCACAACAGCATCGTGTTTGTTAGGAACATAAAGGGCTGGAGGTTTGGGATGAGTGTAATTATTAGAGCACACTATTGTTGCCAGATACTTTACAATATGTGTTGTCGTGGTTTTAAATTCAGTTTTGGTGCGGGACTTCATGTACCTGTATTGTACTTCAAAACCTGTTGAAGGTTATTTGCGTGTAGCTTATCAGTATGGTTTCATATTGTGTCACTACAAGTACAGCAGTGAATAATAATGCCGTGATTGTTGGGCTAAGATAGCTTGTGTTTTTGTCGTCACATCTGATTGTTTTTGCCTTGTGTGATTGTTGTGTTATCGTAAAGATTACACACTCCTTTGTGGCTTGCAAAGTCCTACCTCATATGCTCATAAAAAACTTAAAGCCAACAGGATTATCTAAAAATGTGATGTGTCCTTTAGCCTCGTTCCAGACATCTGAATCAGGGCACATGGCCGATTTCTTCTGTGATTGGAATCCAGCCTGATTAAAGACGACTAAAGTCACCAAGTCAAGGATGCAAAGCAGAAAGTTCTTCATTATTTGATAGCAAGCAGACTTTTAAATACTATTGTTTCTATAGAAATAAAGATATTCCTTGATTGAAAATGTATCAAATTATGATACATCACATACTAAGACAAATAGGATTTTTAACACAAAGTTTGAACAACAAAAGAAAATATGTTTGGGTAAATAATTGTTTAGCACCAAGAATAAAAATCAAACGTACTCATGCCCTGTTATGTGAAAAGTAACTGTACATTTACTCAAGTACTATACTTCATGCCAACTTTGAGGTACTTGTATATATTGCTCTTTTGATTCCACAGCCTTTATTTAACAGTTACACTTACAAGTTCCTTTTCAGGTTAAACATGTCATACAAAACATATGATCATTTAACATGACACATTATTATGGATTGAACTACCCAATGAAGGAGTTAAAACCAGCTCCACTTTGACAACTACCGGTACAACATTAAAGTACGCGTAAATGTTAAATTTTGTTGCAAATACTTCTATACGTTACTTAAATAGGAAATGCAATGGGGTTTTTGCTATTGGTCATGGTGTGGCATTGCTATCTTACTTGAGTAAATAAGCTGAGTACTTCTTCCACTACTGATGGTTATGCTGTCAAACGGTGTAAACAAAGGTGTGAATTCATCATTTCTTAACAAGGGTTTTGGGGGGGCCCTCACTGAGAAGGTGGAATGGTGGAAAACAGCAGGCGTATTTTATGTTGGCAGTACACAATCGCTCCCCTGGTGTTTTCAGTAGTGTTCCACCTCTCTGTTTGCTGATACCACGAGGCGTGTAAGGAAAGCAGGGGGTGTGAGGGGAGGAGGGTCTGAATGACATGGCGCTGTTGCTTCGGCCTGCTATTCACTGACCCACAAAATGCCGACCCAGCCCCCACTGTGAAGTACTTTTGTGTTGTCGTCACCCTCAGAAGCCCGGGACCAGGAGGGGGGGGGGTTAGGCACCCGGGGGGCTCAGCGCTGATGTGAGGCCTCAGTCTGCTCTCCAGCAGCACGCATGCACTGTTAGGTGGATAAAAAGAAGCCTGCATTGTAATGAAAGCATTTGCATACTTGTGTGTGAGAGAGGGTGTTAACCTTTGACACCGTCGAGAACTGGCTGACAACAGAAACCACTTCTCAGAGTCTAAGCATTAACACATTCGAAAATAACACCTTAGCGTACCTCAGTGTGTATGAAAACGATTGAAGAAAGGAGGGAAAGGGCTGCTTGAGTGCTTAAGATGTAAGTTTCCTTCAAGTGGCAGTTCACACTCAAAACAAAGTGTGTCGGATCATTTGCAGGTGAGGGATGTCTGTATCTTAGAGCATGATGTCGGGTCTTTGTGGGATTGAAAAGCTCAGGAAAGACAAGAAACTGAAATGTAGTTTCCAAAAAGAGCTGATATTTGAGAAACAAGTTCAACCTGAAGGAAAGCAAACACATTACGTCTCACTATAAGACGAGAGGCGCATCTTTACTTGCAGTGCATGATTTAATAAGACGGCGTCAGGTTTCTTCTTCTTCTGTTCTGTTGGATATACTTTTCACGTTAAACTACAATTTGTGTTTGAGAAATTGAAGTATTTGTCATTTGAAGGTCAGAAAGCCATAATTCAGCCCACACTTAACTTGTTAATCTATTATTTCACCAACATCTTTCACTCTGTCTGTTGTATGATTAATGTCCGTGTATGGTAACGTCGGACAAGACAATGTCCGCCTCTTCAGTTGGTTTTTTGGGGGGTCTTTGTCAGGGTGGCTGACTGTGTTTGGCTCTCAAATCGAGGTGCTCTACTCTCCAAGTACACGGCGCTTCACAGAGAAGACTTGACTCTGAAATTCCTCCAGATAAGAGTTGCTAGGTGATGCTATTGTCAGATCTTCTTTGTGGTCACATATTCATACCCAAATTGTAAGGTTCTTTATGAGCAGCGTCTCATTAGTAGTCATATATTCATACCAGACCACCCCCTCCCACTTGACCCCTCCTTTACCAGTCGTGGGAAAGACAAGTCCAGGACGAGACGTGGAGGATTCAGGCAATTACTTGGAAGACGGTCAAAAAAGATTGTCCAGCTTTAACACTCTTTCATTTCGAAAGGCGAGTAAAGCGCAAACATTTTTGTACTGTATTACTGACACTTATTGTTTGAAACATTTAGCCCGCTGCCAGAGCGTAATATCGCAGCACAGATAAAACATCCAAGAAGGTTTTTAAATGTACACCAAGTTCAAATGTGATCAAGCAGGACTAGAATGGATCTTTTACAGCCATGCTATGGTATAGCTTGGTATATTTTACTCCACTGTTTATTTGTTGTACATTTGTTATAGTTGTAGTAAGTCTGAAAAAGTATATTTAACGTATAAAACAGACGATCAAATGCTAAATAATGATGAATGGATCTGCATCTGTAATAAAAACCCATATTACAGGCTATAATAGTATGACCCTCTAAAAGAGATGATTCTGCATAATACTATAACTTTTGATACTTTAAGAATATTTCATGTTTTAAAACTTTTAATCAAGTAAGGGGTATAATGTATAATAATATATGCTGGAAGGGTTAATTTACATGATACAAACTCTTGATTCTTAAAGTGCATTGTGCTGGTACACTTACTTTAGGCTACTTACATAATGGTTAACATTGAGGGATTTCTACTTTCACCATCACTGCTTGACAAACTTGCAGAATGTTTAAACAATGACTTAATCTTTTGCATTTAGCTTTTGTTGTTGTTAACATAAGTTACCTCTGCTGACTTTAATATCCACGTGTGTTTGATATGCAAAATGTACATGATAGTACAGAGTTTGATTAAATATTGAATTATCCATTTAACAAACACTTTAAAATCAATAAAATGACAGTTTATGAGGGCCTTCATCCTTCTCAATGAAACAGGTGCGGTTAAACCGTCTTGGCCCCGCCCCTATATTACCATATTTGGAGAACTTCAGCATTCCAAAGCTTTGTTGGGTGGGGGGGTGGGGGGGAGAGGCGGAGCGATGACGCCACCTGTTTCTCAATGGTCTGCGGGCTCGTGCTCACTGAGCCGGTGGAGTGAAGTATTTGGAGAAGTGGAGCCAGTGGGACAGACGGAGGAGCGCAGCAAAGGCTTTGGAGACTTCAAACCACGGCTTCATTAAAAGTTGTGCGGAATCATGGAGCTCCATCGGGTCAACTTGTTCTTGTTTTTATTCATCAACCAAGTATTTATCAGCCTCCAGTCCAAAGAACGTAAGTTTTTCACGCGTTGTGTAAAAAGAAATAAGTGTATAGCCGAGCTTTACCGGACATCGTGAGTCAGGAGGTTGGAATTTGATAGCCTCAAGTGTTTTAAAAGTATGTAAATGTGGCTTTAAAGTGCTAACGTATAGGACTTTATGTTCTACTTTTGTTTTTCATTAAGTGTATAAAACATAATATAATGTGGCGAATGCCTCTTTTGAAAATATACATTTACCATTTGACAAAAAAAATTTGTTGTAATTAGTTTAGATCATTTCGATCATAGTTTGAATGATCGAAAAGATGGAATTATCTATTTTTAGTAACAAAAAATACTTTTTTTCATATTTATTTCTATTTGTTTTACTGGCCTTTTGTCAATTTAGGATTACATGTCACCTGTGAGATGCCTGAACATGTCCCACTTCCTGTTTCACGTGTGGCACATATTCATGTCGTTCTCTCGTCATGGTAATTTAACTGCTTCCGCCTGTCTCAGACATTATTAGTCCTGTATCCTGGACCAGGAGGACACGGTCAATGAAGTCCTGAATCAGACCGACATGCCAGATTAGACTGTCAAAGCGTGGCATGTGCCCCTCGTAAAGATAATGACCCCCCCCCCCCCCCCCCCACGAGATCAAGGCAGAGAATTGAATTGTAGAGTCACACAGCACAGTCCAAACGTAGTCATTTTCTAATTTAACAGGACAAAAGGGTGTATTAGGCCTGCATATAGCATCTGAGATATATATCTCTATCTCTATCTCAGATGCTTCTGTGCTTGTTGTAACTATGCCATAATATGTTTTTCTGTCTCTGTAGAAGTATTGCTGGATATGAGAGCTTCAGGATCAGAGTTGGGGTGGTTGACGTTGCCATATGAGAACGGAGTGAGTATTTATACCTCAACAGGCATTTTCCTAAGACTTCAAGTTCAAGACTTGAAACCGTCTCTCTCTGAGTAAGACAACAAATGGCTCAAAAGGGCAGCTGAAGACAAGTTGATGTGAGGATTTGCATACTATTTAGCAACAATAACCGAGGCCTCTTTCTGCTCGTTCAGTCCACTAAAAAAGCTCTCTGGGAGAGATGGAATGAGTGGCAGCTCGATGAGGTTTGGCAGAGCTCAGCTAGTCTTGTGTTAACGCTACCCTTTCATGAAGAACTTATGAATGCCATTAAAATGTCAAGGGTCAACCTACATTTCAATTTACTGTGCCGTCGTGCTTTCAACACAACCACAGGAGGTTGTTTTAATTCCAGAGATGAACCAAGGAACACAATTTTAAGATTTTCTTGCGATTCCTCTCCGAATTTAGAGATAAGAGCAGTGAGCTGATATGTACAGTTGTGGGAAGATGTATAAGTAAAAGCGAAAGAAAGAATGGTCCATGTGTGGAGAACTATCCCTCTATCTATAGTTCTGTGGCTTTCCAGCTAAAAAAAGCAACAGGACATGGCCACTTCCACTGTGTGGGCAAAGTTTCTTCTTACGTTCTCAAAAGATCTGAGGGCTCTCCTTTGATCAGATAGGATTTCCCGCTGTCCATCAAACTTAGCTTTGTTCTATCCCGACTTTCTCACACTTGTCAAATGTATCTAAATTTGTACCAGGGGTGACTATTTGCAAGGTGTGGTCTTGGCTTCAGAACATTTGAACAGTAGACAATAGAAGTTGGATAGTAATTGTCTGAAATTATGTATTAATGCCTCATAGAGTGTTGCTCTATTCGAATGGTAGCAATTTAACTTTCTTAAAATAGTGTAAATATATATATATATATATATATATGTATGCCTCTCTTTTCTAACAGGTTAAGTTCAGCATTGATGTGTTTCTTGAAACACAGCAGTAGCTCACTATAGTGCTAACATGTGGGGTGTTAACCTTTAATGTTAGATGGAGGCTTTTAATCTTTCTGCTCGTCATTGCGTCCCTCTCTTAAAAAGTCTTAATTGCTGCCAATTTTGCTGCCACTTTGCTTATAAAGCTCATTTAACTGCCTTAAATGTTGGTTGGTAGTCTCAGTAGTATTTGCTGGATCTCGCACACATGCACCCTCGTGTGTCGGTGGAAAACCACACACGTCGCGAGCACGCCACATGTCCAGGCCAATAATCTTAATGTGTGGAAAACAGCTCCAGCTCACTTCTGCACTTTATGGGCTTCTCAGTCAGCATGAACGAAGAGGTGTCTCATCAATAAAACCGGTTCTCTGCAAGAACAAAGCCTCTGAACCCTGTACTTATTCCCTGGAAAAAAAGGAGTTTTCTCCTTTCATTATTGTAGCTTTGTAACAGTGAATTTTGCCCCTAAAACGAATCCCTCTGCTTTATCTCTTTCTGTTCCACAGTGGGAGATAGTCCAGTCGGTGGTGAACGGCTCACTTTTCTATACCTACAGCGTTTGCAGCATAGACTCCACTGAACAGGACAACTGGTTACGCACGACATTCATCCAGCGGCGCCCGGGGTCTACCCGAGTCTCTGTGGAGCTCAAGTTTATCGTGCGAGACTGCAACACTTTTGATGGCGCTTCTGTCGCCTGCAAAGAAACCTTCAACCTTTTCATCTCGGAGGCTGATGCCGACGTAGGGACCAACTTCCGCAAAGGTCAGTTCCGCAAAGTGGCCACCATCGCTCCTGACGAGGTGACGCGGGGCCCCGTGCTGAAGGTCAACACGGAGACGAGGGCCGTGGGGCCGCTGGCTCGAAAGGGCTTCTACCTGGCTTTTCAGGACATGGGCGCTTGTGTGGCTCTGCTGTCTGTCAGAGTGTACTACAAAACGTGCCCGTCCACAGTGCAGAGCTTGGCGGCCTTCCCGGAGACGGTGGCGGATGCTCTCAGGGAGGTGGAGGGAGCCTGTGTGGAGAATGCCGTTAGTCAGGCCACCCCACGCATCTACTGCACCGCTGATGGTGAATGGGTGGTTCCTGTGGGTCAGTGCCAGTGTCTCGCCGGCTACGAAACCACCGGGGACTCCTGCCAAGGTAAGCACTAAAGTGTGCCACGCACTCGCGCGCGTGTTTGCGTTGCCATGCGAGTTGTAGTAAATTAAACTCCTCCAACCGCTACTTCGGTAGTAAGGAATGAGCACAGAGGAATGTTAATTGCGTCTAGTTTGTTTGGAAATCTATCAGAAGAACACGCTGTGATATCTGTGTTGAAGTGGGTGCGATAGCGAAGGTGGAGCGTCGGGAAGGGAGGAAACAGACAAGATGTCTAACCCCGTTTGTTTTGTTTCGATTTTACGGCAACCACAGATTGCGTCATGTGATCTGGGATAAAAAGCTTCCAGTCGATGCCTCATCCCCCTACCTGCTGGCCAACAGCACATTCTTTCCACTGCCTTTTTTTCTCAGGATGCAGGAATGGGGCCGGGCTGAGGCACAGTTTTGTGGATAGGTCGATGGCTGAGGGTGATAAAGTACAGCTCAAGAAGCTGTGTCCCAATTACTACATAATTCTAAGTGTACTCTAAGTTTGTTGTGTATTTACACTGGAGATTTGACAACATACTTTTAAAGATGTCAGTTTGTGTCCTAAATTTCAAAGTTTTTTATTGTCCCACAAGTCACTGCTCAGTATGAAGAGCTCATTAAAGCTGGAAAAGAGTTAAAACTATGAAGTATTAAATACTTTGGTATACATTTAGCTTTCTCTTTGGAAGATATTAATTCGCTCAAATAGTAAAATACATTCATTCATTGTATACAAACTGCAGAAGCTGTGTACTACAGTGCATACTGTGTAGTGTTGCCATGTAGTAATGAAAAGGGAAAACTTTCTCCATTAAAGGGACATGAGAGTAAACTTTTTAACCATTCAGATATAAGCAGATGAGATTTATAAGCAGGTAGTTTCTAAAAGCAAAAAAATCTAAAATTATAGCAGTTTGGGAACATACTTTTGAAGTTGTCTACTTTTGTCTATTTATATGAGTGACACCTAAAATCAGGTAAAATATGCAAAAACTTTGCAGTATCTAAAAAAAACCAAGTAGATATTTCCAGTAAAGGACATGTCTGCGGTGTTCGTTTTGAACAGTCTCCTGTTTGTGTGGAATTTGTCTTCCTCGGGTGTGGTGTGTTGGGCTGTCTGGAGGAAACGTGGGAGGAGAGAGGCTACAGAAAGGAGAGGAAGGAGAGAGGAGAGAGGCTACAGGAAGGAGGGAGGAAGGGCACAGTGTGCTGCAGGGACTTCTGAAAGGAATTCTTTCACCCTCGCGTCACCTTACGGCTCTGATTGACGAAAAGAAGGGACCGTGTGAATGTGTCAGAATAACTACCTGAGTGCTGCGTCTTCTCCTCAAAGTATTTGTTTTGCGCCAGTTGCTAAGGCGACCGGAACCACAGATTACAGGGCCGGGGCCGACACGCCTACCGGAGGTTAGACTGAGTCAGGCTGCGGTCTGTCCGAGGCACCTTGACTGGCTGAGATTGGTCTCTTTTTAGACTCATTCCTGTGAGACGGCAGATCATTCTTACCAGCTTAAAGAAATAAGCCATTAGTTAATAGACAGGAAACAGTAAGCAACTCTTTTGACAGTTGATTCATCCTTTAAGTCCTTTTGTCAACTAAAAATGCAAAGAAATAGTTTCCAACCTTTCAATAGTTTGTCTTCTCTGTGTCTTATATCACTCGAAGCTGAATATCTTTGGCTTTTGCGCTGTTAGTCGGACTGAACTACACGTTTGAAGATGTCACCTCGAGATTTAGGAAATTGTGACAAGCATTTTTCACGATTTAGTGACATTTATAGACCGAATGAATAATCTATTAGTTGCTAGATTAATAGTTATCGGAAGTTGTATTGTTAGTCACAGCTGTACATGCCTTTTGATAGATGAGTGCAGTGGGTCATAGAGTAAATATTGTCCCGCTGTTGTAAAAGTGATTAAGAAGAGGAATGCAGGGAGGAAGTCATGGCAGAAGGTTGTTTCAGACTCTGAGCTTTCTGACAACAGGTGGACTCTGAGCCGGTCACTTGAAACGGAAGTTGGCAGAGGACAGGAAATGTTTATGAATCGGAAAAAACTGTGATTCCAAAGTCTGGAGGATGACCTGAGTATTAGGATGCAGGAAACGCATTTCATTAAATAAGTTAAAACACAGCGAATAAGTTGTAGTTTGGGTGACTGTGGTGCACTGGGTTAAGAGGTCATCTGGGAACCGGAAGGTCAACGGTTCGATCCCCGACTCGGACGTGTCACGTGTTGAAGTGTCCCTGAGCAATACACTGAACCCCCGGCTCCCCGGGCGCCTGTCATTGGCAGCCCACTGCTCCCTATATACAGGGATGGGTCAAATGCAGAGAAAGATTTCCCCCTTAAAGGGATAAAGATAGTATAAATTCTATTCTATTCTATTTCTAGTTTGTTCCAACACCCTATTTCCACTTTACAAGAGAGAGTGAGATCCTTAAAGGCTCGTGGCCCGCATGTGCGCATTCCACTGAAGAGCACAACTGTTGTGGGAAAAGGAAGTAAAGCGACATGAGGAGGAATGCTGACTGACACGCATAAGAAGGCTGTCCTCGCCACGGAGTCGGAGGGTGGGGAGTCAGTCGACAGTTGGTGCATGAGGGTGGTTAGTTTGGTGGCTGCTTAGTTAGGTGTGGAGTGTAATTTAGTCAAGAGGATTAGTAGAGCAACAGGACAGCTGTTAGCCAATGACATGCCCCGCTTTGCCTCCCTTTGCTCTTTCATCCGGTTGTTAACACACGCAACGAGCTCCCTAATCCATGTTCCCACTCATTAGAACAATGGGTCGACACAAAGAACAAAAAACGGATTCAATTAACAGATGCACCGGAGTGGAACTTAAGTCCTTTTCACGTGTGTGTCGTAGCCATAGAGGAGCGTGGGACTATTCATTCATTCAAGAGGGGGAAATTAAAGTTTTGGATCAAATGAAATCAGTATTTCAACCCTTTCCCTAGATTAACAAAACAACGCAAACACTTTAATTCAAAGTAAATATGAGAATCCATCGTTGCCAAAGTTTGCATGAACAATGTTTATGTTCATACATTGCACACATGCCGCCATTTGGGAGCTGTATAAGGAGTAAGCCAACACATTTATGGCACCACTCTGTCCAATCTCAGAGACAATAGATGAATAGGGCTGCAGTTTCTTTGGTACGTGACAGAGGTCCTGCTGCTGCAGCTCAAGATGAAATGGGCTGGCCTCCTTTTCTTATGCGAAAAGACCTCAGCTACACCCCCCACTGCCGCCGAGTGACTCCCCGGAGAGAACTTCTGTTGGTGCTCCAGACCTTTACCCCCCCCCCATCCCCCATCCATCCATCTATCTATTCATCTTCATCCCTCCTACTCAACCTGCTCCTTCTCCTCCACTGCGGCAATACTTGGAGTGCAAAGGTCTTTCCGCCTGAATGGTGAAGTAACGCGGCCGCGTCTTTAATCCAGGGTTCACTCGACCTCTTCTCACGGCCACCAGCACAGGGGCCAGATGAAAGCCATCCTCCCTTCAGAGACAGCAGAATGAAAGCGGAGAGAGGAGATCTTTCATAAGATCCATTCCTTTAAAATGTTCTTTTTTACTGTGCTGGAGCCCTTTATCACCTCAGAAAGTGTCTGTTTCCATAAACACAATGAAAATCTTTTTCCTATTTCCTGATTCTCTTGTCCTCCTAACTGTTCAACCGTGGATGCTGTAATTTGCGATTGGTGTCGGTGGGGGGGGGTTAGCGGAAGGAAGGAACTAAGAAAGAGAGGAAACATCAGCCCCAGACTGAATTGCAGCTCCTGCGTCCTGGTTTCTGTCCACTCTGCATGTTCATTAACCTCCCGTGCCCTGGAAGACTGTTTATCCGTGTGCTGAAATGTCCATCACAACTCTCCAGCGGTGTCCAGGGTTTCCTTTGGCGAAAACACAAGTGTTATCTGCCAGAGAATATGAGCCGAGAGTTCACAGGGGAAAGGCAGATCAGATCACCTGACTGATTTAATGCTCTGCTGTCATCCGGTTGACACTGGCAATGTGACCTGAGATTAGGCCTTCAGGCGAAAGAGGCGAGTAGAGACAGATCGTCAGGGAAATCCCTTTTCATTCCTCTGGATACAAAGCCTCAGTGATTATAGGTTACCCACAACAAAAGCTTCCTGTTGGGTGGAACGGACTGGTGTTACAGAGACAGCTTCATTGTTTAGATCAGTCATCCCTTCCTGTGTCTGTCTGTTTCAGTTACTCCTAATGTCACGCTTAAACACACACCTCTCTCTCTCTCTTACAGCATGCAAACCAGGCTACTTCAAGACATCTGTATCGAGCGAGTTATGTCAGGTTTGTCCTGATAACAGCAAGCCCTCCGCAGCCGGCGCCACCGAATGTCAATGTGAGGAAGGTTTCTTCCGCTCCCCTTCAGACACTCCTACGTCACCCTGCTCTGGTAACAACCACACTCACTGTCACAGTACTGACAAAGTCACATTTTGGCTCATCACAGGCGGGGTCAGAATATCAGGCTAACTGTTTTGTGTCCTGTACTTCCTCCCCAAGCTCCGCCCAGTGCCCCTCGTGACCTGACCTCCACCACCCTGTCAGCACAGGGCAGGCTGCAGCTGGCCTGGAGCCCACCGCTGGTGACCGGGGGCCGCAGCGACCTCACCTACAGTGTGGTGTGCGAGCACTGCGACGAGGCCCTGTGTGTCACCTGTGGCGAGAATATCCGTTTCGAGCCAGGTCCTACGGACCTGCAGGACACCACGGTCGTCGTCAGTGACCTGGATTCTCACCTGAACTACACGTTCACCGTCGAGGCTCACAGCGGCGTGTCCCAGTTCGGTACCGACAGGCCCATGGCAAGCATCACCACCGCTCTGGACTACACAGGTGAGCCCGATCACACCAAAAGCCTTTTCTTTGTGCTTTGATTTAATCCCAACTTTAAACTCAACTGCCAAATGTGTGATAATAATAATATTTGTGAAATCCCTGTTAAAACCCAACATGTAGAGAAGTATTGAAGTGGTAACTCTTTCCTTTGCAACAAACAGAACATGTACAATTGGCAAAGAAGTGACCATAAAATGTTATTATACCAAATTGCCAAATATTACTTTTACATTTTACTGTAGCAGACTTATGAAACATGTCATCTCTTCAAAATTATGTTCATAAGGAATTCTGATGAGATTAGGAAAAGTATCAAGGTGGTAAAACTATTTTTTTTGTATGTTATTTGAGCTGTTTAAAAACGATCTGTTTTCTCCAGAACCCTAAACAGACATGTTTAGACATTTAGATATTTAGACATTGTTTCATGTAAAATTGTATTTGCTGCTGAAAACCATTGTACAAAAAGAAGGGCTTACTACACAGAGGAATTCAGTCTGACCCACTGAATCCCAAAGGCTTTTATTTCCAAAGACTATGATTAGTCACTAACCATTATTTTGCTTTCTGTCTCTCACCGACCGTTAGATCCCCCAAAGGTGACGTTGATCCATCTGGATGATCGCAGCCCCACCAGCCTGTCTCTGTCCTGGACTCTGTCTCGCAGGCCTCCAGCCCACATCAATCACCGCTACGAGCTTATGTACCGCAGAAAAGTAAGACTGAGTGCTTTGTGCTCTTTTGTCTCCCCTCCCCTCGTTCAAAGTTGAGGCGGTAAATTGTTCCAAAATGTTTCTAATCCACCCACTATTCCTTTTCGCAGGATGATGAGGGCGAGCGTGATGTGACCACCTACACAGTCTTGATTTTGGAGAAAAGCTCTGTCCAGATTATTGACCTCACCCCAGACACTACTTACATGTTCAGGGTCCAGGCACTGAGTCCCGAAGGAAACCCCGGCAGCTACAGTGTGGAGCACGAGTTCCTTACCTCACCATTAGGTACCAGCAGCCTTAAAATCGACAGCAGATGAAACTAGTCTCTCCGTATAAACTCTTATTTCACATATTGAGTTGCTAAATTTGTCTTTTTTTTCTGTGATTTGCACAGCTGAGTCTCAGATCCAGAACAACTCCACCATGGTGATGGGAGCTGTCGTTGGAGTAGCGATCATTCTGCTCGTGGTGGTGGTCGTCCTGCTGCTGCGTAGACGGTGGGTAACAACATGCTTCATATCCACATCCAACGCCTGCGTCATTCAGATAAATGTTATCTACAGACCTGCAAACTGTGATTATGTGCCACAAGCTCGAGCAAATGAAAGATTTTCTGGTATGACGGCTCCGGGAGGGTTTATCAGTAATAGCTGGTGCTGCTATTGAACACAGCTTTGGTCTTTTTCAGTAGAGACTGACCTGCAATTACTAAAAAGCCAGCCTATGTTCTGTTTAGTCCTGTAGTGATTATTCGTGTTTTCCTTCCAGGAGACTGAACTCTCGCGGCAGGGGAGGACCTGAAGATCCCTACTTCTCATCAGGTTAGAAAACCATTCTGTACATGCAATAATAATAACAACAGTTAATTATGTTAATATTCAGCCTACTATTCTGGTCATCATTTCCTCCATAGATCAACTCAAGCCTCTGAAGACTTATGTTGATCCACACACGTATGAGGACCCTAACATCGCCATCCAGAAGTTTGTCACAGAAATTGACCCCACTGCCATTAGCAAACAGAAAGTCATCGGTGTTGGTAAGTGTTTTCTTTTATCACCTGTCTGACATTTAATGAGATCTCAGAGCGCAGTTTCTAATGTTTCCTCCTGCTTGTCCGTCTGCCGATCAGGAGAGTTTGGGGAGGTGTTTTGGGGCGTGATGAAGTCTCCCAAGCGAGGGGAGGTGGCCGTGGCGATCAAGACCCTGAAGCCGGGGTACTCTGAGAAACAGAGGCAGGACTTCTTGAGCGAGGCCAGCATCATGGGTCAGTTCTCACACCCGAATATCATCCGCCTGGAGGGAGTTGTCACCAAATGTGAGTCGAAAACCTCAGACAGAAGTCCCACGATCGTTCTCAACTCATTTGTATCAACTGCTTGTATACTTTGCTTTCACTAAACATACGTTTTTGTTTTAATTTTCAGTCAAGCATGCCATGATAGTGACAGAATACATGGAGAACGGAGCTCTTGACACATATCTGAAGGTAGGTACATGCATTTTGTTGCAAACAGGAAGGTCACATGACTTGAAATTATATATTTTTTAGTCCTTAATATACCTTGAGGGTGTTTTGAGCTTAACGATCTTATACGTTTCTTTGTGCGTCATCGTGCAAAGGAACTTGGAAGTGTGTTTCTGTGTATATATTTATTTACATTAGATCATATTAAAGTGGTGGTATTGATTTATTTACATTGTACAAAATGTTGAACTATTCCTTTAATACATTACATAAAGTTAAAAGCCGAAAAAAAGTAAATTGTGTTCGACTGTAATTTATGACAGAACAAAAATCGTGTAACAATGATTTAAAAGAGTTATTTAATCGACGTATTGTTTTCCTTTAGGGCCGCGATGGAGAGATTCCATCATATCAGCTCGCGGGGATGCTGCGTGGAATAGCTGCTGGCATGAAATACCTCTCTGACATGAGCTACGTCCACCGGGACCTGGCAGCAAGAAACGTCTTGGTTAACAGCTGCCTGGAGTGTAAAGTGTCTGATTTTGGGCTGTCGCGTGTGCTGGAGGATGATGCTGAGGGCACCTACACAACCAGAGTGAGTCTAACAGCTGCATATTTAACAGCCTAAAAGCATAGAGAGAACAACCCTTTCTTTTTCTAGCAACGAATGCCAGACTGCTAATGGTATTTTCACTCTCAAGTGTCCAATCCAAAGTGTTGGTCTTTCAGCGCTTTGTGTTTCCACTCCCTTCTCACATTTAACATGATTTGTTGATGTTTCTCTTCTGTCAGGGAGGTAAAATCCCCATCCGCTGGACGGCCCCCGAGGCCATCGCTTACAGGAAATTCACTTCAGCCAGCGACGTGTGGAGCTTCGGCATCGTCATGTGGGAAGTCATGGCATTTGGAGAACGGCCCTACTGGGACATGAGCAACCATGAGGTATGTCCACCTCTTGCGGTTGAGATGAAGGATTGTTTTAGCCTGTGTAGGTCAAACTTTAATGTCTATAACCACAGAGTCTGCTGGGTAGGTGGCGGTAGAAAGTTGCCTGACGTCCAAAGTAGTTTCCCACCATCGTCTTCAAATTTACTGTTGATGCCAACAAACGAACACAGCACTTTTTCCAGACTGTCCGTCAGCACACTCGTAAATATACTTTAGATCTAAGAGATGCCTTCCCTCTTCCTCAGGTCATGAAGGCCATCAACGAGGCCTTCAGGCTTCCTGCTCCGATGGACTGCCCATCCGCCATCTACCAGCTCATGCTCCAGTGTTGGCAGCAGGACCGCCCCAAACGACCTCGCTTCACAGACATCGTCAACATGTTGGACAAATTGCTCCGAAGCCCAGAGTCTTTGAAACCCATCGCTGACTTTGATCCACGGTATGACTTGAAGTTTATGATTTGGTAACAAAGTAAAAGACTAAATGAAAAATAACTCCGATAAAAGAGACTAATCCTCTCAGGTGCATAATGAATTACACAACTTAGACTCTATTTATAAACCCTTGTTGTGTGTTAATAAGCAGATGAAACTAATATTCATCTTCCATTTCAATTCCAAGATATGTCTCCAACTGTTTTCCTTAACTAGAGCTGTATTAGTCTTGGTATTTGCCATTAGAAAATTACAAATGATTGAAACATCTCTGGAAACTGTCCGCATTGAGTTGACGGTGACATTGGTTCCCTCTCGTTCAAACATCCTCACATGTACTCAGTGAACATAATGTGGCAGTAAATGATGAGTAATCCAAATGTACACTGTTCCTCGCAGCGTGTCCATCCGCCTGCCCAGCACCAGCGGCTGTGACGGCACCATGTTCAGGTCGGTGCCCGAGTGGCTGGAGTCCATCAAAATGAACCAGTACAACGAAAGCTTTGCTCGCGCTGGGATCACGAACATGGAGCAGGTGCTCGCCTTGAGGCATGAGTAAGTGCACACATGGCACAGGTGCAGCTCAGCCATGCTGCGCTGATTTTATCTGGCACCAGGCCACGCTTTGTAGTAACACAGAGGAAGTATTGAGCGCTCAGCTTGAACATTTGTCAGCCAGTTTGTGAATGTTGAAATACTTCACTCTGCCACGTCATTCCTATCATTCTCCACTGCCATAGCGTCCACAGCAGTGGCCTTTTTTAATCTGATGCAGCGCCACAGTCCTGCCCAACATTTTATCAGTTCATTGTTAATTCAGTACTTTAATCAATCTATTTCAGCCATTTGTGCATTGCTTTCAGATGCAACATGTGCATTTTGTTTTCTGAAAATAACACAATTTATATCTTTTTCTAATTAGTTTAGATACTCCCCAGTGAGAATCGGTGCTTTACAAGGACCTCTGTAGTCTCTTTATGCAAAACAGAGTCCATAATGTTTTTAGCGTTTTTTTAAACGGTGTCATTGATCTTGTCCTTTCAGAGACATCAGGAATATTGGAGTGCGGCTGCCCGGCCACATGAAAAGGATAGCATACAGCATCCTGGGTCTGAAAGATGAGACCAGCTCCCTCAGCGTGTTTGCAGTGTGATCTCAGCATTCCTCCAAATCTAAGAGCACTGACCGACCACGCCATTTCACTCACGAACGAGGAGGACTGAAGTGAGGGGGGGGGGGGGGGGGAGATGAAACTGAGCTACACTGCAGGGGGTTTACTTTGTGGCGTGACTGAAGAGGACCCTCCAAGCCACTCGGAAAGGACTGAGATCAAAAACACTTAAGTACTTTATAACAGAAGACAAATAATTTATCTTCATGTAAAAATGTTTTATATGTTGAACATAAACATAAGTTATGTGATGTAGTAAATAAAACAATTATAAGAGTAAGTGCAAAATGTGAGACAACGCGAGAGTGCTTGGTCTGTAGTTACTGAACGACTGAAAAATGTAATGCTCTTTACCATTTAAGGGCGTTTCCTTCCAAGCACTCACTTTATCCTGCCAGTGTTTCTGGATCTTTACATCTGTTTGTTTTTCTACATGTTTTATGGTCAATCAGACTTGCTTTTAAATTTGGAATTATAATTCCACTCAGGGCAAAGAATCACACATTGTTATGTTTTGTAGTTGGTCTCTGTATCACATGATGCATTTTTTTCCTCAAGTCTTGTTTGTTTACATAATGTCTTAATACAGCTGTCCATTTTTTTTAAATTTAATATTTATTTGATTTTGTATTTATGGCATTTGTTACATGATGAATAACTGATCTGGTGCATATTTGCCAGGCAGTGTATTTTTGTGTTTAAATAAAATCTGTGTTTCTATGTTACTGGATCACTTTCTTGTACTCATGTAGTCAACGGGTATTTGTTTTAAACTTTTCCAGAATGAAATATCTCCACAACTGTTGGATGGATTGCCGTGAACTTGGGAACAGGCGTCATTAATATTATTATGGTGAACCCTACCGACTTTGGTCATCCCCTGACTTTTCATCAAGCACCAATAGCAGGTTGATATTTGTGTTTTGTGGTGAAATGTCTCGCCAAATATTGAATGGACTGCAATTCAATTTGTTACAGACATTCACAGTCTTTGTGAACTTTGGTGAGCCCACAAATTTACTTCTAGCACCATCATCTGGTCAAAAATGTAATTTGTCCAATTATTCGGTTTATGACCAAATTATCTTAAAATTGACCGGCCACAGCTGTACTTTAACTATTAGCATGCGATCGTGGAACTAGGACAGTAACAGTGATAAACACTGTTTTTTTGTTGTTTTTTTACTGATATTGTTTAAGATGTACAGAAATGACAGCCAGTAAAAAAACTATTACAAATACTTAAAGCCTAAATGTTGTACAAAATAAAAAATCACTTTTCATATATGTGCTCAGTGAACAGTAGACGTGACCTAATTACAACACTCTCACACAAACCAACTATGCAGTTCTGCCACACATAGCTCTTAACACCTTGTGCCAAAAACACGATAAACTTTAATGTAAGTTGCCAAAGGCCTTTCTTCTGACACCACTCTCAAGCCAGTTGGTACGTTTACTTCACCAAGACGAAAATCCAAAGCAAATTACAGACCTCAACTGTATTGATCTTAACAGTTTGGTTTTTGTTACAATTTACCACTCCAGCCCCACAAAGCTTGTTTTAGGTGACTTCTGCCATCCAGACGGAGCTGATCAACCTCAGTGACTTTGCCAAAGTGGAGCAGAATATCACACCTACACACAGCTATGCTCCATCATATCACAGTCACTAAGACATGTTAAGTTCTGGAAGGTTTTCACTGGGATGCATTAGTACGGTGTCATTTCTGTGACAACCATGACTGATATAGCCTTAAAAACCCCCGTTAAAAGCTACTTTATTGCGTGACACTTTTATTATAAGTTGTGAATGACGGTTCATTTAATTTCCCACCTGATAATTATAGCCTATTTCATCACACTGACACAGCTCAACGCTCCTTTCTCACACAAACACAAAGACTCACAGGCTCCTAGTCTGGGGTGCGGCTAGACATTTTGAACCAGTTGACCAACAGTTGAACAACCGCTCTGACACATTGAATATCTACAATCCGTGTCATGTTCCAGTGCAGCTGAATCATTCAGGCACCCACCCAACCACACGCGCACACACACACACACACACACACACACACACACACACACACACACACACACACACACACACACACACACACACACACACACACACACACCAAGTGGGACTAAGAAGAGTATAAAAGATATAGCAACACTTTCATCAGACACAAGGAAGATTATAATTACCTATCTTGGATCCATGCTGTATACAGTCGGATAGATAGAGACAATCCACTTCCTCAGCCTGTATGGGGAAAGGCCAAAGTCTTTTCTTTGAAGATTCACGATCACCTCAGCAGACATGTGGAGAGAATTTATAGGTCAGAAAAATAAAGACTGATAGAGATATACATGTATATATTCATTTGTTTTGCTTTTTATACAAAGCATGTTTGACCTGTTTTTTGTTGTTTATAAAAAAAGAGTTTTATGAAGTCACAAAAAAACAACTCAACCTCATCAAACCTGTGCTGCTGCTGGAACTCTTGTCTGGCTGACGGAGGAGGACAGCACACACATAAACTTGTTCACAAAGTTTAACACCACTTTTTATATTTCCAAAAACATGTTCGCACATAACAAGGCATCCTATAATAGAATCACATCGCTGGTGATCAAACCATAACATGTATCACCGGCATTAACTTGTCACGTGTGTACATGCCTTTAATATCATGGCACCATCTTGTGGTTGAAATAAGAAATACAACAAGTTGTATCCAAACTAAATAGTAACAGTTGAACAAGTTATTATATGAGGATTCATCTCAAGTCTCAAATCTTTGTGGACTCACACATGAAGAAGCTGGTGAACGCTTTGCCCTCCTGCATACAAGACACCACTGACATGCTGCTGAAGAGCAGCGCTCTCATTGTTGATGAGAAGGATTTACGAGTAAGATGTGAATTCATTCTGTTCCTCATGAGGACGATGTGAATGCGTTGAGATAACACAATAACCACTGTGGTCCGTACAGTTTGTTGCTGATCTGTGATTTGTCTTGAGGTCAGTGGTGAGTTAGAAAAGCTGGAAAGAATTCCAACTCTCCCTTTGACACAAATTTCAGTTCTGGATCAATCAACTTTTTAGATGTTAAATGAATACATTATTAAATCTGTATGTCTGAAGTAGATCTAATCTGTGTAGATTACATCTCAGAACAAACATAAATACATGTGAAATATTATATGTTTAAACACAGTTAAATGTGTAGCAGTACATCGAGCAAACACTTTTCTTGTTCAGGCCTTCCTCATTCATTTAATATAGATATAAAATAGAATGTGAAATGAACAATTAGTGGTATTGTTTCACGAGTGACAACAGTATTAACAGTGGTATGAATAATCATTGAAAGCTATATAATTCACCTGATTCTAGTGATGGCTTCTTAGTTATTATACTGTATGTGCTGGTAAGTGTACGATTATTGGTTCAATTGACAAATGTCTTATCGTGGTGTTTTAGGTTACAGTTAAAAATGCTTATTTTGATGTGTAGATATCTGTCACTCTGTTTTATAATGTGTATATTTTGATTTGACCACGTTTTTAAACAACAAAAATAAACATAAAACAAGATTTTTAATCTGTTATTAGAAAGGTTGGACCTGTAACATCCACTGCTCATAGTCTTTCTGACGTGAGACAGTTTATTAAAAACAAAAATAATCTACTCAAACTGATGGATGGATTCAGTCCTCTCTCCGACCATGGAAACTTCACTGATGACAATCATTTGTGGACAAAAGAGTGCTGCGTTTTGGAACAGCTGGTGTAAACCAAAGCTGTGATGATTGAAATCATGTGAGCAGATTAACGGCAGACAGAAGAATCAGAAGAATTGAGATACAGCAATACAAGTGAAACACAGGAATGTAATCACAAGGCAATGCCACCATTAATTCTGAAGGTTTCTGCTTTTAGGGGAGTATTTAACTTGTGCTTGACGTACAGAATGAGAAACGATCAAATCTTGTCTTTCTTTTCTAACCTAGACGTGTGCAGATGTCATTGGATCATAGAAGTAAATGTGAGCTACTGCTCTTTGCTAAGGGAGGTCATGACCTGCTGATGTAACTTTAAGTTTGTACACATACAATGAATATGACTTATCTAAATGTACATGCATAGATATAGACATGCGGCTAAAACAACAATCATTTGACTGCTATAAAAAGATGTGAGACATCTTAGAAATGTGAGAGTAGCCGTGCCCTGCATGTTTCACTCTTATACAATAACTCATACAACATTGTTCACACACAAGCACAGTGCTAAATTATTCTTTCCACCAAAGTTCCTACATTATGATGATGTGATTTTGTCAGAGGTGCTAAGACGCTGACAGCAGAGTTAGAACAGAACAGGTAAAGTGTATTCACAGTCGGGATTGCTTCTTGAATTCAGGCTTTTTGTTTTCGTCAAAAACGACAGGTTAGTGCCTCGAAAAAATACGAAATGAACGACTTTCTGGAGAACCAGACCATTATCACGAATTGCAGTCGCTAACGGAAGTGACGTAGGGGTTTCCTGTCAGGTTGCTGCCCATGGAGACGCTTTGTTTACGGAAGTTTTTATCAGCTGGCTGCACTTTGATGCTTCAAATTTATGATGAGAAAAGACTGTTTATTGTAACGCTAACACCGGTTTAACGGGCTGTCTTGTTCCGCTACAGTCTGACTTGTTTGATTAAATAAACTGACGTCAGCAGTGTGATGCTAGCTGTTGCTGAGCAGCATCACGAGCGATAACATGTCTCAAGATGCTCCTTCCTCCGGATCAATCGTAGTAGCTGACTGGCATCAATGTAAAGACAGCAAAGAATATTTCAGCAAAATTCTACACAAGAAGAGACGGAAAAACTTCGGTATGACAAATAAACTGTTACGTTGTTAAATAATGGATTTTCAAATGCAGCACGTGTTACCCGGGATTTGATGACACAACAAAGTGTTTCAAGAAATGTGTTCTACAGTAACTGTTACATATTTGACTCAGACAACTTTCAACATGCTGCTACATATCAAAAGTAACAAGATACGTTTATTCTAATTTCATCATAATTTGAGTGGGACACTATTTTAAATATTTTTAAAGACATTTTGGTTTTGTCATTATGAACCCTAGATGTAGGGAGAGTTGGTAGCATTTGCAAACACTATATTGAGGCTAAACAAATAAAACAGAACAATGTAAAGAAATGAATAATATACAAGCCTGACTCAGTGTTTCAGTGTACCGTTTTACTGCACAATCCACATGAAATCACCAAAAACAAGATGACATAAAACAGCCTAAGATTGTTGTTTGTGTGTTAATTATTGTTTTACAGACATCCAAGATTTGCATACAATAAGATAGACTTTTTGCTACGTCCATGCTGTCATCTCCATGCTGTCATACACCGTACTTTTAAGCCCTTTTCAGAGTTACACTGTGATCTTTGACCAGCACATCATGTAGGTCCATGTAGAAAGTATGAATTCCAAGCAGTACACAGAAGTAAATATGTAGACGGCCCTTTTCAAACTTGTTTTACAGGCCTCTTGGAGTCTCCAGTGATGCCCCCACACGTAGCTGTGGACACAGTTCACTATAAGATCTTCATCTCTGGCAAGAGTGGAGTCGGGAAAACTGCTCTCGCTGCGCGTCTTGCAGGCCTGAATATTCCTAACTTGCACTATGAAACCACAGGTAGGTCCACAATCAATGTAAGTCAGTTGCTTTTAGAGGGAATTACACAATTAACTCTTCAACCTAAAGGCTAATGAGATCGCACAAATATTCGTTCAATGAATCTTTTCCTCAAGGTATTGAAACGACGGTGGTGTACTGGCCCGTGAAGTTGAGAGAGAATGGTAGAGTGCTCTTCTTCCGGCTGCAGCTGTGGGACTGTGGAGAGAACACCCTGCGTAGATTTGACCATTTGCTTCCAGTATGTATAAAATAGTGTTTTCACAAAACACATTGTATTGAGTTATAACAGAAACAGAAAAATGACTACGCTCACATTATTCTATATCAAAATAAATACGCTAACACCACCTCGTTTTGTAAAACCACTGTTCTGTGTCTTCCAGGCCTGTAAGGAGCAGGTGGATGCCGTCCTTTTCCTATTCTCCTTCACTGACAGAACGTCCTTTGATGATTTGGCAAATCAAATTGCTAAATGGACTGGGACATCTGTGAAATTGGTGGTTGGCACCAAGTATCCTCTTGTCTTTTTTTTTTTAAACTTGAATGTTGGTTTTCTGACACTTTTAGTCACGGGCTTACTTTATAGCTACTATATCAATACAGAGATGAGCATTTGTCCTCAAGGTTTCCTTCAGATTTGACCTTTTCATGCACTGTGATGTGCCGGAGAGAGACGTGAGGGACTTCCAGGAGACGTGGAACTTACGAGTGCTGCGCGTGGGCGGGGAGGTCAGTGACGGGCTGGGTGACGTAGCCCCACTTCTCAACTGCCTGGCGGAGAACCTGTGGCATCAGGACTGTGTTACAGCTGGATCAGCCAACCGTCGTTCACAGCAGGACACCGGGACTCTACTTTAAGTGGACATATGAAAAACAAATCACTTTCTCAGTGCTTGTGCACAAACATCAGTGTATCGGGAGTGCCTACCAACCCACAAACTGAAATAAGAGTCAGATTTTGTGGGGTGCCTCGACCAGATGTGTTCAACTAACCATTCAGATTTGCGCCTCTTCCTTAAGTCAACTGCAGGCTCATTAGAATCTCCCCATATGTAAAGGTGTGCCATATTTTTCTTGCAAGCCAATTACAGCAGACCTTTTTCAGGAGGGGGGTTTAAAGAGAGGAATATGAATACAGGTATATTCAGACAGTATGAGAGAATTGTGTTTTTGACATTGAAGTATGTAACCATAATCTAGTAAAAAAACAAAATTACAAATATGAAAGTTAGCATATGTCCGTTTAAGTACTGCACATGATTTTTCAGTGGAAGTGAACTGGAGGTCCAGGTAAGGGCTTTGAGGGATTGCATTTAAATGATAAACTGGGAATGTTTATAGGAAATTTTTAGGAAAAGCTGCTGAATTAAATGGATCGCCCTCTAATGCTGCAGTCACTGCTGTGTGTCGTATCAATATCATGATACGAGACCAGATTGTCTGAGACTGTTGCTTTTATTAATGGGATACAGCTTGCTTTTCCTTAAGGCCTTTTTCCACAGTTTGTCATGGATTCCTGTTAATATCCTCTCAAAGCACCAACACATAATCTAAATATCGGCCGCTGCGAGATATTGTATTAAATATTTAGTCCGTATTTCACGTTGAGACTATCAGGGGCTGCTTATGTCAAGCTCTCTTGTTAATATCTGTACTCGGTTAAAGCATGAGTTTGTTGTGTAAGGCTGATGAGTCAAAAAAAAGAATATAAATAAAAAGGCACATTGCTTAAAATAAGTAATTTTAATACAAGTGAAAAACTATATTCACAATATAAAAACAAAAAAAAAAACATCCCCTTACATGCGTGTTGGTTTATTGTGACAATCTCAGTGCATATTGGAATCATTAGTGATGTATGGTGCAATTATCAAAATTATTAAGTGTGGTTAAATGTATACAAATCTTAAATATAAAGTTAACAAATTATTAAAATGCATTAGTAATGTGAAAGTTAAAAACGGCATTAGTTTGTTTCGTATAGAATCATGTTTCCATCACTGTTTCGACGACAGCGCCTTCATCCACTCCTCTTTATCGGACCTGCGGGGGGGAAAAAAAAAAAAAAAAAAAAAAAAAAAATCAGACAAGAATCCCAGATAGATGAATGGCTGCTTCAGGAGCCGTATTAGTCATTAAAAGAATAAAGATATGGAAGATGTCAACCTGTACCTTGTGTTTGCAACAAGTATCATGGCGGTCGGTTGTCCGGTGTGACTCTGGGAGAGATGCAACAGGAAGGAGTTTTGGGGCAGGCCCAGGACCTCAGCCTTCAGATGCTGAACGTGCACATGTGAGGCCGATGCATGATCCATAACTGTGAACATCGGAGCCCTGACATGTTGCAGCGAGAGAAAACAGTGTGGTTTGAAGGCAGACAACAATGTGAGGACAATTCAGTGAATTACCAAATAAGAAATTAGGTTGTGGTGTTAAAAATTAGTAGTCAATTGCGCCAGTTTACAATCTGGTGAAATACTTTTCCGAGGAGATGATCAGAAGGTCATTGAGGAGGTGGAGGTAGATACTCATGAATGACATTCTTGGGCGGTAAGTGGCCTCCACAGTTAGCTGTCTCATGGGACCCTGGTGCACCAGAAAACGGCCGCTTACAACCAGAGGGACCAACTGGATGAGGAAGAGGCAGTTAGAATGTGTCGCAGACTTTATTCTCTTACGCAACCTGCAGATAGCAATGAATTTAGTTTGAGAGAAACAAAAGTACACTCGTCACCTTAACGTTGCCGAAGTCCAGCAGCATTTCCAGGCAGACCAGTTCCTCAATTTGTTTCATTTCTCGGACCCGATTGTTACACTCTTTCATCATCTGGTCAGAGCAAAGATATTTTAAATGGAAATTAATCTGCTCAGCTCACTTCCAATAACACTCATTCCCCTGTTCAGTTCTGTCTTAGTATGAATGTGCAGCTTTGAACACTTGAATGTAAAACTGCATTACCTCATGGAGCGCTTCTATTGCTTTTTTAAGATTTGAAATTGAGTCAGAGTCTGGTTCAGTCAGCTTCAGGATGCTCTGAAATTAAAGAAAACCCAACAGAAGCCTTTAGTGGACTTTTGTAACGTGTCATGCATGTTCAAAATATACGTTTGGATGAATATGATTCAAATATCATCAGATGTCTACCTCGAGGAGGAGTTTAATACGAGTAATTCTCTGAAAGGGTAGGACAATGAATGACTTCAGGCGCTGTCTTTGACACACTGGCTCACTCTCAAGCTCCTTGAGTGAATTCAGAAAGTCTCTGTTCTGCTGCCTTAGGAAAGAAATAAAAAAGCGACACCATTGAATAAGTCTTATTGGTTGGTGTGGCGAGTAGGCTACAGTACAGAACAGAGAACTTACAGCAGATGGCTGAAAAGACGCTCTTGGTACATCATGTTCGTCACATATGGCACATAGAGGCTGTGGAACTTGGAGCAGTGCTGCAGCACAATGTCTCCGACCTGAGACATTGACACTCCCTCTCTCAGTCGTTTTTCCAGATCTATGAAAAACCTAGAGACAGGAAGACACCAGCTCAGCATCCACACTAACAAAACCAGTTCAAACTAATAAGAGGAGGTACAGGTATGTGGAGCGCTCACTTTTCACTGGCTGCCATCACGCCACCAATGTTGGAAAACAAAATGTGATGCTCCATTTGAGTCAGGGTCTGTTTCAGTGCCTTCGATGCATAGAAATGATTGACAGCAACTCCAAGGCTCCTTAGGTAAGACGCTTCAGAGCCGATTAACTCAAACATCGTCTTCAGAGGAAAATGAGAGAACAAGAATTACTAGAGATCTAGAGAGACCAAGAAATAAGGATTTCTAGACACTTCAAAGAAAAAAAAAAAAAAAGGAAAAACTGAATTGATCCTACTAACAGGTATTGCCCGTGTAGTCAAAGCTTATTCCGCTCCGTCATACGCCTCCATTGTTAAAAATGCATAACGTGTAAGTAGGACTCATTTTGTGGTTGAAAATGTTGTTTATGAAGTTAGTGAGCCTTTAAAGAGGAACGATGCAGGGGCCGTACGCACCAGAGAGTATTAAGAAGTCTGTCTGAAGTTACACTGAAGTCTTTTCCTGGGATTTGTTAACATACAAACATCAGACTCATCCTGTAATACACAAGTACAGCCTATATACACACTGTAGTAACACTTAAAATGAGACTAGTGGTAACTAGAGTAGTTGTCCCTCCACATTCGTTTTAATGAGGATTACAGTGTCACAAGGAAAATCATTGTTCTACTCTTCTGTCTTGTTCATTTTTTTTTAATAATCCTATTTGTAATTTTAATATCACTTGGTTTTAATTAGATAAGACTGCAACATACTGGTCATAATGAAGTTTAAAACATGAAATATAAAGCTTTCCACACCTCCTGAAGGCGAATCTCCCTGGTTGTCAAGATGCTGAGCAGACCAGATTCCTTCACCTCTTCTAGGTCTTGCCAAAGGGTACATGGCGCCGCCCTGACAGGTTGAGGTGAAGGTGGGGACTGAGTCGCTTCCGGAGGGTGTAATTGAAGAGATGTCACAGAGAAGCATCGAGCGGCAAATTGGGGCCGCACACCCGACAGATGTCGGGGTGTTATCTGACCAGACTCAAAGGTCTTGTTCAGTCTTTGCAGATCATCGTTCAGCACCTGCAGAAAGTAGTCCTGATACAGTGGGACTGCAGAGCAAAGGAAGAAATGCAGACAAGGCACTTTACATTCCTGTAATTGTTACACTATTCAGTGACTGACAACAAGGCCCAAAGAAAAGGGTCAACTTACAACGATGAATGAACTTTGACTGGAACGACACACTCAGTCCTTCCTCCTCAGCGGGATCTGCTGCCCCGAGTCTGTTGAGCAGACCACATTTAGCTAAAAGTATGAAAGATTTTAAAGCGCATAAAGATTTAAAGCCTCTTACCCGTCTGTGCTTTTATCCTGATCATCTAATGGAGACAAAATGTGATCGTCCTCCTTCAGGCCAAGTCCTGAGAACAGCTTGAGCCTATGTGGACTGAGTATTTCTTTCAAATCCAATTTTGGCATTAAAGCTACTGACCGGAGAGCTGAAGATATGTCCGTGGGAGGACTAAAAAAGGACAAAGCCATTTATTCATCATAATCCTACACACAAAGTTGACTGACATTTTCTAGAGGCACCATGTGGTCCTTACCTGCAATCCTCAAGCTGGTTGACAGAGTCACTGCTCTCACCAAGACCTCCACAGTCCTGAGCGCTGTTGGATTGCGCCTCTCGTGTCCTTATGGTTTGTATCTGTGAAATCAAATTATTCACTGTAGGACTATCTCCAAAGTAGCAGTGTAGATTAGTGATACGGCTGCTCTTCGAACAGTGGCTGTTTTCATTTGTGCCGTCAAATTGAGCCATAATGCTTCTGTTTGGAACTGTTCTCTCACATGAAGCTGCCCCCAAGACTCTCTCTTTTAAAACCCTGAACAAGTCAGAAAAGTGGCCGTTTATCAAGCGTCCTTCCTTTGCCCCAGAGCTACACCCTCGTATGCAATCACACAAACTGGAACCAGGTGTGGTTCTTTTTTTTTTTTTTCTTCAAGCTTCTGGCAATCTGCTTTTCGTACGCTAGCTTTTTCCCCATCTCAGTACTTCAAACTGACTGAATGGTGGCCTGCTGGTCTTTTATGGTGGTAAATGTAATATTTGGGGTTTTTAGTTGAACAAAACAATCACTTTGTCGACATCACCTTTGGCTATGGGAAAGTCAGATTGGGAAAAATACAATTGGTGACACCATTTTCCCACAATGCACGGCACTAAGGAAATGGAAGCAACTGGTTGGTGGTTTGTGAGCTTGTGAACACCTCAAAAAGATAAAATGAACCATTAATCTGGAGAAACATTTTGCTTTGAATGTAAATTATCAGTGGCGTTACAACGTCGCAGTTTGACATGCATTAGTGTATGTATTGTTGCATTCACTGTTTGTTTCCTGCCGTATCAAACACTTGGGCTGCAGTCGAAAAGTCAAGCAATGACCTCCTAACGTCTATTCCTAACTACTTTTCCTTGACCTTTAAGGAAAACGTCATGGGTTCAAGGAAAGATGTGTAGGAGAATTCATGAGGAGTTTGGAAAAGACAACGTGGTGCTCAGAGAATCCGACTCCACTTTCACGAATGATGATGCGACAGCGGATGTCACTGACTTCGGTCTGCCATGGCGAAACTACAACGAAGGACTACAAAAAGGGCAACTAAAACATGATCCCATGAAATCTGATACCCAATTGCATGCAGGCTTTATAAAGAGCTTCTTCTGTGAGAGGATGCTTCAGCTCCTTCCTTCCTGCTGCTGTCACACTTAACGATCAACACTGCTTCAGTAGAAACAATTCACTCATGTGCAACATCAATGAACTGTTCAATATCAATTTGTTCTTTGTGCAATAATGCAGATTCAACGGTTTCGTTATATTTTGCTATCATATCATAGGCCAAGCTTGTTTTGTTTTTTATGGATGCTTCTTGTTATTGAGAACGAGAATTTGTTCGACAGTTTGGTATATTTACTGTTCCTTTTACTTTGCATTCTTTTTTTTTTAAACATATTTGTTCGAAGTAAATAAACACACAAAATGAACCGTCTGTTCATAT